>NC_141554.1:38561666-38900833 GCF_021556685.1 Rattus norvegicus
AAGACTATATCCATTAACAGGGGATATGATTGTAAGTAAAGGAAACCATAGTGAGTCCACCAAGGTTTCTATTAAAGCCAGTAAGTGGATTTGGCAAGGATTCGGGATTCAAGATTACTATGGAAAAATCAGTTATTTGTGTTCCCATACACTAGTAGTGAACAATACAAAAGAGAAATGAAGAAAACAGTCCCAAGTACACTAGAGCCCCAAAAGATTAAAAAAAAACTTAGGAATAAATTTAGCTAAAGAAATATAAGACTTACATACTGAAAACTGCAAAATACCACAGAAAGAACTTCAAGAAGAGCTCAGCATTTAAGAGCATTCATTTGCTGTTCTTTCAGAAGACTAAAGATGAGTCCCAGAACCCATATGACAGGTCACAGAGATTTGTAACTTCAGTTCCTGAAAGTCTGATGCCCCCATGGATTCACACGCATGCATGTGTTCTCTTTCTCTGGCCATTTCAAAGAAATTATCCATCCTTCTACTTCCAGTTTTTCTTGTGATTTGTTTGTGCCAGTATTCCAATTCTAGTTTTTATTGTAAAAACCATACATTGATGCTGGGGTCATAAGTCAATTGGAAGATTGCTTGCCTAGAATGCACAAAGACCTGGGTTCCATTCCCAGCACCTCATAAAATATGGATAGAAGGCTGGAGAGATGGCTCTGTAGTTAAGAACATTTGTTGTTTTTCCAGGTTCAGTTCTCAGCACCCACAAGGTAGCTCATAATTATCTATAATTCCAGTTCCAAGACCTCCAACACTTTCTTCTGATACCTGTGCACACCAGGTAAGCACATGGTGCACAAAATCATGCAAGCAAAACATTCAAACGTACAAAACAAAATAAATAAATATTTAAAACATGGAGCCCATACAAGTTTTCCAAGTATTCAGAAGGTGAAGGCCAAAGATTCAGAAGTTCAAGGTCACTCTCCGTTATCTAGAAAGTTCGAAGTGCATGTGGAATAGAGACACTGGCTCAGGAAAAAAAATCCTCCCTGTAAGTAACACTTTGATTAATTTTATTTCGTGTGTTTTGACTCAAAAATATCTTGAGTGTCCACATAATAAAATAGTAGTTTGTCAGCTGGAAAGTAGTTTTTATAAGTACTTAGACATAATATATTTATTTATTTTAAAAACTGTGAAAAGTCCTCATGTTTTCTTAAATTAATTATGAACTACTTTCATATATTTGTAAAATCAAACCCCCTATCTTCTCTGGACTGAATAGTCCCTGTCTTTTCATGGTTATTTTGAGATTTAGCATCCTCCTTGTTTATATAAAGTAATTACCTTTTTGGTCATTAATTAAACATACATGCCGACATATTTTACTAGTTTATTTGCTAACTGTTTTTTTCACACATCCGAAGCATTCCCTCGTGTTCATTCCTCTTCTAGAGAGCATGCATAATTCAATATTCCTTTCAACTGGTGTCTAAGAGTTGCACCATTCAGACTTTGTAAATTGTAAAATATTTGTATTTTGCCTCACTCTTGAGTAAGAATTATATGTGCATAAATTTCCAGCTTGAATATATTGTTTCATTGTCTCCTTGCGACCATTGCTAATGAAAAGCCTGCTCTCTCCCTAATTATTCTCTTATATCTGTCTTTTCTACTTGGTAGCTTTGTAAATATTTTCTCCCTGTGCCTGCTACTCTTCATTTGTGTTTCAGTATTGCCAAGTGATGGGTATCCTTTGATTTATCCTGCTCTGTCTTAAAGGGTTCCTTGCTCTGAAGATTCACACCTGTCATCAATTATGGAAAAAGGTCATAACTCTTTCCTTAAACATCACTAGCAGTTTAGCCTATTAGACTGTTTTCCTTATACAATACACATTGCTTTTGTTTAGTGTGGGTTCCTGGGTTGGGATGCAGGTCTTTGTGCTTCCACAGCAAGCTCCGTACCAGCTGAACTAACTCTACAGCCCTTCATCTTGAATCTTTTAAGAGAACTTTCTCTCTTCGTTTTCCTGCTGCTGCTTCTACTTTTCCAGCATATTTTTGTTTTCTTGTTTTTGTTTCTAATTTTCTTTTATTTTGTTTAGGGAGCTGGGTTTTCCCTGTGTTGCCCAAGCTGGCCCCAAACTCCTAAACTCAATAGATTCTCTTGCTTCAGCCTTTAATATAACTAGGACCACAGATGTGTAGCATCATGCCTGCTGGTCGTCAAAACTTTAACAAGTGGGTAATGATATAGAACCAGGTCCAGCCTTGAGATTGTCTCAGCTTTTGCAGCTCCAGTCACTAAGACTGTGGACACTTGGAGTCCATTCTGGTTTCAAGCTGCCATGTCCTCTTGGCCCCCAGGGGCCCAGCAATGAAACACAGCTTGGAAGGCACAGCCCTGAGGGCTGCCTTTCATTTTTTACTTCTTTGTCTCCTCCTTAAAGGATAAACAGTGTGAGAGAGAATACTTGGCACCTATTTTTAAAGACCAAACTCTGTGCTACTGCCTAGGTAATGCTCAGCAGGCACAGTGGGGCCTCCATAAAGACAGAGAAGCAGACAGGCTATTCAGTGGGGGCCTAGGAGCCAGGCGTTTAAAGCCCAGGATGGAATTTTGCTTGTAAATAACTCTGATTTTATGTCAGGCTCTTTGGGCACACATGGCACGGAAAGATTGTTAACTGTTTCTTCTCATCCTCTTTTTGGTATGGGGCTAGATTCAAGATTCAATAAATGAATATACTTTTAGGAATGTTTGAATATGAGAAAATATTCCAAGGACTTAAAGAAGAACCAGAGCTAGGGGTGAGGGAGGGGAAAGCGGGAGGGGGTTAGGTAAGGTAAATGAGTAAGTAGGCAGGGGCAGGGAGAGGAAGCTGATAGGAAAAATGAGAAAGGGGATAAAGATGGGAAGGGAGAGGGGAAAGACAGAAGCAGAGCCAGGGATAGAGATGGGAGAAGAAAGGCCACAGGAAAAACATATAAGAGACTACCAAAAACACTGATAAATAAGAAAAGCTTGCAAAAGTTGCCATCACTGTGTTGAAAGCAGTCCATTTTCTTGCTTTTAAAAATGAAAAGAAAGGATATAACTGTATGTGTAGATGCCATCCATTGTTGAGTCTGCAGAGGGGAGAACCCAGAAGGGAGACAGTAGTGATATTCTTTTCACTAATGACTAATGTTCCCATCACTGGAATGACCCTTCCAGGCTGGCACTGGAAGTGTTCTACCCTCGCCTGCACATTGCTGAGCACAGATAGGGGATATTCCCACTGCCGCTGGTCACGTCTACCAGCCAGGCAGATTTGATTGTCTCTTCAATAACGCATCCATCCACTGCCTTATAATAGTTTTTTATCCTGAGTAGCACTAATTGCCTTTTGGCTGAGAGCACGTGTAAGGCATTGATTGATGACACTGCAGTCAGCAGCAGCCAGAGGAATCTTGGCTGGCGTGCACTTCCCTCCTGGCCAACATAGCAGGTGAGGCTATTTGAGACGAGTGACTGAGGCACTGAGGAGAGTGAGCCCTCATCTGCAAACTAGAAGTTGAGTTAATAGGATGAACCATGAAGATTAGCCTCATCCTTAATGCCCTTGGAGTGTCCCCTTGGAAAAATTTAGTGAGCTATCACCATGAGGCCAAATGTTTGCTCTTCTCCAAGAGTGCCTCCATTTAAGAAGATTGTGCGTGCATGTAGTTGATTTGGGAAGTGTTGATAGCACAGGTATGGGAGTGGGGAGATATGAGAAAGCCAGAAGGCAGATGGTAAGGAGGCTCTGTCAAGCCAGCTTCCACTGTAAACAATGGCCCACCGGGAAATGGTCCGAAAACCATAAGCCTGACAGTTCTGTGAGGCTCCTACAGCTCCTGCCCGAAAGCCTTAGTGGAACCAGTGAGGCTTGTTTCACTCACTGAGCTCCTCTGAGGCTTTCCATTTTGTAGCAGGTGCTCATTCAGTATAGCTCAGCAGCCCCTGTTGAGCTGCTGCACAAACAAATTCCTGAACTTGAATTGGATTTTATCATTACATTTGCTACACAACTAACCAGCCAGCCAGGAAGACAATGAACTTCTCTTGACTCTCAGGTCTTGTTTTTCAACCTGTCATCTGTCAAATCAAGATGAGCTCTACAGCATCCCTGCCCCACGTGAGCCTCAACATCAAAATATAATAATATATATCGGGAATGTATCGGTCACTGTCCTCATAACTGGGACAATATACCTTACAGATGCAACATAAGGGAGAAGTCCATTCTGGTTCACAGTTTCAGAGGGTGCCATCTGTTACAGTGGTGAGTGCATGGTGATAGAAGGAGCTTGGGTCATGTGGTGGTTTGAATGAAAATGTTCCCATAGGCTCATAAGGAGTAGCATTCTGGAAGTGTGGCCTTGTTGGAGTAGATGTGGCCTTGTTGGAGGAAGTGTGTCACTGGGGGTAGGTTTTGGCATTTCAAGAGCTCAAGCCAAGCCCAGTGTCACTTGCTCTCTTCCTGCTACCTGTGAATCAAGAGGTAGAACTCACAACGATTAATCCAGGCCTACGCTTCCCTGCATGCTGCCATGCTTCCCTCCATGGTGATAATGAACTAAACCTATGAAACTGTAAGCCTGTCCCAGTTAAAAGTTGTCCTTTATAAGAGTTGCTGTGGTTATGGTGTTTCTTTACCAGCAATAGAAACCCTAACTAAGACAGGCCAATTTGGTGGAAGCATGCATGGCTTACTGACATCTTCACTGACCAAGAAACACAGAGTTCAGGCTGGGAGCAAGAGGCATATGTCACTTCCAAGGTCTGAAGATGCCACCTGTCCCTGGTGCTCTACTTCTGATATCTGGGGCATAGTGTCCTACCACCTCCAAAAAAGATATTATAACCACATGGGGATCAAACATTCAAACACAGCCTATATGAGGCAGTTCACATTCAAGGAAATTAATAAACTTTTCCTACAAAAATGTAGTAAACATCATAGGCTTTTGCAGACTTTATAGGCTTTTGTCTTCCACAGCTCATCATCCCTTCTGTTATAGCAGGAAAAAAAGTCTGGAAAATTGTTAACCCATGAGCATAGCTGTGTTCCAATAAAGTTAAATGTATAAAATAAGGTGAAAAGGAAGATTTCAACTACCTATTCATTAGCTGTGACCTGCCAACTTCCTATATATATGCATATATATATATATATATATATATATATATATATACAAAAGAATTTGGAAAATGTTAGTGCTATACACATTCTTGGGATTATTTCTTTCACACTCAATAAGCCACTGAACTCACTATACACTTAGCTCATTTCTCTCCCTCACAACAGAGCCTGTTAACTGAGTACTTGTTCTGTGAAAGGCATTATGCCAGTTCTGAAGGTGTAGGGGGATCAGAGCTAATAAGACAGACACAACCCACAGCCAACACTTTGAAATAGCATCTGAACCCTGTCCCTCTACCAGTCTGTGCCATTATACTACTACACCAGTGGATCAACAAGTAATCGCCTACAATTCTGTCAAAGCGTCACTCTCAGAATTAGTTAAGAAATAAAAGCTTCACCCTATATTTGCTCTGCTCCTTCCTAGGCCCCAGAAAGAGCCTTAACAATAGTTCATATGCTTTTCTATGTTTGTCAAGTTCACAAATAAAAGCACTTAACTGAGATTGAAGCCACTGTCATTTTTCACTCAGACTTATCTCTCCTCCCTTGGAGTTTCACCAATCCTTTTGAAATGGCACTGTAAGCTAACAGAAAGTCATTCTAAACTCATTTTAAAAGATACATTTATTTTTATTTTATGTGAATGATTGTTTTGCCAACATGTATGTCCTTGTGCCATATGCATACAGCGCTCACGCAAGCCAGAAGAGGGCATTAGGTACTCTGTAAATGAAGTTGGAGACTGTAATTAGCTGCCATATGGATGCTGGGAACTGAACTCGGGTCCTCTTCGGAGCAACAAGTACTTTTAACAGCTAGACAACTTCTCCAACTCTATTCTAAGCTATTTATGATAGACTCTGGCCTTGGGGATATGGTCTATTGGGACCTTCTTGTTACAATACTCCTTTTGAAAGGACAAGAATTAAAAATTATTAAATAATGATTTACTATGGCTCTTTGGTTCTCCTGTGGCCAATGCTGAGAGGGACTATTTCTTTATTTTTTTTAATTTTATTTTTCTTGGATATTTTATGTGTTTACATTTCAAATGTTATCCCCTTTATCCTCTGAGGATTTACCCCCTCCCCTGCTTCTCTGAGGATGCTCCCATTCCCACCCATCCACTACAACCACAATACCCTGGCATTACCCTACTTGGAGAAACAAACCTTCATAGGACAAAGGGCTTTTCCTCCTATCGATGTTGGACAATGCCATTCTCTGCTATATATGTGTCTGGAGTCATGGGTCCCTCCAAATGTACTCATTGGTTGGTGGAGCTCTAGTGGGGTCTGGTTGGTTGATATTGTTGTTCTTCCTATAGGGTTACAAACCTCTACAGCTTCTTCAGTCTTTTCTCTAACTCCTCTATTGGGGTACCATTGTTCAGTTTGTTGGTTATCTGCCAGCATCCTCATCTGTATCAGTAAGGCTCTGGCAGACCCTATCAGGAGACATCCATATGAGACTCCTGTCAGCAAGCACTTCTTGGCATCAACAATAGTGACCAGGTTTTGTGGCTGCATGTACAATGGATCCGAAGTGGGGAGTCATTGGATGACCTTATCTTTAGTCCCTGCTCCACTCTTTGTCCCTGTATTTCCTCCTGTGAGTATTTTGTTCTCCCTTCTAAGAAGAAATGAAGCACCCACATATTGGTCTTCCTTCAT
The DNA here is from genome assembly GCF_021556685.1 of Rattus norvegicus. NCBI lineage: Eukaryota > Metazoa > Chordata > Mammalia > Rodentia > Muridae > Rattus > Rattus norvegicus. The sequence goes on from NC_141554.1 coordinate 38,568,474, forward strand.
CTTGAACTTCATATGATCTGTGAATTTTTTCTTAGATATTCCAAGCTTTTGGGCTAATAACTACTTATCACTGAGTGCATACCATGTGTGTTCTTTTGTGATTGGGTTACCTCACTCAGGATAGTACTTTCTAGTTCCATCCATTTTACTAAGAATTTCATGTAGTCATTATTTTTAATAGCTGAGTAGTACTCCATTGTGTAGATGTACCACATTTTCTGTATCCATTCCTCTGTTGAAGGACATCTGGGTTGTTTTCAGCTTCTGTCTATTATAAATAAGGCTGCTGTGAACATAGTGGAGCATGTGTACTTGTTATATATTGGAGTGTCTTTTGGGTATATGCCCAGGAGTAGTATAGCAGGGTCCTCAGGTAGTACTATGTCCAATTTTCTGAGGAACTTCCAGACTCATTTCCAGAGTGGTTGTACCAGCTTGCAATCCCACCAGTAATAAAGGAGTGTTCCTTTCTCTACATCCTCACCAGCATCTGTTGTCACTTGAGTTTTTGATCTTAGTCATTTTGACCGATGTGAGGTGGAATCTTGGGGTTGTTTTGATTTGCATTTCCCTGATGACTAAGGATGTTGAACATTTCTTTAGGTGCTTCTCAGTCATTTGGTATTCCTCAGTTGAGAATCCTTTGATTAGCTCTATACCCCCTTTTTAATGGGATTACTTGATTCTCTGGAGTCTAACTTCTTGATTTCTTTGTATATATTAGATATTAACCCTCTATCGGTAGTAGGGTTGGTAAAGACCTTTTCCCAATATGTTGGTTGCCATTTTGTCCTATTGACAGTGTCCTCTGCCTTACAGAAATTGTGTTTTGCAATTTTACAAGATCCCATTTGTCAATTCTTGATTTTGGAGCATAAACCACTGGTGTTCTGTTCGAGAAAATTTCCCCTGTGCCCAGGCATTCCAGGCTCTTTCCCACTTTCTCTTCTATTAGTTTCAATGTATCTGGTTTTATGGGGGAGATTTTTTATCCACTTGGACTTGAACTTTGTACAAGGAGATAAGAATAGGTCAATTTGCATTCTTCTACATGCTGACCTCCAGTTGAACCACCACCAATTGTTGAAAGGCTGTCCTTTTTCCATTGGATAGTTTTAGCTCCTTTGTCAAATATCAAGTGACCATAGATATGTGGGTTCATTTCTGGATCTTTAATTCTATTCCATTGATCTACCTGCCTATCTCTGTACCAATACCATGCAGTTTTTACATGGTTTCTCTGGAATAAATCTTGAGGTCAGGGATGGTGGTTCCCCCAGAAGTTCTTTTATTGTTGAAGATAGTTTTCGCTATCCTGTGTTTTCTGTTATTCCAAATGAATTTGCAAATTGCTCTTTCTAACTCTATGAATTGGAAATTTGATGGGGATTTCATTGGATCTGTAGACTGGTTTTGGCCATTTTTAGTATGTTAATCCTGCCAATCCATGAGCAAGAGAGATCTTCCCATCTTCTGAGATCTTCAATTTCTTTCTTCAGAGACTTGAAGTTCTTGTCATACAGATCTTTCACTTGCTTGGTTAGAGTCACACCAAGGTATTTTATGTTATCTTGGCTATTGTGAAGGGTGCCATTTCCATAAATTCTTTCTCAACCTGTTTATACTTTGAGTAGAGGAAGGCTACTGATTTGTTTAAGTTAATTTTATATCTAGCCACTTTGCTAAAATTGTTTATCAACTGTAGTAGTTTTCTGGTGGAATTTGTGGGATCACTTAAGTATACTATCATATCATCCGCAAATAGTGGTGTTTTGACTTGTTCCTTTTTAATTTGTATCCATTTTACCTCTTTTTGTTTTCTAATTGTTCTGGCTAGGACTTCAAGTACTATATTAAATAGGCGAGGAGAGAGTGGGCAGCCTTGTCTAGTCCTTGATTTTAGTGAGATTGATTCAGATTTCTCTCCATTTAGTTTGATGTTGGTTACTGGCTTGCTGTATATGACTTTTACTATGTTTAGGTATGGGCCGTGATTTTCTGATCTCTACAAGGCTTTAATCATGAAGGGCTCTTGAATTTTGTCAAATGCTTTCTCAGCATCTAATGAAGTGATCATGTGTATTTTTTCCTTGAGATAGTTTATATAGTGGACTATGTTGATGGATTTCTGTATATTGAAACATCCTTGAATCCCTGGGATGAAGCCTAGTTGATCATGGTGAATGTTCATTTTGATGTATTCTTGGATTTGGTATGGAAGAATTTTATTGAGTACTTTTGCATTGGTTGATATTCATGAGGGAAATTTTTCTGAATTTCTTTTTCTTTGTAGGTTATTTGTGTGGTTTAGATATAAGCATAATTGTGGCTTCAAAGAACAAATTGGGCAGTGTTCCTTCTGTTTCTATTTTGTGGAATAGTTTGAAGAGTATTGATATTAGTTCTTCTTTGAAGGTCTGATAGAATTCTGCATTAAACCCATCTGGTCCTGGGCTTTCTTTGATTGTGAGACTTGTAATGATTGCTTCTATTTTGGGGAGGATATGGGACTGTTTAAATGGCTTATCTGATCCTGATTTAAGGTTGGTAACTGGTATCTCTCTAGAAATTTGTCCATTTCCTCCAGATTTTCCAGTTTTGTTGAATATAGGCTTTTGTAGTGGGATCTGATCATTTTTTGAATTTCCTCAGATTCTGTTGTTATGTCTCCCTTTTCATTTCTGATTTTGCTAATTTAGATACTTTCTCTGTGCCCTCTGGTTAGTCTAGCTAAGGATTTATCTATCTTGTTGATTTTCTCAAAGAACTAGCCCCTGATTTTGTCGATTCTTTGTATAGTTCTTCTTTTTTCTTTTCTACTTGGTTGATTTCAGCCCTGGGTTTGATTATTTCCTGCCATCTACTCCTCTTGGGTGAATTTACTTCTCTTTGCTCAGGTGTGCTGTCAAGCTGCTAGTACATGTTCTCTCCAGTTTCTTTGGGGAGGCACTCAGAGCTATGAGTTTTCCTCTTAGCACTTCTTTCATTATATCCCATAAGTTGGATATGTTGTGCCTACATTTTCATTAAATTCTAAAACGTCTTTAATTTCTTTATTTCTTTCTTGACCACATTTTCATTGAGTAGAGCATTGTTTATCTTCCATGTGTATGTGGGCTTTTTGTTGTTTTTTTTGTGATTGAAGACCAGCTTTATTCCACGGTAATCTGATAGGATGCATGGGATTATTTCAATCTCCTTGTATCTATTGAGGCCTGTTTTGTGACCAATAAGGTCAATTTTAGGGAATGTACTGTGAGGTGCTGAGAAGACAGTATATTCTTTTATTTTAGGATGAAATGTTTTAAAGATGACTGCTAAATCTATTTGGTTCATAACTTCTGTTAGTTCCACTGTGTCTGTGTTCAGTTTTTCTTTCCATGATCTGTCCATTGATGAGAGTGGAGTGTTGAAGTCTCCTACTATTATTGTGTGTGGTGCAATGTGTGCTTTGAGCTTTCGTAAACTTTCTTTTATGAATGTGGGTGCTCTTGCATCTGGAGCATAGATGTTCAGAATTGAGAGTTCAAGATTTTTTTCTTTGATGAGTATGAAGTGTCATTCCTTATCTTTTTTGATAACTTTTGATTGAAAGTCGATTTTATTTGATATTATAATGGCTACTCCAGCTTGTTTCTTGGGACCATTTGCTTGGAAAAAAATTTTCCAGCCTTAGGCAGCATCTGTCTTTGTCACTGAGGTGAGTTTCCTGTATGTAGCAAAATGCTGGGTCTTCTTTACATATCCAGTCTGTTTTTTGTCTATGTCTTTTTAATTGGGGAATTGAGTCCATTGATGTTAGAGATATTAAGGAATAGTGATTGTGTCATGTTATTTTTGTTGTTAGATGTGAAATTATGTTTGTGTGGCTATCTGCTTTTGGGTTTGTTGCAAGAAGATTACTTTCTTGCTTTTTCTAGGGTGTAGTTTCCTTCCTTATGTTGGAGTTTTCTGCCTATTATCCTTTGTAGGGCTGGATTTGTGGAAATATATTGTGTCAATTTGGTTTCATCATGAAATATCTTGGTTTCTCCATTTATGGTAATTGAGAGTTTTGTGGTATATAGTAGCTGGGCTGGCATTTGTGTTCTCTTAGGATCTATATGACATCTGTCTAGGATCTTCTGGCTTTCATAGTCTCTGGCGAGAAGTCTGGTGTAATTCTGATAGGTCTGCCTTTATATGTTACTTGAACTTTTTCCATTATTGCTTTTTACTATTCTTTCTTTGTTTTGTGTATTTGGTGTTTTGACTATTATGTGATTGGAGTAATTTCTTTTCTGGCCCACTCTGTTTGGAGTTCTGTAGGCTTCTTGTATCATGGGCATCTCTTCTTTAGGCTAGGGAAGATTTCTTCTATAATTTTGTTGAAGATTTTTATTGGCCCTTTAAGTTGAGAATCTTCGTTCTCTTCTATACCTATTATTCTTAGAGTTGGTCTTTTCATTGTGCCCTGGATTTCCTGGATGTTTTTGGTTAGGATATTTTTGCCTTTTGCATTTTCTTTGACCATTGTGACAATGGTTCTGTTGTATCGTCTGCCCCTGAGATTCTCTCTTCAATCTCTTGTATTCTGTTAGTGATGCTTGCGTCTATGACTCCTGATCTCTTTCCTAGGTTTTCTATCTCCAGAGTTGTCTCCCTTTATGATTTCTTGCTTCTATTTCCATTTTTAGATCCTGGATGGTTTTGTTCAATTCCTTCACCTGTTTGTTTCTGTTTTTCTGTTATTCTTCAATGGATTTTTGTGTTTCTTCTTTAAGGGCTTCTACTTGTTTACCTGAATTGTCCTGTTCTTAACATCATCTATCATCATCATGAGATGTGATTTTAAATTCAAATCTTGCTTTACCTGTGTCTTGGGACATCCAGTATTTGCTGTGTTGGGAGACTGGGTTCTGATGATGGCAAGTAATCTTGTTTTCTGTTGCTTAGGTTCTTGTGCTTGCCTCTTGTCATTTGGTTATCTCTGATGTTACTTGGTCTTGCTGTCCCTGACTAGAGCTTGTCCCTCCTGTGGGCCTGTGAGCCTGTGAGCCTATGATCTTTGGAGTGAGAGCTCTCCTGGAAGACCAGCTCTCAGCTGGCAGATTTTGGGTCTAAGAGCTATGGAATAGCCCCAGTTCTTGGTGTACATGGAGACCAGAAGGGTCCTGTCCCAGGCTGCCCTACGGTTCTTGTGCCTTGTGAACTCAAGGTGGGTCTCTCTTTGGACAGTCAATGGAGAGAAAGTGGTGTTCCACCTATGGGTTGTAGACTTAGGAGGGAATGTGCTCCTGGCAGACCAGCTTTCTGCAGGCAGATTTTGTGTCTGAGGGATGTGGAACAGCCTCAGCCTCTGGGAGAAGATGAAGACTGGATGGGTCCTGCCCTAGGCTACCCTGTGTCTCCCCAGGCCTGTGCAATCCTGGCAGGTCCGTCTTTGGACAGTCAATGAACAGAATGACTGCTATTAACAGCCATAATATCATCTAACTCAGGAGGTAGTTAGACAATATCATACAAGGGTCTCTGACAAGTTACTTAAGGATGCTCTAAGCTTAGAGAATGTCACATGCCAATTGAAGTAAAGCCAGGAAGATTACAAATTACAAAGTTACTTTCAACTCCTCATAGGTTTGTTTTCACCCAAGAATTAAACCGAGCCCTATAACATGACCTTTACTTTCCTAAATACCAGTATCCGTGACAAATTCATGAATGGAATTAGAAATATGGCTCACCTGTTAAGAATACCTGATGTTCTTACAAAAGATCCAAGTTTTGTTTCTAACACCCACTTTGGAGTAGCTTTCAACTGCCTGTAATACAGCTCTAGGAGCTCTGACATAGTCTACTGGCTATGGCAGGCACATACACAAAACACAGACACATAAAAACCTTAAAAAAGAAACGTAAGTCTACTCCAAGTATGGATATAAATGCATACATATTTGAATGCTTATGTACACATGTAACTATGTTCAATATTTTCATACAATTCACTTAAACACTCAACTACTAGTACTAAGTGACCGTGTGTGTGTGTGTGTGTGTGTGTGTGTGTGTGTGTGTGTGTGTAGTTATACAAGCAATGACATCATTTATTGAAAGGCCACCACATTCAATACTATGCATTCACTTCAAGTACTTTCAGACTGTTCCAAGATCAAGAACTTATAAGTGGGGACAAGAGAAATGGATTGGAGGCTAAGAGCATTTGCTGCTCCTAAGGGAACTAAAGTTTGATTCCCAGCATCTACATCTGGAGACTCAAAGCTCCCTATGCTACAGGGGATCCCACATCCTCTTCTAGTCTCCACACAAGTGGAGACTACTCACAAACATACAGATGTATGTAAATGATGAATAAAACTTTAAACAAAAATAACATTGAGTGGTGGAGTTAAAATTTAAGCTTGAGTAATTTGAACATGACTTGAGTAATTGAACATGACTTCTGACTACCATAAACACATAGTCATTCTAAGTGTAAATGTCATACCAAAATGATGTTGAGACAATGTGATATTAATACCCTACTGGCATTGATAAAGTAAAAATAAAACTACCAAGAGTCTTGGGAAAGAATCTGTCAGATACAAGTAACTATAAGAAACTGGTATTTGTGTCTGTCCTGGAACAAGGATTCTGGCATAATTGATACCACTGTCTCCTGGTACAATCTTTAGGGAGGGACCCAACCCCCCCTATATATATACATATATATATATACATATATATACACATATATACATATATATACATATATATACATATATACACACACACACATATATATATATGTGTGTATATATATATATATATTCTATCTCTTTCTCTCTCCTTCACTCACTTCCTTACAAGTCTGTCAAACCCCCAGGAGTGATCCACTTGTTTTTCTCCAGACATTTCTCCCCTTGGAAACTTTTCTGCTTCTAGTAGCATAAAGAGCAGGCTAAAATGACTGAGGTCTTGAGCATTTAGAAAGTACAGCCATCTTTAGTGTACAATAATAACCATTTTATAGTGGAAATTTTACTGAAATTGGGATTAGCATGTTGTTGTTGACTATAGGTAATTATTCACCTTTTCTTATTTATATAAGATCTCTTTTTATGTAAATATTTTAGTACCCAAACATCCTCCAATAATGTGCACTAACAAGAAGAAAATGAAGCCATGATGGAATGCTTAAAGGTACACACCTGTAATCCTAGTACTTTGGAAGCAGAGGCAGAAGGGTTGCTACAAGTTGAGTGCCAGTCTGGACTACATAGTAAGTTGAAAGACAGACAGACAGAGAGAGAGAGAAGAGAGAGAGAGAGAGAGAGAGAGAGAGAGAGAGAGAGAGAGAGAGAGAGAGGAGATGGGGGAAGGGAAGGAAAGAGATGGAGGAAAGGAAAGAATAAGGAGAACACTGAGAAAAGACTGGGCATTGTTGTACATGCCCATACTCTTAGCATCGGAGGGGCAGAGGCAGAAGAACTACCACAAATTCAATGCTAGACTGGTAGACACAGGAAGTCCCAGGCCAGCCACGTCTGCATGCCATAGCAGCCATTGTAGTTGAGTGGTAATGAAAAATGCAGAAAACTCATTAGGACCACTGTCAGAACTTGCATCCTGGCTTGGATGCTCTTCACAACTGCTTTCTCCCTTGCTGATGCCTCTTCTCCAGCCCTTTTAACTTTTTGTCCACCTGCTATCTCACCAATAGCAGCACCCTATTGTTTCTAAGAGCCACAAGCTTCTGAATGCCTTTCTCTGTTGTTGAAAAAGTTTGTGGCCCACAAAGGCACAGTGTATGCTTTCTGGGCTGTTAACAGTAAGGGTTGCCATCTTGGTGCCCTCAAGCAGAAAACTGAAGCTACCTGCTAGCAAGATCAGGGGTTGTCTTTCAATAAATATGTATTTCTTCTTACGTGGTTCATCATCTCCACAGTGCTTCCTCTACAAGAAAAGCATCAGTTAGGACTGAAAATTGTCTATAATTTATCTTAGTGCACATTATTTTACAACTTCAATCCCTCCATAAGAATGATATAGTGCAAAATGTATTCTTTTGTGTCTAGTGTTTTCCCTTAAGTATACTGTTTATGAGACTCATCTAGGTAGTTCATTATTTTTTATTGTTGAGTATTATACTGTTGCATGAATAGAGTGCAATTTACTTATCTAAATCGATTGATGAATATTTGTCTTATTTGTGGTAAGCAGAAACAAGCACATGTTTTATTAAAAATAATCCTCTTAGTTTAATTATAGTTGCTGGCATGTGCATGTGTGATGAGTGTGGGGTTATTTTCTTGATCATGAACAATTTACCACTGGTTATACCTTTAAATCTCTCCCAACAGCCATTAACTTCCAATAGTTCCTTAGGGAAGGGTGGAATCTTTCATACTTCCCCCTCATCTACATTGAAATATTAATGGGCTTGGTTTTGGGAAGGTCTTGGGCAGGTAACCATGGCTGTTATGAGTTCCTGAGAGCAATGGTCTTGTCATATCCAGGAGGCATTTAATTCACAGCATTTCTCTCCATCTTCCAACCCTTCTAATTCTCCATCCCTGACATTTGAAGTGGGCATGGATACAGATCTCATACTTAGGGCTTAGAAGTTAGCGGTTACTTATTCTCAGAATTCTAACCAGTTATAAGTCTCCATAGAATCACCACCCACTGCAAAAATGAAACTTCTCAGAACCCAGCAGTATTAATCTATGGATTTAAACATAAATACTTAGTGATTAGTTTGAAGACATGTTCATTTTGCAATCCAAGTAGGTTCCCCACTAGGGCCTATAACCTCCCCAACCCTGCGCTTTTGACTAAGTTTGTAGTATCAGATATGAATTCCTTCCTGTATAGTATGTTTCAAATATAATCAGAAAATGGTTGGTTACTCCCAAAACATTCATGCCATTTTTACACCAGTGGGCACATCTTGCCTGACAGGTCAGTATTATAGCATACAGGGTCATTCACTGAGTATGTCTTTACTCCTTCAACAGCCTATATTGACATTGACTATTTCAGCACTTTGAAAGCAAATCAACTGAGAGGAAATTTCCAGGCCAGTTCTGGATCCATTTCTCTATGACCTGAGATCAAAATGCAACCAAAGGTAGTCCTGCAAGCAATAACCCATAGTATTTTTGGTGACCCCATAGCCTTATTGAAGAACAGTTCATAGAGAAATATCTCACATCTGGCACTGAAAATTTTTTTAGTAATCTATGACTTCTGAAAGATTATATTTATTGTTATACAAGGCCTTTTGTAGACATACATTTTCATTACCCTTAAAGAAATGCCTAAGAGTAGAAATTTGTGGTTACAGCATAGGCAAATGTTCCAAATAAACTGATAAATGGATTTATAAAGAAATCAAATTATATTTTTATTGCACCAACAATGAGAACTCTAGTTAATCTACATCCTTATCAACATTTTATGGTGAAAATCTTTAAATTTTTGCCATGATGAATTTTAGAGAATTTAAAAATTTTATAATTATGCATATCAGTAAAAGTGCTAGATCTTATTCTATTTGTTTGTTTATATTAGTTATTTACTTATTTATTTAATACAAGATCTCCCTATATAACTCACCCTGACCTAGCATTCAAGATCTTCCTGCCCCATGTACCAAGATTGTAGGTATGTATTATGAAAATATGAATTTATTTTTGCATTGCTGGGGGGTTCAAATCCATGGTCTTGTGCATGAGATACAGTCTCAACTGATTTTTGATTGTATGACATATTAATATTTTTGTTAGGATACAAAGTAATGGATTTCACTGTGGTATTTTCATACATGCATATCACTATAGCTGTTCTTGCTTGATATAACCTGACAGTCAGCATTTTCCCCTCCCTCTCCCCCTCTTATTGTTCCACTTGCTCTCTCAAAGTAGTTTGCCTTTCCGCTTTTATGCTCTATATTCAATTATTCTGTCTTCTTTTTGTAACTCTTCTTCCCTTCTCACAGTCTCCTTTCTACCTTCATGTCCTACATATACTTTGTGTGTGTGTGTGTGTGTGTGTGTGTGTGTGTGTGTGTGTGTGTGTGTGTGTCGTACATTAGGATTTATATTGCTGTGATAAAAACACCATGACCAAAGACAACTTGGGGAGAAAAGAGTTTATTCTCTTATACTTCCAAGCAACAGTTCATCATCCAGGGAATTCATGCAGAAAACTCAAGACAGGAACTGATGTAGAAGCTGTGAAGGAGTGCTGCTTTCTGGCTTGCTCCTCATGGTTTGTTCAGTCTACTTTATTACAGCATGCAGAACCAACAGCCCGGAGGTGACAGTGACCACAGAGAGCTGGGCCCTCCATATTAATCATTAATTAAGAAAATTACCACAGGCTTGCATACAGGCTAATCTTATGGAGGCATTTTCACAATTAAGACTCCTTTCCCCAAAAGACTAGCTTGTGTCAAGCTAACATAAAAATAGCAGCTGACTCAGACTGCATTTGTGCGAAAAATAGCACTTACCCTTCTAAGTCTGGCTTATTTCACTTGACATAATGATCTTCAGTTCTACTACTCATTCTTCTAGTCTCTTGTTGCCCAGTGAGTGAATCTAGAAAAGGTATACATTTTTCTTTAAAACATTACAAAAGCATCAACCATAAAAGAAAAATTTGATAAATACTTGATAAATAAAATATTATTAAAATGAATATGTTTATTGAATGACACTTTAAAGAAAATTAAAAGGCCAGTTACTGATGAAACATCTATGTGTACCAAAATAATCCTCATACCCACAATATAGAAGAACTACTACAAGTAAATAAAAAAAACCAAATGTCTAAATTTAGAAATAAGCAAAAAACTTGAACAGACACTTTACAAAGAGAATATCCAAATTTCTATCGGCAAATGAAAAGGTCTATGACTTTATTAATCATCATAAGAAAGCAAGCTTAAGCCACCATGCAATATTATCACACAGTAAGCAGAACAACCAAGATTACTGATGGAGAACACTAAATGATGACACGGAGATGGAGCCGTCATACAGTACTGACAGGAATGAACATTTGAAACACGGGTAGTAACTACTTAGTATAAGCAAACAATTACTAAAGATATACATGACCTAGCAATTTAACTACTAGACAAATAACCAAGGAAAATGGATACATATATATTACAAAATCATATTAACTCCACAAGTATAAGACAGTCTTTCAGGCTGTTGAAAATATTCAACATTTTGATATGGCACATATGAATTTATCAAGGTGTACTTTTGTATTAGTTACTTTACTATTGCCATAATACAATATCATGACCAAAGCAACATATAGAAGAGTTTGTTTGGGGATTATGGTTTCAGAGGGTTACAGTCCATGGTGGCAGAGCAGAGGTAAACCAGCTGTAGTTCTGGTGCCTAGAACAGCAGCTGAGAATTCACATCTTGGTGCACAAGCAGAAAGAAGAGAAAGTTAGCTAAAAATTATACGAGTCTTGTAAATCCCTAAGCCAGCTTCCAGTGATGTACTTCCTCCAACAAGGCCATACTTCCGCTATGCTTCTCACACAGCATCACCAACTGGGGACAAAACATTCAAGTCACGGGGGCGTATATCATTCAAACCACTAGAACATATATGAGTACATCCTATGTTAACAGTTTGATATAAGTTACAATAGGCATCTCTGAGAATTGACATTGTGATGAGCGTTCCTTTAAAAGATAGAATCTTAAGCATGCTGAAGTGTTAGCAGCCACCACCACTGAAACAATACTCACTCATCTGTTTCCTAAACTGAGATGGAAAATATTCCACATGAACACAGCCTACTTTGTAAACCATTGCCCAGAGACCTGATTCCTGGGATCTTTTCAAGATTGTTTATTAGCTCTGATATGTCATAACCTCATTTGGAAGGATTAGAAGCTCCTCAATGCTGTTAACATTCCAATATTGGATTAGAGCACCCAAATTAACTCATATTTTTTCTGGTCACTTGGTTTCACCAATATAAATTTGAAGGAAATCACATTACAAACCATGCTTAGGAGCTGTGTCCACAATATTGAGATGCCAAGCGCATGAGAACATGGGATCCTACCCCAGCATTCCAGCATCCTGGCAGCTATGTAAGCATGTAATCATGTATGTATGCATGTGTGTATTTCTAGCCCGGCCTAAGGTAGTCTGCTTTCCTTTTACAAGTAATATTTCACAATTTTAAAATAATTTCATTTCTGTTACCTATGCTTTCCTTTACGGTCTCTTAATGAAGGAGAAATGCATGGTGGCTGAGGATACAGCAGAAGGGAAGAGGGATGTGAACAGAATCTTATGGAAGTAACAAGATACCTTTTTGAGGAACTAAAATGCCAACAGGAGGATTACAATTTATAAATTATAATGACACTCTTATTTGGCAACTCAACCATAGAATTCACATGAGACTGAATAAGTCTCATCTTTCTGCAGAGGAAAAGCTAAGAGCAAATAAATTGCACATGTATAATGAAGTTTCACAACAGCTTTTTAAACATGTAAATTCTCCTTCTCTTGTCACTACGGGAACAAATTCTGCTCGTAGTCATTCAAATTCACTATGCCAATCGTTTTTGTTTCTTTGAAATAAGTAAGATATAGTAAGTAAAATAGTTTCCACATGTAGTCAATAAGCCCAGCTATTTATGTGGAAGCATGTTCAGTCCGGTGAGGAAATATTCACTAGTCTTCTTCCATTTGGGAAATATGCTCTTATTTGACTGTTGACAGTTGACTGAGCACCCAAGGAAAACTTGGGATGGTTCATGAGAGAACACAGTATTGGAATCCAATGTTGGGGGTAGGTACAAAATTAAACGGTGAGTTATTTCCTCAAGAGAATCACAGCCATATCCTAGCTTTCCAAATGGACTCGACAGCTATGCACAGGAGGACTTAATCTTGGTTATAGAGTAGGCCAAGAGAGCCCTCTCGCAGCTCCTGAAAGGCATGGAAGTAAGACAGCTGCTGGACAGGACAGAGCAATAAAGTTGATACAAAAAAAATTTTATTTGCCAAAATGTCCAAACACAGAATTTTACAGGCAGAGACCATACAGTACATTACTTTCCAAAACATCCTTCAAGTCCCCAGAAAGAAAATAGTGACTAATTAAGGAGAGCTGTCTCTCTGGGCAAGCCAGCACCACTTACAGGGAAATGAGTAAGTCGGATTTATTTTAATTGGATATTTTATTTATTTACATTTAAAATGTTATCCCCTTTACTGGTTTCCCTTCCAGAAACTCCCATTCTATCCCCCTCCCCCTGCTTCTATGAGGGTGCTCCCTCACCCACCCACCCAATCTCTCGTCCCCATCCTGGCAATCTCCTACAACTGGGGCATCAAACCTTCATAGTACCAAAGGCCTCTCCTCCCACTGATGCCCAACAAGGCCATCCTCTGTTACATATGCAGCTGGAGCCATGGGTCCCTCCATGTGTACTCTTTGGTTGGTGATTTAGTCCCTGGGAGCTCTGGGCTGTCTGGTTGTTGATATTATTGTTCTTCCTATGGGGTGGCAAACTGCCTCCGCTCCTTCAGTCCTTTCTCTAACTCCTCCATTGGGGACCCTGTTCTCAGTTCAATGGTTGGCTGCAAACATCCACATCTGTATTTGTCAGGCTCTGGCAGAGCCTCTCAGGAGACAGCTATATCAGGCTCCTGTCAACATGCACTTCTTGGCATCCACAATATTGTCTGGGTTTAGTGGCTATATATGGGATGGATCCCCAGGAGGGGCAGTCTCTGGATGGCCGTTCCTTCAGTCTCTGCTCCACACTTTGTCTCCATATTTCCTCCTGTGTGTATTTTTGTTCCTTCTTCTAAGAAGGACTGAAGCTTCCATACTTTGGTCTTTCTTCTTCTTGAGCTTCATTTGGTCTGTGAACTGTATCTTGGGTATTCTGAGCTCAGAACACCCTAACTTCTTTTATCTTATCTAATGGTCCCCTTTCTGGTTTCATCACACACATGTACACACACACACACACACACACACACACACACACACACACACACTCACAATCTAGGATCTTTATATGGGAGAAAACACCACTCATTTTCCTGTAAATGTCGTGATTTTGTTTTTCTTAATGGCTACATACATAAAATTCTTTTGTGTCTATGGATCACATTCACTTTACCTGTTTGTTTATTCATCCCTTGATTTATACCTAGGCTGCGTCCATCTCCCGGCTAATGTGAATGACACAGCAGTAAACATTGATGCTAGGTGTCTCTGTGTGCACAGATTTTTCACTCCTATTTCTATTTTCAACTGATATATATGCAAAGAAAGGTGCATTTGTTAGTGAGGGTGCTGTGGTGTTTTGATACATGTACGTATTCTATACTCAAGAACATTGAACCAAGTTCAACATATATGTATTAAATGTTTATCATTTCTTTATGGCAAAAGCATTCTAAACAATTTTTATAGCTTTTTGAGTTATGCGGTACCTATTTGTGGCCACTCTCATGTAGTGAGCCGATATAACTCTAGCTTGGTACTCATTGGCCAACTTTTTCTCATCTCTCCCACCCCATACGCAGTCCACTCTCCCAAGCCAGTGGTCACTACAATTCTACTCTCAACGTCTAAGGACATTCATGTCTGTGTGGGTGGTGGTGGTGGTGGTGGTGGTGGTGTTTGGGTTCTGAACTTGTGTTCTCGTGCTCCCATAGCACAAAACTTACCAACTGAGCCACTTCTCCAGTTCAGCATCAACACTACACTTGCCACACACAAATAAGATCATGCTGCTTTTGAATTCATGAGTGGGATCTGCTTTATTTAACATAACGGTCTCTCTTCATTTCTACTCATGCTGATGCAAACAATAGGTTTTCATCTTTTTCCAGCCGACTAATATTCTGTCATGGAAACGCACTACATTTTTATTGCCACTTCTCAGTTGATGGACAGCTTGACTTTCTATCCTGGCTATTGTTTCTTTATTGTTTTAAGATTTAGTTTTCTTTCTGTGCATGTAGTACCCCCCAGAAGTCAAAAAGGGACATCATATCTCCTGGAACTGAAATAACAAGTGGTTGTGAGCTTCTGTGTGAGTGCTGGGAATTAAATTGGCTCTTCTTAAAGAGCAGCCAGTGCTCTGAACTACTGAGCCATCTTTCAAGCCTTCACTGTGGCTTAATATCAGCAGATTCCAAAATTGTTTTTGTTGTTTGCATTAGAATATTAATATGATATCATAGGCTGAGTAGTTTTTTTTTGAAACACTATACATTTATGCTACACATTATCCAGCTCTCAGATGATTATGTACTAATTATGTGGGTTGCCCAAAGGGAACATTTTTCCATAGCACTGTGACACTAAAATACAGAGTTGATATACAGTTTTGTTCATAGTCTGAAGACAACAGTCAACTCTATCTTTGTTTCCTTGTTTTAGAGAACTCCAAGCACTTATTCCAACAATATGACATTGATAAGCTTCTGTTCTTCTCTCAGTACCCCTTCTCCTCAGTGTCTTATCAGGCTTTTTATGTCTTGGCACAAATTACTGACTGGAGGCAGGCAAGTGGCGAGAGCTTAGAATAAACATTCTGTCCCCCAGTGTAGCCCATGAAGGTCCCTGCTTGGCCACTCCCTATCTCTGATAACATCTCTACTAGGACATTAGGCCACTTCCATCAGAAAGTCACCCACCTTGGACTCTTGCCAATCTTTCTTATGACAGCTTAGTTCCCAAAACTGAAAAGAGGGAACTATTCTTTAACATTTTGAAGACTATTTTGCTAGTTGATGGATTAGCACTTCGAAGTCTTTAAGTTGAGACTGTAGAAACAGGTTCCGATCACAGCTCCTACAATACGTGCTTATGTGCTTTTGGGCACACTACGAGTTTCTCTTGTTTGCTTTTTTCTCAACTATAGAATATACAATTTCAATTACCTTGTAGTCAAAATCACTTAGTCCATTATACTAAGGAATCAGATCACAAAAGATTACTGAAAGAAATGAGGCTTTCTTGGGGATTGTTGTTTGAGACAGGGTGTCATATAACCCAGGCTGGAATCATTATCTAGCTAAGAATGACCTTGAATTCCTGGCTATTTTTTTAAGAAAATAAATACCAAGCAAAGATGGAAAAAGAAAGGATCAATAAATCTTCATTTGCTAACAAACATGGCATATCAATGAAACTGCATTGTAGGCTACAATTTCTGTTTTCAATACAAAGAGAAAAACAGAGAGATAGATTGATTCCTAATAGGAGAGAAGTCATGGGGGGGTGTTAGGGCGCGGAATAGAGAAACAAAGGGCATGGTCCTCTATTACTCTAGAATAAAAAGTTTATGGGGACCCAGATTCTTTTGTATGCCTTCCAATCTAAGCTGGGAAGTCAGCAGAGACTGGGCAAGCCGCAGTTCCACTGAAATCCATCAGAATGTTTGTCATTTGCAGAAACCTTCTCACTGAATGTAATTTAGATAGTTCTTTGCCTGCTTTACTTTTGGATGGGAGAAGGGGAAAGAGGAAAGAGAAAAGGTCAGAAATTTGTGGATAGAAAAGACTCTCTCAAGATGTTAGAGTTAATTTTTTTGTTGTTCATATTTCTATCTTTAGTTTCTCAGACACATCATATATTTATACCCTACTATAGAGTTGTTAGGTCTCATGGGCACTCCAAATATCCAGAAATGAATTCAAACTGGACTATAGGAAGATTTCTGGTGGTTAGATAAAAGCCAGCATTCCCCAGGAACTTGTGAAACAAGTTTTCCTCTGCCAAAGGAAGGGACCTTTACCTCCGGCAAAAGAGACATATGGCCATTGACATATATACTTGTGACTACATATCAAACCTCCTGCCAGCTTCCAGGCGTCCTCAGTCACTATTCACAAGTACTATACATCTCAAGGTCCTAGGTAGCATCCTAGCACTTTTTACCTCTACAGGCTTCCCTTCTCCAGGATGACAAGATGCTATTCTCATCATTTATATTCTCTCTCTCTCTCTCTCTCTCTCTCTCTCTCTCTCTCTCTCTCTCTCTCTCTGTCTCTCCCTCACTTCCTCCCTCCCCCCCTCTCTCCTGGCCATCTCCATTCTTTTTTTCTTTCGCTCTATTCCAGACTCTTCCAGATACCTCTAAAGTACATCTTCTCTCTTATTCACAATAAAATCCTTCCCCTTAACTATAACACGGAGTGGTCATGTTCGCAGTGTCTTTACTGAGACCCCTCCCATACAAAAGTTTTTTAACTTTATTGTATGTGATTTTTTGAAATCACTAAGAAAGAACGGCTGGTTAATGGGTTAGTAGATAAAAGTTCAATGCCTAGGATCCACGTTAAAAAACAAACAAACAAACAAAACAAAACAAAGACCTCTTCCAAGTTGTTTTATGACCTCTACTCATGCCTGTACCAGAGAATGTGTCACACACACACACACACACACACACACACACACACACATAAGGAAAGGGCTAAAAATAAAAGGGGAACAATTTGGAATTTTTGCTTGATGTTTGTTGTTTGTTTTGTTGAGTCACAGTATCTCTGTGTAGCCCTGGCTTGCCTAAATACATAATCCCAATTCAGATTCTATATTGCTGCCATGTTGGATGTGCACCTCATACTTAATAAAGAAACATTTTAGATGTAGTGTTAGAATTTGTTCCTCTGTATAATGAGAGGATCTAATTCACTCCATTTTAGAATCGGCAGCCATGTTAGGCCTTAAACTTCTATTTCCCAGAAGGACAGCCCAGGCTTCTTGGAACAAACACAGAAAAGGGGCAGCCAATCAGCAACTACTCCAAAATCTGGCCAGGGACTTACAACAAATATGGAAAAAGTCCTTATAAGGTAAGCCTCTCTCCCTTAAGGTATGAACCAATCAGAAGTCTACAAATATTCCATAGCATTAGCTCAGCCAATCCTAATGAAGGTGGCCCAACCACAACTGGAAAACTCCTGTCTTTAAAGGGGGGCTGTGAGCGTCTCTCCTGGTCGCCATTTTGCTTAGAAGGTTGACCTGACCACTGCATGCTAGCTGAATAAATGCTGTTTGGTTTTTGCATACGTTTCAAGTTTGGAGTCTTCTTACAGTGATTCTCGGACCCTTACAATATAAGGAGTTCAAAACACCATATTTGGGGTGTACAATCACTTGCAGCAAGCCTGTCTTGCATACTCCCCAGGAATTCTGACATGAAAAGAGGATCCAGAGCAATAAGAATCTCTAAATTTTTTTAGGAATTTCCAGTGAACCACAAGCTATACCTGAGTTCTCAAAAAGATGGGAGGTCGGAACTGTGGAGACAGGATTCAGCTTCAGAAGGAGTATAGCCAGTGAACGGAGCAGGAAGACAGAAACTGAATAATAAAAGGCCAAGAAGGAGCCAGACTGCAACAGAAGAGAATGGAGTTAATCCTTAGCCCAATGGGGGGGGGGGAACAAAGTCTCTAAGAGACTTCTAGAAATCAATTCTGATCGTACCTTTCTGCCAACTGCTTAGTTCACACCACCTGGGTTAACCTCAGAGGGTTGGTTTCCTTGAGAAAGTCCTTACTCTTTGAAGCCAAAAAGGTTGAGCAACATAATGATGAATTTTTAGTACCTATTCTGAAGTCCAACAAAACAAGCCCAGAAGTACAGCACAGTTATTAACATCCTACGAATAAATGGCAATTCACCAGTCAGTTTTAATCCCTCATTTTGCAAATGAGAAAACTGAAAGTTCAACACCAATATAACAGAGGCAGCATCCTGCAGCTAACGACCACCAGATTTGCCAGAAATCTAAGCCTCCTATGGTGGCAGTTTCCAAAATGGCTCCCAACAATCTCCACTTCCTGCTAGCCATACCCTTGCACAATCCCCTTGTTTTGAATCCCGGCTAAATCTGGTGACTGACAAGTAAGTGTGACAAAAAGCAACACACTGCTTTTTCAATCCTTTCAAGCAAGGATTACATTGTACAATGCTATGACATTGATCTCTCTATAGTTATAGCTCTAGTTTTGTCTTCCATTTCACACCCTTTGATGAAGCAGATGCCATGTTTTAAGCTGCCCTATGGAGATGCTGACATGGAGAGAGACTAAGAGCTCCTGTCTGGTCAACAGCCAGAGAAAGACTCAGGCCCTCAGTCCAATAGCCTGTGAAGAACTGAATCCTGCCAATGACCTTGAGTGTGAACTTCAAAGCCATCAAACTTTGAGATGAATTTGGTCTCCATCTATGACCCTGTGGAGATCATGAGCCAAAGTCCCAGCTATTCCTGGCCCATATTCCTAACTCACAGAAATTTTAAGATGACAAATTATTTATTACATTGGGCTGCTGGGTTCTGGGCAAGCAACAAACAAGTGCTGAGACCATTGCTCTGCTCCACAGCAGATGCCCGCAGAGTGAATAGCAGCCTTGATCCTCACCCGCCCCCCTCAAGAGAGAAGGCTGTGCCTTTGATTCAACTCAGATCCCAGCACCAGGTGGCTCTCACTGCAGACCTTGGCAAGGAAGCAATATGAATATGGCAGTGGAGCAAGCAATGCTCAGGTGCAAGACTAAAGCAAACAGAAACGAACCATTGCTCTCTGCAAAGTGACTGCAGATTGCTGTGATCTGAAAGCACAAATTCACATCACCTTCAGCTGCCCCTTAAGCAGTTCAGCAGTAAACACACAGGGCAACAATCTCATTCCTGGTGATGCTTGCCATGAAAACAAACACCCTTAACTGAATGTTGCCCCTCCAATAATATGAGTGATCCATGTCCCTTGTTAGTATGGGCAGACAGACAGTGTGTGTGTGTGTGTGTGTGTGTGTGTGTGTGTGTGTGTGTGTGTGTGTGTGGCAGGTCTGGTGACTCCAGCCTGTGAGTCTAGCACTTGGGAGGCTGAGGTGGGTGATCAACTCCTAGTTACACACTGAATTACAAAATAGCAGAGGATCATGGGCAGAAACAAATAGCAAGTTCTTTCTGCTCTGCAAAGCATGTAAAAAATATCCATGGTTCTTTAGATTGCTGGGCTGTCACTGAGAATTTCATACATACATATAACACATTTTGAACAAATCCACCCTCCAACTTCCTCCACCATCACCACCACTTAACCCTTCCAACTTCACGTATTCTTTTTAAATGCATGGGGTCTACTTAGGGCTGTCAGTATGTGTCTAGAGCCACTGGAGTATGGGAAGCCTCTTTCCCCAGAAGCCATTCATTGCCACGATCCCCTAGCTTTCCTGAAATTTAAACAATCTCCTTGCAATTCCATACAACAAAAGTCTTTGTCTTCTCAGTGGAATTCTTGATCATATTTCATAGGATGAACCTAGTCATTTTATTAAAACCAGGCAGAAGGACAGCCACATGGAACCTATCATCCTTCTTGCTCCCTTTCTGCACTTCCTATTCTTAGACCTCAGAAAGTCTTCCTTGGCCCCATGTGTCCAGACCCCCGATTCATGTGTTGACTCTATTGCAGTTAAAAATAAGTTACCTGATCCTATTTAGCAAAAGACTTTAGAATTGAGTCCAAGCACAAGTTTCATCAAGAACTATGCAAATGAAGATCAATACACTGCTGTCTGCATTGCTCCTAATGTCTGCCCCAATCCCAGAAAACTAGATGGAAAAGCCCACACATGATTGATCACAAGACGTACGTTTCTAACCTTATATTGAACTACTGGTCCATGCATAATTATGAAGCACCTTTTACAAAGAAATTCATAAAAAGCATCATTCAATAGATGGAATGAAAAAGCAATGAAAAAGCCTATGAAGATCTTGATGAGTGAGGGTCTTCACGTCAGCTCTTTTGATGGTTTCAACTTCTTATTCAAAGTAGAACAATTTACATGCTTCTTAGAAGTTCCAAGAACGGGTTGGGGATTTAGCTCAGTGGTAGAGTGTTTGCCTAGCAAGCACAAGGCCCTGGGTTCGGTCCCCAGCTCTGAAAAAAAAAAAGAAAAGAAAAGAAAAAAAAAAGAAGGTCTAAGAACTCCTGGATTTCTCTGTATTTTTCTTCTTTATTTTTTCCAATGGGAAGACTCTGGTTCTCATGTAGCTAAAGATGGCCTTAAACTTCTGATCCTCTTTGCCTCTGTCTCCTAGGTGCTGAGATTACAGCCAGACACTTCTACACCCATGTCATGCCATGTATGGAACCCAGGGCTCTATGCATGCTAGGCAAGAACTCTACCAGCAAATGAGTCCCTAGTCTTTCCTTTTTAAACAATCAATTTCCTCATCATGTAAACTTGTTATTAAATACTGATATCCATCCCTCCATTGTACATTGCTATTCTATTACAAATCCTTAATTTAAGAGGCCAGAGGGATGACTCAGTGTTTAAGAGCACTTGCTGCTTTTCCTGAGCAGAGTTTGGTCCCCAGCACCCATGTCAGGCTGTACACAGCCTCCTGTAACTCCAACTCCAGGGAACCCAACTTCCTCTTCTAGCTACACACATAAACACGCATAAACACACTCATGCCTGCACAAATAAAAAACCTTTTCTTAAAATACTGAACTTTTTTGAGTACATTAAGCCAATAAATATACCCTTTAGAAAGTCAACTTCTAGGGCACTGGAGACATCTGCAGTTCCATTGTTCTCTGCTCAATATGGGTCTTACGTAGCACTGTTGATATACATGAAAGTTAGGAAAGGGACCAAGTCTTCTCTCAGTTCGAAAGACATACCCTAGGCCCAGCATCAGGCTAGTGGACTTCTCAAACCACAAAACAATCCAACATGAGTACCATATTCTTTGAACCATTTTTTTCACAAGAGTCTTATAGAAATTGTTTAGTAGAATGCATATCAGAAACTGCTCAAGTCTTAGATTGATAAAGTGTCACAAGCTGTGGACACTCATATTATTAGCTTATAGATTATTACTACCAAGTCCAAATGTCCCCATTTGTCCTCTTTCAGTGAGTACACTCCTCTATCCTTACTTCAAAATCAATTATTGCAAATTCTAAGATTGTGCATCTGTGCGTGTGTGTGCGTGTGTGCGTGTGCGTGTGCGTGTGTGTGTGTGTGTGTGTGTGTGTGTGGTGTGTATGCAAGTATGTAAGTGTGCTGTGGTAAAGCTGTGGAGGTGAGAAGAAAGCCCCAATGTGTTGAAGGTTTTGGTCTTTACTTTTCAGCTTGTTCTGACCACAGTGTCTTTTTTTTTTTTTTGGTGTGGATATTTCCTTTATTTACATTTCATATAGTATCCCCTTTCCCAGTTTCTCCTCCTGAAACTCCCCATTCCATCCCCCTCCCCCTGCTTCTATGAGGGTACTCCTCCCCACTCCCTCCCACCTCCCTGCCCTGACATTCCCCTACACTGGGGCATTAGGCCTTGACAGGACCAAGGGCTTAATCTCCCACTGATGTCTGACAAGGCCATCCTCTGCTACATATGCAGCTGGAGCCATGGGTCCCTCCACATGGCCTCATTGGATGATGCTTTAGTCCCTGGAAGCACTGGGGTGTCTGGATGATTGATATTGTTGTTCTTACTGATTGCAAACCCCTTCAACTCTCACTGCTATGAAGACCATTCAAGCACACTAGCTGTAGTTGATTCTCCTGCCTTTGCCTCCTATATCCTGGTAGTGACCCTACTTTTTAGCCAAATGGAACCATACTCAACCACCTCTTTTGTATATGGCTTCTGTCTTCAGATAATATTTATGAGATGCATCTATGTTCTGTTGGTATGTAACAGAAAATTAGCATTCTGTTGGCAAACATTCCCAAATTTATTCTTCCCTTTGCTGGTGACCATTTGGCGTATATTTATTTGGTGCCCATTTCTAATATTGTACCTTATGAGCACTCCTTTGTGAGTCATTTTCAGGAGCACATGTGCACATTTCTGTCTGCTACATATCAACGATTGAAATTCGAAAGACTAGACAAATAACCAGCTTTTGTCACACTGCCAGACAATTTTCCAAAGTGGTCTTAACAATTTGTATTCCAACCTGCAGTGAATGAGAATTCTGGTTGCTCCAAACCCTAGCCAAGCCTTGCAACTTTCTGTTTTCTTTTTACCTTTAACCAATGGTTATAGGTATAGCAATGTATGGTTGTTCTAATTTAAATATAAAAGAAATGGTTTCCCTGAAATTGTTAATGAAATGGAATTCTTCAGTTCTATATATTTATACTGTTCTATACTGTTCATTTCTGTATATCCTGACATACATCACCCATAGCTTTCTCTCTACCTCAAATGAAAGCATTTTGAATGGTAAACATGGGTTTTCAACTTCCAACTTGGTTCTGTCATATGTGCTGTGGCACTAAGAGTAACATCTAAGCTCCAGTTACTGTCATGCACAAAATAGAATAAGAATGCGTTTTGAATTGCTTCCTTTCCCCATTGCTGTGACTAAAATCCCTGACAAAAGTAGCTTAAGAAAAGAAAGGTTATTTTGCTTAAGGTACAAGCAGGGAAGACATGGTGTCTGGAGTGGAAGGTAGCTGGTCACATTGCATCACAGTAAAGAAGCAGAAGCATGGATGCTCTATGCAGACAGCTTCCGTCTTGTCACTGAGTATGGGAAGCCAGGAATGCTGCCCACATTCAGGTTGGCTCTTCAAACCTCAGTAAAATGCCCCAGAAATGCCCCAAAGACAAGCTAAAAGGTTTTCCTCCTAGGTAATTCTCAGTTTCTACAAACTGACAATGACAGTTAACCATTACCATCATGCATTATTTGCAAGATTGTTCTAGGAGATCAAGCGTGATTATGCATGGATTGTCACTAGTGTCAGCACAATTGCTGTCATTCTTTCCATTTGGAAAAAAAAATGGAATATTCAGTAACAACTTAACTGAGCGTCACATAAATGCCCAATTATCTCTGGAGCACCCTTAATCTAGGAGGAGTACAATTCCTTGTATCTCTAGGACAGAGTTCCTGGCTTCTGCCTCTCCACTTAGTGTTATACTAAGCACTCTAGCATTTGAATTTCACAAAACTAGTCATAATGCATAGTGCATTTGGAGAGAACCCAAATTGGAGAGGCTCCAACAGCCTGTGCCTGCCTCATAGTGTCAACTGGCCCCTCAGCCATTGTTTGCTTCTTCTCCATCTCTTTGCCCTCTGAAGTTTATCTGATTCGACACTTTTTGAAAATAGCCATGCCACTTAAAAGGTTAACTGCATAAGTATATTTGGCCTCCTGTGTAGTCTTCACAGGTATGATTAAAAACTATTGCATGTAATTATCCTCTTCTCTAAACAGCAAATAAAGATCATCCAAGTCCATGCTGCTCATAATTTTTTTGGCAAGAAATTCAGGCACCAGGATTAAACAAAATGAATGGGTTTGAATCACAAAGGTTAAAACACCTTAAAAATTCTGCACAAGGAATGATTTCTTTTTCTGTTACTGGAGAAATCACTCCAGGTGAAATCTGTCATTGTTATTCCTCTCTCTTTCTTCAACACTCTTCTGTTCACTCAATGGATATTGTGTGAGGTCAAAACACAGAAGATCTGAATGGTGTCCAGGCTTGGCCACAATTTTACAGAGTCTAAAACCTCATAAGTTATAGCATGTGTTATTATATATTGTAACACTATGAAGAGGGAAATGTGCCAAAGGCCTGAGAATGGGGCAATGGGTCGAATCACTTTCTGGGACAGCAAGAGGACCTAAGTTCAAACCCTCAACACTTGTGTAAGAGCTGGACTGTAATCACAGCACTGTGGGGAGCAGACAGGTCTATCCTGGAGACAAGACCTCTCTAACCAGGGAGTTTGGCTGAAATGGTGAAATTCAGGTTCCATGAGAGACCCTCTTTTAAAAACAAACATGATGAAGAGAAATGGAGAGATACATCTGACATTGACCTACATGCATACACACACACACACACACACACACACACACACACACACACACACACACAGAGAGAGAGAGAGAGAGAGAGAGAGAGAGAGAGAGAGAAAGACAGACAGAGACAGATGGAGAGACAAAGACAGACAGACAGACAGAGAAACAGAGACAAAGATAGAAAAAATACTCAAAGTTAAATTAAATCATGAAATAATTCCTCCTCGCCACTTTAAAAATCTATTGTATAATCTTTAGGATCAGACACTATGAAGCATAGCCTTTAATAATATTTCACCACTATGCATATCCAAAACAGAGCTATGAACAGAATAAACTGACACAGCTGCTAAAAAGTTTCAAAGTTATCGTCTAAGGTTTCCAAGTCATTTTTAAAAGTGTATGTGTATTTAATATATGCACTCATGTAGGTCTGACTGTGCATGTTCATGCAGAGGCCAGAAGAGCATGCTGGGTATCTTCTATTGATCTCCAACTTATTTTTTGAGACAGGATTTTTTATTGAACCTAAAGCTAACCGTTTCAGCTGTTTTGACTTATTAACAATGTCTCAGGATCTACCTATCTCTTCCCCCAAATTCTGGGATTACAGATACTTGGGCCCATGTTACGCTTCTCCTGGGGTGCTGGGGCTTTGAACTCAGGTCTTCAAACTTTCACAGCAACTGTTCTTACGTACTTAGCCATTTCCCACCCTTGAGTCATTTTTCACAGAATTTCCATACCCATCACGCTGTTTTGTTTTTGTCACCTTAACACAAACTAGAATCACCTAGGAAAAGGGAATGGATGCCAATTGAGAAGTTGCCCCTCCATCATATTGGCCTGTGGACAAGACTGTGAGGCACTTTCTCCACTGATTAATTATTGATGTGAGAGAGCCCACAGACACTGTTCCATCCCTGGGCAGGTGGTTTTTAGGTCTTATAAGAAACTAGCTGAGCGAGCCACGAGGAGCAAGCCAGTGAGCAGAATTCCTCCATGATCTCTGCCTCAGTTCCTAGCTCCTGGTTCCCTTCCATGATGGAGAGTGATAAGAAAGCATAAACCAAATAAACCCTCATCTCCCAGAGTTGTTCTTGATTATGGTGTTTATCACAGCATCAGGAAGAAAATGAATACACCCGTGTTTTTATATTTACATCTGTGTCACGGGGAACTATGGTCTTGTCCTATGTGTCATGTGGAGCTGCTGTGACACATTCCAAAGATAGGGCTGCATTGGCTCTATGGAGATCGTCTTCCATGTTGCTCCCACCATCTGCACATGCTGATGGCGGCCCTTGGGGAGTTCTGGGCAAAGGTATTGCAAAGCACTCTTGGTAAAATAGGTATAGAGCTCTGTATGCCTATGGAACCATTTTCCTCAAAGTTCATAGAGCAGCTGGTGAGTGCACTGGAAGAAAATGTAAAACTGTCAACTACCCTTTCAATAACAAGTATTATTCTTACAAATGTCAAATCTCTATGTCTTTGCATTCTCAATCTTAGGGTTTTAATACCATAATGCAAATAACCCACCAAAGACAGGTTAAAAACTGGGATGGTAAACCAGACCAGGAGCCTGGTGGGTAAGGTGAGTGAGTCCCAGGAAACTCGGTGAGTACACACCTAAGACAGTAGGCACCTCCCTGTTCTCTACCTAGCCTGGAACATGAACCACACTTCCCACATAAGGAAATGTGACCTGTGGTCACCGTAGGCCCAGAACAGAGTTCTCCATGTTAATGAGGTACCTGAGGATTTAGCCAATAGGTTCCCCTTCCCAGACGTTCTTCCCTGCAATAGGCATTTAATCTGGGGTCCACCCTGAGTAGTTAGCACTCATCCATTTTCCATGATGAGCAACCGGTAAGCAGTTTGGAACCAAGGACTGACTCTTCCATGGAGAACCGCCATGGGGAGCATGGAACGGGCCTTTGCCTACAGAGCTGCAGCTTAATTCTCCTATAGAAGGCCTCTCTGTGCTCCCAGCCACACCACAACTCAGCTAAGGACCTTCATCAATGATCATAGCCAGAGCTCCCATTTCCCCCACCCCAGGCTAGTAGCCATCGTCAACCTGAGAGCCCCTGGCTCTGCTTTCAACTCCTTGAGACTTCAGAGATGCTTGAAGGTCCAGTAGTTTGGGAGTGCCTGGTCCCGGCATCATCTCAAGCCTTTGGAACCCCAACACTTCATTCTCGACTTCTCTGGTTCTCCAGCGGGCCACCGGGGATCTGGAAGCCAGGGAATACAAGCTTCAGCTTTCTCACATCTCAAACTGCTTTCCCACTCCGGAGTGGTGTCTCCATGCTTTCCTGAAGCCCAGCACCAGTGCAGTGGCAGCACTGGGGTAAGTGTAGTCAATCTTCCTGCATTTTGCCTCCCAAGCGGCTATGCCCTGCTGCAGGGCAGAATGCAAACCCACAAAAACCCAGTTCAATGGAACAGGCAGAATAATCACAGTGCATATAGTATGAAAGCAAAGCAACTCCTGACATGACCAGTTCATGGTATGGTTAGGGGAAAGGGTTTTATTGAAGATAAGAGATAGAAAATATCCAAAGACAAAAGACGAGAGAGAGAGAGAGAGAGAGAGAGAGAGAGAGAGAGAGAGAGAGAGGAGAAATAGTGAAAATATCAGGTCTATAAGAAGGACAAATATCTGGGGGGATCAGTGAGCTGGAGGGAGTTTAGGGTGCAGGGGAGAGGTGAGAAGGGCTTGGCTGCTAGCATGGACTTTGAAGTGCATAACAGGTACTTGTGCTAGTGAGGAAGCTTGGAAGCCAGCCTGCACTTTGATATGCTGATAGACACCTTGGGTATCCACAAGGACATATTCTGCCTTAGGTAAGGGAAATAAGTCCTCAACAGATGGGCACTGGCTTCACAAGTTCCTGAGGAGTGCTGGCTTTTATCTAATCCCCAGAAATCCTCTTAGAGTCCAGGTTGAGCTCATTTCTGTATATTTGGATTGTCTTTTGAAGTATTGATAATTGGATTTTCCTTTGTACCTGACACATGTGAATTGACTGAAAGGACATTGTGAACACTGTGGTCAAGCTGTGGTCCATTCACATGAGAGCTACAGGACAATTTCTGTCTGGATTTCCAGGGATTGTAAGACACCACCAACTGTCAGAAATATCCTAATGTCAGGAGTCAACAGCATAGCTCCAGAGAAAAGGTCCTTGCAGCCAAGCCTAAGAACTTGAACTTACATAGTGGGCTACCTATCTATATAGCTGTCCTTTGACCTCCACAAAAAGGCATTGTGTGCATGGCGGGCACATGCACTCACATGTGAAAGAGGTGGGTGAGGGGGAGAATAAAACATCTTAGTTTCAGAAATGTTAAAATGAGGAAGAGAAGTAACTGTATCTCATATTGATGAAATGTAGAGTTTACAATTAGAATTAAGGACATACATAGTTCATGGAAGTTTTCCATTCAGTAATTTCCCCTTCCCCATGTGGGGTTGTTCAACCATTGCAGAATGGGACTGGACAAGAAGTCGCAGGATCCTTCCCACGCTCTGCATGCTTGAGATAACACTGTTAGAGGGAGGCTTCCTTCTGAGCATGTCCAGAAGTGCTGCCTCTGTAGAGTGGCAAGTCTGTCGCATTCCCAATTACAATCTAGGCAATGTGACTTGAGGAAAGCTAGCTCATTTCAGGACTGCTCCTGGCTGCTTTCCTTTATTACAAAATCGTATCAAGGAAGCTCTTGTCTCATGGGGACAACAAAAGAACCTTGAATGTGCACTAATGCAATCTGAGTGACTCAAAATAATTTTCTTCTTAAGGTTGTGTGCCTTTTAATAGAGAACTCTGAGACATGGAAGGAAGTTTTCAGACCCCCAGAAAAACACAGCTTTCAAAGGAAGTGTGTGTTGGGTGATTTTGTTGTTATTGTTGTTGTTGGAATAGATTTCCCAGTGTGCCTCTGCCTGCCCACTCATGAGGCTGTCTCTGCTTCCGAGGAGACATGTGGGTGAAAACTACAAATTCCCTCATGGCATTGTCTCTGGAGGACTGGAACTTTGCTGGTGTGCAAAGTTTTTATTACTGAAAAACATATGTGCTTATGGGAGGATCATGAATAACAACACTTCAGGTGCCAAATGATTGCATTTCCTCACCATTGCCTGAGTATCATATCCCTAAAATAATATGGTTGAATGCAATGATTTCTAAGACTTCCTCCTGTCTTCCCATAACTGTGAAGAGAAAAACCATGAGAGAAAAGAAAATGACTAAATTCTGGTCCCAAATCTACCATCACCCTGATACCTAACCTCTCTAAACCACAACTGTCAAAGGAAAATATTGCAAAAAATGACATTTAAAATTCTACCTGAGTCTACAGTGTATCCATAGCTCCTATTTGTAAGTGAATGTAGCATTTTTTCTTTAGAAAACCACCTTCCAGGGGTTGGGGATTTAGCTCAGTGGTAGAGTGCTTGCCTAGCAAGCGCAAGGCCCTGGGTTCGGTCCCCAGCTCCGAAAAAAAGAACCAAAAAAAAAAAAAAAGAAAAGAAAAAAAGAAAACCACCTTCTGAGATATGTGGCAAGATGGCCCAGTGAGCAAAGGTATTTGCTGTGCAAGGTTAGCAATCTGAATTTGACACCCAGGATCCAATGTGGAAGAAAGGAAAGAATGGATTGACTCTATAAACTTGCCATATAACCTCCACAATCGGCATTATTACATGTTTTCATACACACGAATCATACATACACACACCTGTAATCTCAGAGCTGGGAAGAGGTAGAAACAAGCTGATCCCTGGGGCTCACTGGCCAGCCAAGGTAGGTAGGTTATTCAGTGAGTTACAGGTGTGTGATAGACTATGTCTCAAAAAAAAAAAAAAAAAAAAAAGGAAAAGTGTCATCTGACCTCCACATGCGTTCTCACATATGTGTATGCAAATCCATATACAGAAGAAGCTGTGTGTACACACACACACACACACACACACACACACAGAGGGAGAGAGAGAGAGAGAGAGAGAGAGAGAGAGAGAGAGAGAGAGAGAGAGAGAGACTTTAAAAATATACAGTATTGGGTGGTTGTAGGCCTAATATAATGCCAAAATATTTCACACTTTCACTTTTTAAAGCATTTTAATGAATGTCCTTGGAAGGAGGTGGGAAACAAATGTGACATTGCTAAAACAAGATTTTATGGTATATTTAATTAGAAAATTTCACTATTAAAAAAACAGTCAATCAAAAGCTCTGAGAGACAGGAGCACTGTTACCTTGCAAGGAGCAGCAGCTGCAAGTCCAAAGCAACGACAGACACAGAGCCACTTGTTTGAAGTGTGTGACTGCTAACAAGCTCTCCAGGCACAAATTCTGTCTTAAATTAGAGGACAACTCTACTCCGTGCACATAAAAAGCAAGGCCAAGGTCTCAAGTGCCTTGATGGCAATGGCCAGCAGCTGGGATCAAAGCGACAATCACACAAAATACAGTGCCTAGGTTTCCAGCCACTGTCCTTGAAAGGAATTCATAGCTTCCCCACCCTACCCCCTCAAAATAATTTCAGTTCAGCAAATAATCTGTATTAATGGCATTTGATGAGTCTTGGCATAGCAAAAGTGGCATATATTGGCATAATAATTAATTCTTTGCTGTTCCTTATATATTAAGTCATGAGATTGTGTTCTGACCCCAAGCTAAAGAAAAGAATTGGAACATGAAATAAACTTAAACGTAGTCACAGCCATATAAGAAAAGGTCATGTTTGGATTATCTGCTTTTTCTCCTCACCCATAAATTCATCCTTTGAGTGGTAATAAGGCACACATGCAAAGCAATTGTCCTCTGACTGCTTTTTACCTTGCTCTCCCAAAGCCACATCAAAAAGGTACCAATGTAGATGAGAAAGCTAGACCTAATGCCCTGGCTGCATCTACCTGGAATGAGTTATGCAATTCAAAAAGCTACAAAAGCAAACCCTCCGTTTGGCTTTTTCATTAAAGTGGGTTTGGGGTTTTTCTTTGTTTCTAAATCAGCTTTGAAATCCCCTCCGATTTTCCATGCTGTCATTCTTCCTCTGCTCTGTACTCGAAATGGTGACTCAGTATGTAGCCCATTGTGTGCCCTAAACCTTCCACCAAATCAGAAAATGGGCCCAACGTTTGAATAGTGATTCATTTAAAAAGATGTATTGTGTTTCTCTTATGATTTAGCCACAGCACAGAGGATACAAAGGAAAACAGGATGTAGTACTCACTTTTTCCCATATGATAAATACCTTCAAAGGTTGCAATAACTTACTACAATAAACATTGATTTCAACTCAGGAGTTTATATGTTGGCTGTCAATTGAATGACCTCAGGTAGGTCACACAAGGTTTGTAGCTATTCCATACTGTAGGAGTCAGTCTGAAGAAGCAACGGCTTTAGGGGCTATGCTCTTTTCCTGGGAGGGTAGCAGTTCAAAGTCATTGATTGGAAATTGAGATTTGTGTGCATTACCAAGGCATTGCTCCAAACTCTTCTTGCAGTGCCCTTACATAGTACATTCACTCCACAGTAATGGATTGGCCCCCATGCCCTGTGCAGGTCCACATTGCCAGCAGAGAGAAGTGGAAGTGGACCTCTTTCTTCTCTTGGCTCCACCAGTTCCTGTTCCCCTTTTTCCCTGCTGCTGTCCTGGTTCATGACCTTTATGGCATGACCCTGCTAACATATACACTGGAAAACTCCAGGCTTCTAGCTGGTGGCTAACTTGTGCCCCAGAGGGATTTCTTATAGCCTCCTCAGCACTGACACCAGGTGTTTCAGGCTGTGGACAACAGACAGACTAGAAATTCTGCCTCTCTGTATGTTCCTTCTCACTAACCACAGTGTCCCAATGACTATGGCCCAATTCTGGCCAGACCATATTAGGGAATGGCTCTCCTATGCAGTAGACTACAGCCAACGAGATATAAAAGCATTCATGGGGAGTATCATCCTTCCCGTCCAAGCTTGCCATCCCATAACCCACCCTCTACCTCTATCTTTATCTCTATCTCTATCTCTATCTCTTCGTGTCTCTCTTCCTTTCCCTTTCCCTCTTCTCACTCCATGTTCTTTCCCTCACTCTTCTCATTCTCTCCTCCTCGTCCATCTCTCTCCCTCCCTCCCGTCTTCCACCACCCTCCCACAACCTAGGTTATTTCTAAGGGTTTCAAGTTACTTTTATGTCTCTATATTAGCTATCTCTGTTTTAAAAACAAAAACAAAACAATCAAACACAAACCCCTGATCAACCTTGTTTTTTTCAGTTCCCTCTCCAATACTGGTGTACTCCACGCTCTTCTTTGTGTCACCTAAAGATATTATTTAGGCTGGAACTCAAGGCCACTTTCTGGATACTCACTTGCCCTAGATATTTCCCATGTGTATATAAGGCATACATGCTGCTAAATTGCAGCTTGATTTTCTCCCGTCAATCTCTATTACAGATGTCTGAACTGAGAATTCAGAGGGGCGGAGAAGAAAATCATTTTTAGCACCACTGCACCAATGTATGGGAAGTGAACTTTCATTACTAGCTATACAAATTTGAACAAGAAATCAATGCTTGCCTCTAAGAGCTTTGTGTTTAACAAAGAGAACCTACAGAGCAACAGATAACTGATAATATAATGCTATCAAGTGAGGCACAGAATATGTAGCCAAAGTAGAGTTAACCAAAAGGAAACTTTGAAGAGGGAATAGCCAGTCTGATCAAGAGTCAAGAAGACGTGTGGTGAATGCCAAGGTTGCCTGTGTAGTTAGATTAAAAGAGGAGGGATGAGAGAGGCAGGAGGAATATAAACTCTGGAAGGAAAAGAGGGATCCACACCATGATCTGGCATTTGTACAATACTTCCAATTTCAAATTATAATCATTGCCATTACCCATTTTATTGCAACGAACCCCATCAAGGATCGTGCCAATACACAGAAATCATTTTCATTTTTCCTGAAATCTTTCCAAGCTTAGATTATTTATTCCTGCTTGATGTAGAGCGAGAATACAACATTGTTTTTAGATGGGACATTAGTATTAGTCCCCAGTGGGAAGTGAGAAGAGAAATGTACTATCCATGTAAATCATGTCTAAACATGAATCAAATGGCCCCCAAGATGCTCTGAGCTCATGATATTGAGCAGAAAGTCCAGAGGGGATAATAGATCCTTCAGTTCAAGCTTTCACTTCTGGAGGAAGATCCAATAACACCGTGTTGTACCCCCCTGTATCTCCCCCCCATAAAAAGTTAAACACTTCTCTTCAAAAGCTCAAGGTTTAGTCCTCTGTTCTGTCCTGCCCCTTCTAGAACTCTTCCTTCTCATACCCTGCTCCCAAACTTGGCTGTGAGATGTAATTACATTACCCAGAAGGTTTCTTTCAAATCATTTTTCCCTAGGCTCCAATTGAAATTCAGAATTTCTAGGGCTGGGGCTGCATTTTAAGCTTCTCATGCAATTTTAATGTGACTGACCCAGCATCCATCAGCCAGGAGCCATTCATCAATACGTATCACATAGCCCATGCTTAATTGTTGTCTCACTGATTTATGTATGTTGGCCTATGTTCTATATCACTGCTTCTCAACCTTTAAAGTGCATATGAGTCACCTATGCTTCTTGTTAAAATGCAGCTCTGGCATAGGGGACCTGAGGTGCGGCCTCAATGTCTGCATTTCTAAAAAGTTCCCAGGTGATCACTGCGGCTACCATTCCTGGCACCACACTTTGAGGCACCAAATTAGTGTTACTCACATTGAGGTTGGGTGTCTGCTTTCACGTTCCTTTCCTATTCTGGGAAATATGTGTCAGTATGGGACCGTCATTTAAATGTATATGTGTTTAATCCAATTTAATGTTCGATGCATCCTTTTAAACTTTATGAAGCACACCATTTCCTTTTGTTACAATTTCCCACCCTTGCTCTCCAGATTCTATTTACACTTTAGGTGGTTGGGCAAATTGTTATTCCTGCTAAGAAAAATCAAGGTGAAAAGACAATATAAAGATGCTCATACCAGAAAATGATTTTATTAGTGTACGTTCATTGTACAAAATAATGGGTTTTATGACCTCATAGAATCTTCCTCAGCATAATCTGAAAATTAGTTCCATTAGAAAACCCTGGTATGCCTACTGAAAACACAGTAAACTATCAAGACCACATAGAGTATTTGATTGGGAATGCATAATAAGAAATATTCTGAAGTTCACATATAGTTTGAGTAGTATAGACCCTGTCAGAGAATAAGATGGGAAGAGGGGAAAGAGAAAGGTGGAAGAGGAGGGGAAGAGTTGACAGCTGTGTAATACACACTCTATATGGCATCTTGGTCTACACACTACTTTGCACTGAGGGACACTGGGAAGGCTTCAGAAGCCAGGGCTTACTTTCCAGCCATGATTCTCTCTCCTCTTTCACCCAGTGCATTTCACAGGAACTAAAACTCTTCAGGGAGAAGGGTGGATCCTCAGTTCACAGTATGCAAACTGGAGACATACATCAACAATATGGAAAAGTGAGGCATTTTATTTTTACAAAGTTGCATAGCCAGGTGCCTGCCCAGCATGGCAGGTATGCTGATTGAGCACAGCTAGTTCTTTGAGAAAATCAACAAGATAGATAAACCCTTACCCACACTAAGCAGAGGACACAGAGAGCGTGTCCAAATTAACAAAATCAGAAATGAAAAGGGCGAAATAACAACAGAATCATAGGAAATTCAAAAAATCATCAGACCCTACTAAAAAGCCTATATTCAACAAAACTAGAAAATCTGGAGGAAATGGAAAATTTCCTAGACAGATACCAGGTACTGAAGTTAAATCAGGAAAAGATAAACCATTTAAACAAACCCATAACTCCTAAAGAAATAGAAGCAGTCATTAAAAGTCGCCCAAACAAAAAGAGCCCAGGTCCAGATGGGTTCAGTGCAGAATTCTATCAGACCTTCATAGAAGACCTCATACCAATACTACCCAAATTATTCCACAAAATTGAAACAGATGGAGCACTACGGAATTCCTTCTATGAAGCCACAATTACTCTTATACCTAAACCACACAAAGACTCTACAAAGAAAGAGAACTTCAGACCAATTTCCCTTATGAATATCGATCGACGCAAAAATACTCAACAAAATTCTGGCAAACCGAATCCAAGAGCACATCAAAACAATCATCCACCATGATCAAGTAGGCTTCATCCCAGGCATGCAGGGATGGTTTAATATACGTAAAACCATCAACGTGATCCATTATATAAACAAACTGAAAGAACAAAACCACATGATCATCTCATTAGATGTTCAGAAAGCATTTGACAAAATTCAACACCCCTTCATGATAAAAGGCCTGGAAAGAACAGGAATTCAAGGCCCATACCTAAACATAGTAAAAGCCAGATACAGAAAACCAGTAACTAACATTAAACTAAATGGAGAGAAACTTGAAGGAATCCCACTAAAATCAGGGACTAGACAAGGCTGCCCACTCTCTCCCTACTTATTCAATATAGTTCTTGAAGTCCTAGCCAGAGCAATCAGACAACAAAAGGAGATCAAGGGGATACAGATTGGAAAGGAAAAAGTCAAAATAGCACTATTTATAGATGATATGATTGTATACTTAAGTGATCCCAAAAGTCCTTCCTCTACACAAAGGAGAAACAAGCTGAGAAAGAAGTTAGGGAAATGACACCCTTCATAATAGTCGCAAATAATATAAAATACCTCAGTGTGACTTTAACCAAGCCAAGTGAAAGATCTGTCCAAGAAGAACTTCAAGCCTCTGAAGAAAGAAATTGAAGATGATCTCAGAAGATGGAAAGATCTCCCACGCTCAGGGATTGGCAGGATTAATATAGTAAAAAATGGCCATTTTACCAAAAGCGATCTACAGATTCAATGCAATCCCCATCAAAATTCCAATCCAAGTCTTGAGAGAGTTAGACAGAACAATTTGCAAATTCATCTGGAATAACAAAAAACCCAGGATAGCTAAAACAATCCTCAACAATACAAGGACTTCCAGGGGAATCACTATCCCTGAACTCAAGCAGTATTACAGAGCAATAGTGATAAAAACTGCATGGTATTGGTACTGAGACAGACAGATAGACCAATGGAATAGAATTGAAGACCCAGAAATGAACCCACACACCTATGGTCACTTGATTTTTGACAAAGGAGCCAAAACCATCCAATGGAAAAAAGATAGCATTTTCAGCAAATGGTGCTGGTTCAACTGGAGGTCAACATGTAGAAGAATGCAGATCGATCCATGCTTATCACCCTGTACAAAGCTTAAGTCCAAGTGGGTCAAGGACCTCCACATCAAACCAGATATGCTCAAACTAATAGAAGAAAGAGTGAGGAAGAGTCTCAAACACATGAGCACTGGAGAAAATGTCCTGAACAAAACACTAATGGCTTATGCTCTAAGATCAAGAATCAACAAATGGAATCTCATAAAACTACAAAGCTTCTGTAAGACAAAGGACACTGTTGTAAGGACAAAATGGCAACCAACAGATTGGGAAAAGATCTTTACCAATCCTACAACAGATAGAGGCCTTATATCCAAAATATACAAAGAACTCAAGAAGTTAGACTGCAGGGAGACAAATAACCCTATTAAAAAATGGGGTTCAGAGCTAAACAAAGAATTCACAGCTGAGGAATGCTGAATGGCTGAGAAACACCTAAAGAAATGTTCAACATCTTTAGTCATAAGGGGAATGCAAATCAAAACAACCCTGAGATTCCACCTCACACCAGTGAGAATGGCTAAGATCAAAAACTCAGGCAATAGCAAATGCTGGCGAGGATGTGGAGAAAGAGGAACACTCCTCCATTGTTGGTGGGATTGCAAATTGGTACAACCATTCTGGAAATCAGTCTGGAGGTTCCTCAGAAAATTGGATATTGCACTACCAGAGGACCCAGCTATACCTCTCTTGGGCATATACCTAAAAGATGTCCCAACATATAACAAAGACACGTGCTCCACTATGTTCATAGCAGCCTTATTTATAATAGCCAGAAGCTGGAAAGAACCCAGATGCCCTTCAACAGAGGAATGGATACAGAAAATGTGGTACATCTACACAATGGAATATTACTCAGCTATCAAAAACAATGACTTTATGAAATCCATAGGCAAATGGATGGAACTGGAAAATATCATCCTGAGTGAGGTAACCCAATCACAGAAAAACACACATGGTATGCACTCATTGATAAGTGGCTATTAGCCCAAATGCTCGAATTACCCTAGATGCACAGAGCACATGAAACTCAAGAAGGATGACCAAAACGCGAATGCTTCACTCCTTCTCTAAAAGGGGAACAAGAATACCCGTAGGAGGGGATAGGGAGGCAAAGTTTAGAACACAGGCTGAAGGAACGCCCATTCAGAGCCTGCCCAACATGTGGCCCATACATATACAGCCAGCAAACTAGATAAGATGGATGAAGCAAAGAAGTGCAGGCTGACAGGAACCGGATGTAGACCTCTTCTGAGAGACACAGCCAGAATACAGAATACAGAATACAGAATACAGAATACAGAATACAGAATACAGAATACAGAATACAGAATACAGAATACAGAATACAGAATACAGAATACAGAATACAGAATACAGAATACAGAATACAGAATACAGAATACAGAATACAGAATACAGAATACAGGATGATACAGGATACAGGATGATACAGGATACAGGAGGATACAGGATACAGGATACAGGATACAGGATACAGGATACAGGATACAGGATACAGGATACAGGATACAGGATACAGGATACAGGATACAGGATACAGGATACAGGATGATACAGGATGATACAGGATGATACAGGATGATACAGGATGATACAGGATGATACAGGATGATACAGGATGATACAGGATGATACAGGATGATACAGGATGATACAGGATGATACAGGATGATACAGGATGATACAGGATGATACAGGATGATACAGGATGATACAGGATGATACAGGATGATACAGGATGATACAGGATGATACAGGATACAGGATGATACAGGATGATACAGGATACAGGATGATGGATACAGGATACAGGATACAGGATACAGGATACAGGATACAGGATACAGGATACAGGATACAGGATAATACAGAATACAGAATACAGAATACAGAATACAGAATACAGAATACAGAATACAGAATACAGAATACAGAATACAGAATACATAGGCGAATGCCAGCACCAAACCACTGAACTGAGAACAGGACCCCTGTTGAAGGAATCAGAGAAAGAACTGGAAGAGCTTGAAGGGGTTCGAGACCCCATATGAACAACAATGCCAACCAACCAGAGCTTCCAGGGACTAAGCCACTACCCAGAGACTATACATGGACTGACCCTGGGCTCCAACTTCATAGGTAGCAATGAATAGCCCAGTAAGAGCACCAGTGGAAGGGGAAGCCCTTGGACCTGCCAAGGCTGAACCCCCAGTGAACGTGATTGTTGGGGGGGAGGGTGGTAATGTGGGGAGGATGGGGAGGGAAACATCCTCATAGAAGGGGAGGGGGAGCGGTTAGGGGGTTGTTGGGCTGGAAACCGGGAAAGGGAATAACATTTGAAATGTAAATAAGAAATACCCAAGTTAATAAAGATGGACAAGAAAACAGTTTTTATCATCCTAACACAGCTCCCTTACTCCCTTTCCTCATTGGCTGAATGAGCTGGTCAGTTTTTATGTCAACTTGATACAAGTCAGGGCCAAGTAGCTGTTCTTTACTAATTTATGAGTTCTTCCTCCCACCATTTATCCCCCTGCATTTTCCCCCTATCACTAAATAGGAGAGAAACAAGGATAGAAGGGAGGGAGAGATCCATACATCTAATTTTTTTTCTGCTTGTTCCTGCTTCGAGCACAACTAACTGCAACCAATCCCCCTTAAAGAGCAAAAGCCACTCACATGCCTCTGAGGACCTAGCATCTACATCCCCTCTGAAAAGTTCCCAGAATCCCAAATGTCACACAATTGCAGAAATTATCTGCAGCTGCTCTGCTCTGCTAGAGCATGAGGCAAATCAAAGCCAGCTGTTGTGGACAGTCCAAAGCAACCCCATACCCCACACCTGGGATTAAAACGAAAATATATTCTTATTTCTGTGTTTTTAAAAGAAACCAAAATTCCAGAAATGTAACTGCAGCTAGAGCCATCTTGGAAGAGAAAGCTTAAATTGAGAAAATGCCCGCACCAGATTGGCCTGTGGTATATATTTAAATTTGTGATTGACAAGGGAGTGCCCAGTTCTCTGTAGGCAGCCCCACCTCTGGACTGAGCAAGCCAGGAAGAGCATTGTAGTAAACAACACTCTTTCATAGCCTCTGTGTTAGTTACTGTCTCCAGATTCCTGCCTTGATTTCCCTGGATGATGGACTGTTACCTGGAAGTGTAAAATGAAATAAATCTTTTCCTCCCCAAGCTGTCTGTGATCATGCTATTTTATCTCAGCAATAGATAAACTAAGATACTACAGAATCAGTATTGTATAGTCTTATGTATAATCTATATCATTCTTCTGCTTACATTTGTCTATCTCTAAACAACAACCATGAATGGGGTCATCTCTACATTTTACATCTTGTTTATTTTAGAGCTCATCAGGCTCATGACCTTCTCATATCCGCAGGTTGTTAGAAAGCTTAGCTACTAGTAATTTCTATTCTAATTTTCTAGTTTGGAGGATGGGTAACAGCAAGATTAGAAGAGTTTAGGTGGGATACTACTTTATCAGGCTTACCACAGGGATTCAGTGTTTTCTTATCATCTGTAATTGGACCTCAGCTGACTCAAGCTACTTTTTCTTTTTTTTTTTCAGAGCTGGGGACCGAACCCAGGGCCTTGCGTTTGCTAGGCAAGCGATCTACCGCTGAGCTAAATCCCCGACAAAAAAATGTGTAGCCCAGGCTGGCCTCGAACTCGTGATCCTCCTGCCTCTGCCTCCTTCAGCAAATCCTACCGGTGTGCGCCACCACAACCGGCTCAAGCTACTTTTATTTTGCAAATGAGCCATCTATTTTATTTCTTACATCTTCTCTCTCAAAGTAAGCCATAAAACTGGCAAGGATTATTCTATGATCTAGCCCTCCTTAAAAGTCCTAGGATGCTCATTTCAGAATGGTCCTACCCTATACTCAGAAGAAGAAATACTACACAAAAAGATCAAGTAGAAGCTGAAGCAAATAGCCTTGCTCTATCCTCTATCTCTACTTCGACCCCACCAATTTATTTGCTTTAGATTAAGCTTTTTCTGTCCAATTAGTTTCTCTACAACTATCCAATTTTCCCATGAGACTCAGCATAAAAAC
Source organism: Rattus norvegicus (assembly GCF_021556685.1). Taxonomy (NCBI): domain Eukaryota; kingdom Metazoa; phylum Chordata; class Mammalia; order Rodentia; family Muridae; genus Rattus; species Rattus norvegicus. Next base: position 38,608,716 of record NC_141554.1, read on the forward strand.
ACAATATCTTCTGGGTCTTCTGGTCTCAGCTTCTGAAGGCTCCTGAGTCATTCTATATGTTGTTGGATAAACTTGGATTTTTCTCTTGCTAACTTCTGTTGCCAGAGGAGAGTGCTTATGTGACCCTTTGATGAGTGAGAAAAGGGAATTACTTTTTTTTTATTAACGAGTATTTCTTATATACATTTCGAGTGTTATTCCCTTTCCCGGTTTCCGGGCAAACATCCCCCTAAATCCTTCCCCCTCCCCTTCTTTATGGGTGTTCCCCTCCCCATCCTCCCCCCATTGCTGCCCTCCCCCCAACAATCTAGTTCACTGGGGGTTCAGTCTTAGCAGGACCCAGGGCTACCCCTTTCACTGGTGCTCTTACTAGGATATTCATTGCTACCTATGAGGTCAGAGTCCAGGGTCAGTCCATGTATAGTCTTTAGGTAGTGGCTTAGTCCCTGGAAGCTCTGGTTGCTTGGCATTGTTGTACATATGGGGTCACGAGCCCCTTCAAGCTCTTCCAGTTCTTTCTCTGATTCCTTCAACGGGAGTCCTATTCTCAGTTCAGTGGTTTGCTGCTGGCATTCGCCTCTGTATTTGCTGTATTCTGGCTGTGTCTCTCAGGAGCGATCTACATCTGGCTCCTGTCGGCTTGCACTTCTTTGCTTCATCCATCTTGTCTAATTGGTTGGCTGTATATGTATGGGCCACATGTGGGGCAGGCTCTGAATGGGTGTTCCTTCTGTGTCTGTTTTAATCTTTCCCTCTCTATTCCCTGCCAAGGGTATTCTTGTTCCCCTTTTAAAGAAGGAGTGAAGCATTCACATTTTGATCATCCGTCTTGAGTTTCATGTGTTCTAGGCATCTAGGGTAATTCAAGAATTTGGGCTAATAGCCACTTATCAATGAGTGCATACCATGTATGTCTTTCTGTGATTGGGTTAGCTCACTCCGAATGATATTTTCCAGTTCCAACCATTTGCCTACGAATTTCATAAAGTCGTTGTTTTTGATAGCTGAGTAATATTCCATTGTGTAGATGTACCACATTTTCTGTATCCATTCCTCTGTTGAAGGGCATCTGGGTTCTTTCCAGCTTCGGGCTATTATAAATAAGGCTGCGATGAACATAGTGGAGCACGTGTCTTTTTTATATGTTGGGGCATCTTGTGGGTATATGCCCAAGAGAGGTATAGCTGGATCCTCAGGCAGTTCAATGGAATTACTTTTTTTTTAATCCGTATCACTCACTGTTGACCATTATGCTGTGTCACCTTAAAAACTGATGAGTTTCATTTTATCTTGGTAACAGCCCTATGTATCATATAGTCTTTTTTCTTTCAGGAGACTTGAGAGGTTAGGAAAGCTACTCAAAGTGGTCATACATGTGAGTCTAGAACCCAGATCTCTTGACATCCAATCTCTTGGAACCCTTTTCAAGAATTTATCTTCTAGAAGGCTTTTCTGAGGGTAAACTATTCCGTTAAAGGATCCTTTCTTCCCTTTCATATTTCTTCTATTTATATTCTTTCCTTAGAAATACTCAAAGAACTGAGAGCCTTCAGCACTGGGCGAACAAGCATAGCTCATGTCTTCATCCATTCATCCTTACTTTTTACTTAGCAGTCGGTACCACCATGCATATAGGTTGTTGTCTCACAGGTGTGGGTATCAATAATTGTCTCTTGTTAAGGGAGGTTAAAGGATATTTTAGAAAGCAAATCATGAAACATGTCTTCTCTAGCTCATCAACAAACTGGGGACCAAAAAAGATTTTGGGCTGAATTCACAGGAGAAAGCAAAGAACTCTAAATTTATATACAGTGATAATGGAATAAATTTTCAAAAGCGAGTTTAGTTGTTTGGCAATAACAAATTGCATTCCACCAGACACAAAGGGCTTAGATTTTAAAGATTTATTTATTTTATGTATGGGAGTATACTATAAGTGTCTTCAGACACACCAGAAGAGGGCATTGGATCCCATTACAGATAGTTGTGAGACACAATATGGTTGCTGGGAATTGAACTCAGGACTCGGAATACTTAACCACTGAGCCATCTCTCCAGCCCTGGGCTTGAACTTGTTTAAGGTAGAATGTGATTATATCAGTTTTCCAATAATTAACTTGTGTCTCTTGAGGATCGCAGGGCATACTAGGGAATGACAAAGGTACCACCCCAATGATAACCCTGAGAGAGCTCCCAATAAAATACTAAGTGAATATTCAATAATTTATTTTGTATGTATCAGTCTTAGATTTTTATTTAACGTTACTCTCTTTTCCTATCTATTAGATATCAATGTCATCTTCAAGTATACTCATGATCACAAAATAAGGCTGGCCTCATTAGCTTTGGCCTAATTATGTACATGGGTGCAGCAAGTATTTTTTTTACCACCTGGGGACATCTTAAATGATTGAAGTTCACATCAGGAAACTCAGATTTCAAAATTTCTATGCCTTGTTATTTTAAGGCTAGGATAACCAAACTTGGGAAATGCTGCACCAAATCTCACTTACACTATTTATGTAGTTTCCTCAAAGTTCCCTCTACCCCGCCCAAATGTACTAAGGTTCCTGTCTTATACCATTTGAAGTCTCCCAGAAAGAATTTTATAACCTTAGTCCAGAAGTAAAGCCATTCTGAGTTCTAGGAATATGTTATGTCATACCTGATTTAATAAGCACAGTGTTCAAATATAACACCCCAGGCATGATCTTGGTAATAAAACTGCTTCTTCTAAGTATATCCCCATTATTAAAGAAAGATACCCAGAGGCCCATTGGCATCAGATACTCCCAGAGGTCTGCTGCTGTAAGGGACTACCAGAGGCCTGATGCCATCTTTGACTACCAGACCTGCCAACACCAAGGACAAACAGATGGAGAAAGGCCGGTGTAAGAACACAATCAACAAAAGCCAGGGAAATATGGTACTTCTAGAACCCACCCGTGGTACTACAGCAAGCCCTGTACATTCTAACACAGCTGAAGCACAAGAAAATGGTCTTAAATCCAATCTTATGAAGATGATCGAGGCCTTTAACGAGGAAATGAATATATCTCTTAAAGAAATAGAGGAAGATGCAATTAAACATGTGAAGGAAATGAACACAATCGTTTAAGACCTGAAAATGGAAATAGAAGCAATAAAGAAATCACGGACTGAGGGAATCCTGGAAGTGAAAAGCCTAGGGAAGAGTACAGAAACTACAGATGCAAGCATCACCAACAGGATACAAGAGATGGAAGAAAGAATCTTGTGCATAGAAGATACAATAGAAGAAATTGATACATTGGTCAAAGAAAATTCTAAATCTAAAAATTTTCCAACACAAAACATTCAGGAAAATTCGGACACTATGAAAAGGCCAAACTTAAGAACAATTGGAGTAGAAGAAGATTTCCAACTCAAAGGCTCAAAAAATATTTCAACAAAATTTTCATAGAAGAAAATTTCCCTAATCTAAAGAAAGAGGTGCCTATAAATGTAGAATAAGTTTACAGAACCTCAAATAGATTGGGCCCACAACATAATGATCAAAACATTATATGTACAGAACAAAGAAAAATATTTTTAAAAGCAAGGTGAAAAGGCCAAGTAACGTATAAAGGCAGACCTATCAGAATTACACCAGACTTCTCACCAGAGACTATAAATCAAGGGCCTGGGAAGATGCCAGCACAGAGTACTATACCCAGTAAGATTCTGAATCACCACAGAAAGAGAAAACAAGATATCCCATGACAAAACCAAGTTTCAAACAATATCTATCCACAAATCCAGCATTACAGAAGATACTAGAAGGAAAACTCCAACCAATGGAGGTTAACTACACCCAAGGAAAAGAACAGGAAATAAAGAACCCCCACACTAGCAAAACCGAAAGAAGAGAAACACACACACACACACACACACACACACACACACACACACACACACACACTGCACCCCCATCAACATAAAAATAACAGGATCCATCATTCTGCTGCATACAAGAAACACACATCAGCAACAAAGATGGACATTACTTCAGAGTAAAGGGCTGGAAAAACACACCCAAACTTGGGACACAATGAAAGCAGTGATAAGAGGAAACTTCATAGCGCTAAGTGCCTTCATAAAGAAATTGGAAAACTGACATACTAGTAATTTAAAAGCACACATGAAAGCTCTAGAACAAAAAAGTAGCAAACACATGCAAGAGGAGTAGATTGTAGGAAATATTCAAACTCAGGGCTGAAATCAAGAAATTTGAAACAAGGAGAACAATACAAAGAATCAAAAAAAAAAAAAAACTAAGACCTGGTTCTTTGAGAAAATCAAGATACACAAATCCTTAGCAGCCAGACCAACTAAAAGACAGAGAATCAGTATCCAAATTAACAAACTCAGGAATGAAAGGGGGGACATAGCAATAGGCACTGAGGAAATCCAAAAAATCATTAGGTCTTACTTCAAAAGCCCATATTCCACAAAATTGGAAAATCTAAATGAAATGGATGATTTACTTAAGAGACATCACTTACCAAAGTTAAATCAAGACCATGTAAACAGTTTAAATAGTTCTGTAACTCTTAAGGAGATAGAACTAGTCATTAAAAATCTCTGAATCAAAAAAAAGTTCAGGACCAAATGATATCAACATCCCTAATTTCAAGCTGTACTACAAAGCAATAGTAATTAAAATTGCATGATATCAGCATAAAACAGACCAGACAAATCAATCAATAGGATCGAATTGAAGATCCAGAAACAAACCCATACACCCACAGACACTTGTTTTTTGACAAAGAAGCCAAAACCATACATTGGAAAAAAGAGAGCATCTTCAACAAATGGTGCTGGTCTAACTGAATGTCTGCATGTAGAAGAATGAAAATAGATCCATATTTATCACCTTGCTCAAAACCTAAGTCCAAGTGGATCAAAGACTTTAACATAAAAAACTGTATACACTAAATCTAATAGAAAAGAAAGTAATGAAATAGCCTTGAATGAATGGTACAGGAGACAACTTCCTGAACAGAACACCAGAAGCTCAGGCACTAAGATCAACAATTAACAAATGGGACCTCATGAAACTGAAAAGCTTCTGTAAGGCAAAGGATCCTATCAATAGGACAAAGTACAGGCTATAGAATGAGAAAGATCTTCATCATCTCTATACCCAACAGAGGGCTGATACCCAAAATAAATAAAGAACTCAAGCAGTTAAAAATCAACAAACCAAATATCCCAATTAAAAAAAAAATAAGGTACATAGCTAAACAGTGAATTCTCAGCAGAGGAATTTCTAATGGCCAAGAAACACTTAAAGAAATGTTTACTGTCATTAGTCATCAAGGAAATGCAAAACAAAATGACTACTCAGTAAAAACAAAGGCATTATGAAATTTGCAGGCAAATGGCTGGAACTAAAAAATATCACCCTGAGTGAAGTAACCCAGACCCAGAAAGGCATGCATGATATCTACTCATAGATATTACTCGGAAAGTACAAAATAACCATGTTATAATCCACAGACCCAAAGAATCTAAATAACAAGGAGAGCTCTAAGAAGGTTGCTTGAATCTCACTTAGAAGAAGAAATAAAATAAATATCTGAAGTAGATGGAGGAAGAAAACTAGATGGGATAATGGTGTGGGCAAGGGTGCAGAGTGGAGACCAGGTGTGGGTAAGGGAGGCTGGGAGAAAGAACAGACATTGTTTGGAATGTAGCTCTGAGATAGGGGAAAACTCCTGGGAGTCCTTGGGGGTAACCCTAGATGAGACATCTAGTAAGGGGGTATATGGGGCCTGAATTGGTAACCTCCTGTAGCCAGGTTGGACTTCCAGTCCTGTCTAAAAGAAATGCAAGGACAAAAATACTGAAAGAATGGCCAACCAGTAACTGGCCCAACTTGGCATCCATCCCATGAGTGGGCACCAAACCCTGATACTATTACTGATGCTATGTTGTGCTTGCAGACAGGACCCTAGTATGGCTGTCCTCTGACAGGCTTTCCCAACAGCTGACTGTGATAGATGTAGATACTCACAACCTAGATTTGGCAGGAGGTTGGGGCCACCTCTGGAAGGGTTAGGGGAGGTATTGAAGGAACTGAAGGGGATAGCAATCCTATAGGAAGACCAACAGGGTCAACTAACCTGGACCCCTGGGAGCTCCAGAGACTGAGCCACCAACCGAAGGACACACACTGGCTGATTTGAGGCCCCTGGCATAGATGTAGCAGAAGACTGCCTTGTCTGGCCTCAGGGGGAGAGGATGCACTTAATCCTGTTGCGACTTGATGCCCCAGAGTTGGGGGATCTTGGGGACAGGGGGACCAGTCTCTCAGAGGCAAAGGGGAGGGGCAATATTAGGAAGAACTTTAAGAGGAGGGATGGGGGAGACAACATTTGGGATATAAATAAATAAAATAATTAATTAATTTAAAAAAGAAAAGCAGTTGGATGCTATAAATAGGGCTTTATGTTCTGTCCTAGTCAGAACACGAAAGACAGCGGTGCTGAGGGGCTGTGTGGAATGGTGGACCTGGCTCAAGGTGTTTCAGAGGAGAAGAGTATTAGTAAGTTGCCTAGAAACTGTTCTTATAATATTTTAAGTGGCCAAGAGACTGCTCTTGAAATATTTTTGTGAAGGCTTCTTTCTGGCCTTCTCCAGAGAATCTGCCTGACACTAAATTGAAGGGTTTTTGAATTAGAATCTTAGGCACAGGAGATTTCAAGACATCCTAGTATTGACTCTGTCATGTGTCATTAATGGTTACTTGTATGCAGATCTATAATTAAATGAAGCAAACCAAGTAAGGAAAATGCAAAATGTACAGTTTGAGGAGAAAAGAAACACCAGGAACTATAATGGAGCTAAGTTTGGTGCCCAGGGAGTTTAAAAAAATTAAGAGCTGATGCCTAATTAAAAAAAAAAAAGGAATGGTGACCTGAGGGCAAGACCCCATCCAGTAAAGCTTCCAAGTTGTGAAAAAGGATTTAAAAAAAGCTTAAGCAGTGTAGGAGACCATAGACAAGAGAAGTTGATATAGATGTAATTGAAAGGCGGGGTAGCAAGATCCAGCCCCATCAAATAGCAGAGCATGGCAGCTTTGGCCACATGGTTCTGGCTTTGGAGTCAAGGGCACAAGAAGTTGTAGAATCTTTCTCTGTGGGTAAGAAAAACTGTTGAGGCCAGGTATATGTCAGAGGTTGTCCCTGCTTGAAGGCCCAGAGAGGCCATTGCATGAAGCTGTGAAGGTGAAGTCTGGATTGCCTTGGAGACCCTAAGACGTTGGAAATGCCAGAGTTGTGGGTTACCTGCTGAGGAAAGCTGCTAACAGGAAGTGCAATCAGCCCAAGATAAAGAAGTGTGCTGCAGTCAATAAAACTAAAAGGAGGTGGAGATCTGAGTTTTGATCTTCGACATGGAGCTGCAGACTTTGGAGTTTGCCTGATTGGGTTTCGTCTTGGTTTGGTCCCGTATTTCCTCCCTGTGCTGCCTTTCCTCCCTTTTGGAATGGTAATGTATATTCTGTGTCATTGCATGTTGGAACTATGTGATCTATTTTTTGTTTTGATTTTTACAGGTAAGAGACTGTCATGAGTTGCCCCGCGCTATCTCGCCAGCAAGAACACGCGGGGACACACGAATCCTTCTGCAGTTAAACGTTTATTGAATCTTAAAGAGAGGGCCCGGGGCACCGGCATGGCGCGGCTTATATACACCTTAGCGTGGTGCATCCACACCTGATTGGTCGCTTACCCATGATCTCATTAGGCACGCCCCGGAGTGGGCAAAGACCTGGCACGAAGTTACTCTTGCACATGCGCACACAGTTAACTTCCTGAAAGGAAGTCGGCTGGTGCGGCGGAGGCCAGAGCCATCTTGTAATGGCGAAAGCTATCCCGGCTTTCCACGTGGGGCGCAGTGGAAGCCAGCGCCATCTTGTGGTGGCGAATGTTATTGTGGCTTTCCACAATGAGTCTCAGAAAAGACTTTGAACTTTAGACTTTTACATCAGTATGGAGACTGTTATAGACTATAGGGACCTTTGAACTAGGAATGAATGCATTTTTGCATTATGATATGGCTGCAAACCTACGGGGACCATGGAGTGGAATGTAGTGGTTTGAATAGGTATGGCCTCATAGCTCATATACCTGAATTCATAGTCTCCAGGGAGTGATGCTACTTCAGAAGGATTAGGTGTGTTTGCCTTGTTGGAGTAAGTGTGGCCTTGTTGAAGGAAATGTGTCACTGAGGGTGGCATTTAAGGTTTCAAACCCCAAGCCAGACTCTGTGTCTCTCTTTTCCTGTTGTCTGTGGATCAAAATGTAGAACTCGCAGCCTGCCTGCCTGCACCAGTTTCTTTATGTTCCCTGAAATGATGACAAACGATTAAACCTTGGAAACTGTCAGCAAACTCCAATTAGATGCTTTCTTTTATAAGAATTTTCATGGTCACGATGTCTCTTAATAGCAATAGAACACTAAGATAAACACTTTTCCATATTAGAGTAACATGAAAAGTATAATTAAGGACTATTGAGGAAAGTGCTGACCTTGAAAGCATGAGGACCTGAATTTGAAGCTTTTTTAAAAAGTGCTGGACAGTTTAGGGACATGCATGTCCCTGGAGATCACTCACTGGCCAGCCAACCTAGCCTACTTAGTGAGCTTCAAGCTGGTGAGAGACCCTAACTACAAAAATATGCTGAGTGGTCCTTGAGCTGTTTGATTTCTGACCTTTGTACATGTGCAAAGACATCTGCACATGCACACACACACTCTCTCACAGGGGTTTGGTGCCCATTCATGGGATGCATGCCAAGTTGGGCCAGTTACTGGTTGGCCATTCTTTCAGTATTTTTGTCCTTGCATTTCTTTTAGACAGGAGCAATTTTGGGTCAAAAGTTTTGTAGGTGGGTTGGTGTCCCTATCCATCCACTAAGGGTCCTGTCTGACTGCTGGAGGTGATCTCTTTAGGTTCTATGTCCTCACTGTTGTGCATTTCAGCTAAGGTCACCCACATTGAGTTATGGGAGCTTCCCCCATCCCAGGTCTCTGGGACTTTCTAGAGATTCCCTCTGTGCCCACACTCTCAACAGCTACATATTTCCATTCAATTTACTGACCCTGTGGGCCTCTCTCCTGTCTCCCCCATACCTGATCCTGCCCTCTTTCTCCTCCCCCTCCCCTCTCCCACCAGGTTCCTCTGTTCCTCTGCCTCCCATATTTATTTTGTTCTCCATTCCTCAGAAAATTGGAAATAGTTCTACCTGAAGACCCAATTATACCATTCCTGGGCATATTCCCAAAAGTTGCTCCACCATGCCATAAGGACACAGCCTTATTTAAAATAGCCGGAAGCTGGAAGCAACCCAGATGCCCCTCAGCCAAAGAATGGATACAGAAAACGTGGTTTATTTACACAGTAGAATACTACTTAGCTATTAAAACAAGGACATCCATGAATTTTGTAGACAAATGGATGGAACTAGAAAATGCCAGGGTGTTGAAGTGGGTGTGAGTGGGTGGGAGGGGAGCATCCACACAGAATGAGGGGGAGGAGGAATGGGAGAAGGGGGAACCAGGAAAGGGGATAATATTTGAAATGTAATACATAAGTATCCAATAAAAAAAAGAAAATATCAACCTGAGTGAGGTAACCCAGACCACATACTTAGTATGTACTCGCTGATAAGTGAATATTAGCCAAAAAGTACAAAATACCCATGATATACCTTACAAACCCTAAGAATTTAAACAAGAAGGAAGGCCCAAGTGAGGATGTGTAAATCAAACCTTAAATCCAATTGCTTTTCTAGTCAAATGTTTCAAAGTGTTCCCTATTCTTCCAAACGAAATCATAGTCAGGTGTGTCATAGCAACACCCGAGTCTTGGTATAATTTCTGTCTTATTGCTATAAAGAGGCACCATAACCAAAACAACTACCATAAAAGAAAACATTTTATTGGGGCTGGCTTACAACAGAGGTTTAGTCCATTATTATCATCATAGGGAGCATGGCAGCCTGCAGGCACACATGGTACTGGTAAAGGAGCTGAGAGTTAGTTCCTCCTTTGAATCCGCAGGTAGCAGAGTAGCCTGAGCTTCTGAAACCTCAAAGCCAAGTGACACACTTCCTCCAACACCACTACATCTACTTCAACGTGGCAAAAGCCCTCCTAATCCTTCTCAGGTAACACCACTCTCTGGTGACTAAGCATTCAAATATTTGAGCCAATGGGGGTCATCTTATTCCAACCCTAACTCACTTATTTTTTTACTTTTGTAAGATGAGTGAAGCCAGACATAGTCATTCAAGGCTCACACTGGTAATTTTAATACTCAAGAAGCTGAGAAAGGAGGACTTCACTGAGTTTGATGCATTCCTGGGGTGTAATAGTGAGACCCTATCTCAAAAGACAAAAATGGAGACAGAGAGGAGAGGGAGAGGGAGGGGGAGGGGGAGAGAGAGAGAGAATGAATGAATGAATACAGGGAGGAAGAAAAAAGTCTGCAAACCATTGTGATTTTTCTACAAATCCTATAAAATATGACAAAGATGGTTTTAAATACATAAAATATTCTAAAAGATTTATTTAATTTTCCCTATATTTAGGGTCTGATTAGAAGAAGGCAAACATCAAAAAAAAAAAAAAAAAAGAAAAGAAAAGAAAAGAAAAGAAAAGAAAAAAGCTGCCAAAGGAGATTGAGACAATTAAGATAGGATCAAAAGTGCCCCAGAAATACCAGATCATATTTTAATCAAATGTCAAAAAATATTTAAAGTAATAAAGAGGTTATCATAAAAGTAAAGTATCTTGGTTCTTTTACAGATCAGGAACAAGAAACCATTGTTTGTTCTTTTCTAGCATAGTCAAGGATGTAATAAAGTTGACATAAAGCACAGGAAATGGTTACACACAGCATCCCTGCTATGTAGAAATCAAACTTGATTCTTTCTACTATAGGCAAAGGCAATAAGCAATAAACCAAAAAAAATACAGCAATCAAAACTGAGCACACATTGCTATGACTTTTACACATTTCACTTTTTGAAGGCAAGTATTTTAAGCCAGGACAAATAAAATTCACTTTCCAGGTTTTGTACTTCATTGACTCCATCATAATTGGGAAAATGTAGACAATTTAAAGGCAGATCTTCTGACCCAGGTATGAACACTTGTAATATTATCATTTGAGAGACTGAGGCAGGAGGATTTTCATGAACAGGTCAGCCAAGTATTAGTGAGATGGGGTAAAGGAGAGAATATGTAACCTTGCATCCAAAGTCAGCACTAATTTTACTATAGTTTTAAGATATTGGCCAGGCGAGGATGTGGAGAAAGAGGAACACTCCTCCATTGTTGGTGGGATTGCATACTGGTACAACCATTCTGGAAATCAGTCTGGAGGATCCTCAGAAAATTGGACATTGAACTGCCTGAGGATCCAGCTATACCTCTCTTGGGCATATACCCAAAAGATGCCCCAACATATAAAAAAGACACGTGCTCCACTATGTTCATAGCAGCCTTATTTATAATAGCCAGAAACTGGAAAGAACCCAGATGCCCTTCAACAGAGGAATGGATACAGAAAATGTGGTACATCTACACAATGGAATATTACTCAGCTATCAAAAACAACGAGTTTATGAAATTCGTAGGCAAATGGTTGGAACTGGAAAATATCATCCTGAGTGAGCTAACCCAATCACAGAAAGACATACATGGTATGCACTCATTGATAAGTGGCTATTAGCCCAAATGCTTGAATTACCCTATATGCATAGAACACATGAAACTCAAGATGGATGATCAAAATGTGAATGCTTCACTCCTTCTTTAAAAGGGGAACAAGAGCACCCTTGGCAGGGAAGGGAGAGGCAAAGATTAAAACAGAGACTGAAGGAACACCCATTCAGAGCCTGCCCCACATGTGGCCCATACATATACAGCCACCCAATTAGACAAGATGGATGAAGCAAAGAAGTGCAGACCGACAGGAACCGGATGTAGATCGCTCCTGAGAGACACAGCCAGAATACAGCAAATACAGAGGCGAATGCCAGCAGCAAACCACTGAACTGAGAATAGGTCCCCTATTGAAGGAATCAGAGAAAGAACTGGAAGAGCTTGAAGGGGCTCGAGACCCCAAAAGTACAACAATGCCAAGCAACCAGAGCTTCCAGGGACTAAGCCACTACCTAAAGACTATACATGGACTGACCCTGGACTCTGACCCCATAGGTAGCCATGAATATCCTAGTAAGAGCACCAGTGGAAGGGGAAGCCCTGGGTCCTGCTAAGACTGAACCCACAGTGAACTAGTCTATGGGGGGAGGGCGGCAATGGGGGGAGGGTTGGGAGGGGAACACCCATAAGGAAGGGGAGGGGGAGGGGGATGTTTGCCCGGAAACCGGGAAAGGGAATAACAGTCGAAATGTATATAAGAGATACTCAAGTTAATAAAAAAAAAAGATATTGGCCAGGAACCAGGAACCCTGTATGGGTCTGAGCTAGGTCCTCTGCTTGTATGATATGACTGTGTATCGTGGTATCTTGTGGGACTCCTAACATGGAAGTAGGGCCTGTCCCTGACCCTGTTGCCTTCCTTTGGGACTCTTTCCTAGTACTGAGTTGTCTTGTCCAAACTTATTAAGAGAGGAGGTGAGTAATCTTACTGCAACTTTCTATGTCATGGCTGGTTGATATCCATGGGAGGACTGCCCTTTTCTGGAGGGAAATGGATGAGGAATAAATAAGGAGCAGAATGGGCTGGGGGAGGGCTAGCATGCAAGGAGGGAGGGGAAACTGTAAATGGGATGTAAACAAACAAACAAAAATTTAAAATACAGACAAAACGATTCTGGGTGGGGAATATGGCTCAGCAGTAAAGCACTTTCTAACCTCCACAAGACCCTGAACTCGGTATCAGTATTAAAATTAAATTAAATTAAAAGATAGACTGGGGATGTTGACATGAAATATGCTCATGATTCCTCTCTCTGGTGAGTTGAGTTGTCTCTATTTTCATTTCTTCTTTTTTAAGGTATTGGTGGGCACCAAATTCAGGGCCTCCTGCATGGTGAACAACAAGCTCACAGTGAACTGATCTTCACCTCCTTGATTTTCATTACCAATGTAGCATTTAGTGTTAATAGCACATACACAAAGTTCTTTAGAGTCCTCAGTGAACCCAAGGAGTATATAAAAAGTGGTCCAGGTACTAAAAGAAGAAGGAGGAAGAGGAGGAAGAGGAGGAAGAGAAAGCAGCAATATTGAATACTACTGAATCAAGGCAAAAACCTATTTTGGAAAGAAAGGTACATACAAAATTGTGGTTTCTGTCACAGTTATTCATAATGCAGTTGAACTACTCACACCAAGTAACTGACTTCTATGTTATAAAAACTGGCAAGGAGGGCCTTTGGGGTAGGTAACTGAGAACTTCTGCATGAGCATTTTAGAAGACAGTCTCCCAATCCAGCTTTCTGTAGCAGTACACTACAGTCATTCCTTAAGTGTCAAAAGAAAAGGCAAGCATTGAGGTGGCCCAAAGACAGTATCTTCATGGCATGTAAAGTGAGCAGAAATTTATCAATATTGGGCTGTGTATGGCCTTTATGTGATCCAGATTCCCCATGCGATTCACTCCTCAACTCAGTGAGCTATAATTCCCTAATTTTAAGCTGCTTTGAGATTTAAAAAATTATCTGTAAGCTGACCTATTATAAAATATAGCTACTACTGAAATAAAAGGGGGTCTTTTAGAATAAGGATAATTTAATTAGAACAAATGTATGTTTTCCATAACATTGAACAAAAGTGATATTTGCTTGTTGTACATTTACTTATATTCAGGGAAAAATCATATCCAAGTTACACAGACTTGGATTTTTAACACCTTTTCTGAGTTAGGTTTTGTTTTTTGTTTGTTTTTTTTTTTTTTGATGAAAACTCATTGAAAGCACTATGGTTTCCCTTAAAATTTGAAATTCAGAGATATTTTATTTCTGTATGATCATAATTGTATCTATAAGATGATAAAAAAATGAGAACTCAGGTCTTCCCTTCAATTTGAGAAACTTTGTAACATAATCACTTAATACCCTCCAGAGATGGGAAATCTTCTTGTGATCAAACAAAGGAGTAAGTGTAGGACCTGATCAGCCCTACATCCAGGAGGTCCCACTCACAAAAACACGGAGATGGAGATCGATGCAATAAGCAAGAGGTTTAATAATCCAGTACACTGGGGTGACCCTGTACTCAAGAAGAATAAAGGCCCACACCCTTTATACTGTTTCAGGGTATAGGCTTTAGGTTACAGCATGAGTTGATTATTTCTCATTGGTAGGACCTATTACTTTTTGAATTCATTGGTGGTCGCCTATTGTCCTTTGAATTCATTGGAGGCCCTTAATGGGGAAATACCTTTGGCATGCAGAGGGGGTGGTGAAGGACCCCTGCTAAGGGTAGTTCGCTCATTTCCTGGAACAGGGGGTTTTCCTAAATTCCACCTGGTGTTTGCCTAAGGCAGCCTTTGTCCTTAAGTTTGAATCTTACATAAGTATTTGCTGGACCTTTGACACATGCTTGAACACACAGTGAACTTATAGCTTCAATTGTAAAGTCATAGTCCTGGTCAAGGTTAAAGAGAGACATAGAAAGCTTATTAAAATGCTACTCTCTTCCCTGAGTGTTTAATTCTTAATGGATTGATCTCATGATTTCAACCTGCACCAATACATACAAAAGGAAAGAAAAATCACAAAACTTTCTATTCTCTGATGTCTCTTGTCTATATAGGAAAGAGAGAGGGGGGAAGAGAGGGAGGGAGAGAGGAAGAGAAATAAAGAGAGAGAGGGAGTGAGAGAGGAAGAGAAATAAAGAGAGAGGGGGGAGAGAGAGAATAGAAGAAAGCAACAGCATTATCCACAGATCCCATTTACACTGGGATAATATGATAATAGCAGCTAGTCCTGGTGGCATCTACACTCAGAAGACTAAGCAGGAGGATCCCTTGGGACTAGGAGTTCAATGCCAGGTGGACAAAGCAAGATTCCATCTTACAGGAATCTCTAGAGAACTAGAGAGATGGCTTAGCAGGGTAAGAGCTTCTCTTCCAGAGGCCAGGACTTGAGTCCCAGCAAGTACATGGTGGCAATCATCTGTAACTTCAGTTCCCAGAGATTCTACACCCTCTTCTGGCCTCCCTAGACACTACATGTACATGGTACACATACATATGCAGGCAAAACATCGATACAGGTAAAATAAGAAAATGTAAAAAAAAAAAAATAAAAGAATATATATTTTAAAGAGACCCCATCTTAAACAATAGCATAAAGAATAGTGGTTGGCATGCCATAGTCCTAGTTTTGTAGCAATATTTATTATTAGATAAATACTGATCTTCAGACAGAAAGCCCCAGCTTACAAATCAACATCTTCAAAGGCAGTGGTGCTCGCAGGGCTCTCCAATGCTCAGAAAATGCCTTTCTCAGTTGTGGTGCTTCTTCTGACCTCAGTTTCTGAATGAACATTCTAGGGCCTTTCCCCAGGGCATAATACATTATTTTTTTCTATTAACCTTCTTATTAGTTATCAGTTTTTTCTCCTACTTCATTGACCACATAGAGAGCAGCAAGTGAGAATCTCATCAACTTTTAATTCACACCAACCTGCTCTAACACCGCCACTCTCCGTCTCTTTCTTAAAGTGTCAGAAGAAAAGGGTCTCATTTAGTACAACTGTGTTCACATGCTAGATCAGATACCTATTTATTTTTCTCAAGGAATATTAACCCAGTATCTGCCTCCTTTTGGTAACTATCCTGTACTATAGAGAGGAAGGATGCTCACAAACTCAGAATGTCCCAACTCACAAGCCTCCTCCTCCGTGCAACATAAGCAAAAAACCAATTGATCAAGTAGCAGGGTACAATGGGGGTGACTGCAAGTTAGGCAGCAAGGTTCAATTATTCAGCTTATGAGTCATCATCCTTGCTCCGGGTTAATTTTCAGTGATGTAACTACCTTCGTGACTACCTCGCTTTTGTAACTCCTCACCTGTGCCCCTGGGACTCTTCACCTAGGAGTAGCCCTCACTCATGCTCCTGTGAATGATGCTTCTATAAAGAACCACTCATCCATGCTCCTGTATCCCTCATCCATGCTCCTGTAAGTAACCCTTCACTCTTTGAATGACCGCTCGCAATGCTCTTTTGAGAAACCCCTCACTCATACTCCTGTATATAACCAATTACCCATTCTCTGCTGTGGGACCTTAATGGCTCAGGAGTATGCAGGAAGGGCCGAGGACAGCTTCAACCCAGGATACCTCAGAGGAGGAAGGTTTCACTCCTCCTCGTTTGACCTTCTAAGCACCCAACCTCCGCATACACACACCCCCTACAGCCCCTGAGTATGCAGATGAAATGTCTACCAACACTCCTGCCCTAGCCAATGATACACAGTCGCATAGAGCTTGCCCCAGAAGCCCTGGCCACCTCCCCAGGGGCATAAATACTCCACTCCCCGCCCCCAAACTGAACCAGTTCTCCGAAGCTGTTTCCAAGTGTGTACTCAGCTGTTCCTGGGTGTGTGTTCTTTGTCTGCGTACTCATTGTTGACCAAGATCCTGCCTGCACCCATCTGCCGGGCTAGGCGTCCCTCCCTTCAGTCCAGTCCAGTGTGCAAAGGGCCTGACTACACCAAAGCAGACTGAAGCTGGCATACATACCTACAATAACCCCATATTAATGACTCCTGTAAGTGACCCCTCACCTGTGAGAGCCTCACCTATGCTGTCGTGTGTGTAACGTGATCTCCAAAACTCCACTGATTCTCCAGGCTAGACTTAGGTAAACTTGCTCCATTGCAATGCCTAGACATGTGCCCTGTCTAGAGTGAACTTCAGGCCTTCATAGAAGTCGTGCAACAGCCTTTTTATTTCCATCAACAATTGCCTTCAAATGATGTTGTTGTTGCTGCTGCTGCTGCTGTTGTTGTTGTTGTTATTGTTGGACTAGTTTCACTTCATTTGTTTCATAGTGGTATTTCCCACTATTGACTTAGTAGCAAATTTTACCAGTACTATGATTCCTTTCAAGAGTGTTTATCTATTTTTTTCACATTCTCCAGAAATATATACAGTAAGTTTAACAAGTTCCCAGAACAAAGAAACAAACAAAAACCAGTTGGAACTTTTCTGGGTGTTCTTTCATTTGGTTGCTGTGATAAAAAATGCTCTGACAAAAAGAAACCTGGGAGGAAAGGCTTTCTCTAGCTCACACTTCCAGTCTGCAGGATCTGAAGCAGAAACCAGAAAGGATCGCTGCTGTCTTGCTTACTGACTTTAGTTTTCTTATATAACACAGACCCACCTGCCTAGGGATGGAACCACCCACACTGGGCTGGCCCTTCCTACATCAATTAGCCATCAAGAAAATGCCCAAGGACATACCCACCAATCAAATCTAGGCAACTCTGCAGCTCAGATTTTCTCTTCCCAGGTAACTCTTGAGTTGTGTGAAATTGAATATAATCCCAGGAAACAGGGATCTCATTGAATGTCTATATTGATTTGAGAAGAAATGACAAGGCAATATTAACTCTTCACCATTTATACAAAGTCATGCCATTTCTACATTCAAGTCCTCTTTTTTTTTTTTCCGGAGCTGGGGACCGAACCCAGGGCCTTGCGCTTCCTAGGCAAGCGCTCTACCACTGAGCTAAATCCCCAACCACTCAAGTCCTCTTTAATGTTGCTACAGTTTACATATATTTGTTTCTCTATAATTCTTGGGCATCTGTTGTTAGATTTCTTTCTACATACCTGATGTTTTCATCCTGTCATCGATAAAACCACTTTAAAACTTTAAAATTTTTCTAGGAGTTTGATACCAAAACAGAAAATTCAGTTTCTTTTCTATACTGATTTTTGTTGGTGAAAAATATTGGTGAAGTCACTTAGGAGCTGTAATTATAATTTGTAGACTCTTCAGTCATCTGCAACGATTGTATCATACACAAATGCTTGGTTTCATTAGTGGAACCTGTATCTTTTTCTTTATTTTGTCTTATCCCACTGCACAGTATTGAGCAGAAATCTTAACTGACACGAGTCATTTTTCCCCCTTAGCCACCATGAAGAAGTCCTAACAAGTCGATATTAAATGGCATCTTGCTGTTTCTTGGGTTTTCTTGCTCCTCTAGAAAACGTGTGTCTCTTTCCAAGTCTCATCTCTCCCAGGAATATTTATTCCCATTCTTCCAGGCTGAGTTCCCTGCCTCTACCCATACATTTTGCTAGGGTATTGCTTACTCATAGTAGATTCTAAGGGATGCTCTGATAGTTTCTGTAGTCAGTTACTGGAACTCACACAGAACCTAGCACGCAGAAAGAAATCAGGCAAAGAGATGATGGATGAGTGCTTGAAGGGGCATATTGTGGTTGTGGTTTTTTTTTCCCCTGGATGTGCTTTCGGTGCACTTGCTCTATCCTCATAGCCAATATTTTCATTAAAAGAGGAGAAATTTGGCGAACATACTGAACAGAATTCATTATAAAGTGTTACAGACCAGGAAGAAACTGTGGGCAACTGCATGTGGTTTCCCTTCTCCCAGGGGGAAGGCCTATAAATCCTCACTCTAGTGAATATCAAGGAGGCCAGAAGGCTTGCATCTGCCAACAAAATATGCATGGAAAAATGCACAAATCACATCCAAACAGAATCTTTGAGAAGAAAACCGTGGGTTGTTTTTTTTTTTATTAGTTTTTTTTTTCTTTTTTTTTCTTTTTTTATTAACTTGAGTATTTCTTATATACATTTCGAGTGTTATTCCCTTTCCCGGTTTCCGGGCAAACATCCCCCTCCCCCCTCCCCTTCCTTATGGGTGTTCCCCTCCCAACCCTCCCACCATTGCCGCCCTCCCCCCATAGACTAGTTCACTGGGGGTTCAGTCTTAGCAGGACCCAGGGCTTCCCCTTCCACTGGTGCTCTTACTAGGATATTCATTGCTACCTATGGGGTCAGAGTCCAGGGTCAGTCCATGTATAGTCTTTAGGTAGTGGCTTATTCCCTGGAAGCTCTGGTTGCTTGGCATTGTTGTACTTTTGGGGGCTCGAGCCCCTTCAAGCTCTTCCAGTTCTTTCTCTGATTCCTTCAATAGGGGACCTATTCTCAGTTCAGTGGTTTGCTGCTGGCATTCGCCTCTGTATTTGCTGTATTCTGGCTGTGTCTCTCAGGAGCGATCTACATCCGGCTCCTGTTGGTCTGCACTTCTTTGCTTCATCCATCTAGTCCAATTGGGTGGCTGTATATGTATGGGCCAAATGTGGGGCAGGCTCTAAATGGGTGTTCCTTCAGTCTCTGTTTTAATCTTTGCGTCTCCCTTCCCTGCCAAGGGTATTCTTTTTCCTCATTTAAAGAAGGAGTGAAGCATTCACATTTTGATCATCCGTCTTGAGTTTCGTTTGTTCTAGGGATCTAGGGTAATTCAAGCATTTGGGCTAATAGCCACTTATCAATGAGTGCATACCATGTATGTCTTTCTGTGATTGGGTTAGTTCACTCAGGATGATATTTTCCAGTTCCAACCATTTGCCTACGAATTTCATAAACTCGTTGTTTTTGATAGCTGAGTAGTATTCCATTGTGTAGATGTACCACATTTTCTGTATCCATTCCTCTGTTGAAGGGCATCTGGGTTCTTTCCATTTTCTGGCTATTATAAATAAGGCTGCGATGAACATAGTGGAGCACGTGTCTCTTTTATATGTTGAGGCATCTTTTGGGTATATGCCCAAGAGAGGTATAGCTGGATCCTCAGGCAGTTCAATGTCCAATTTTCTGAGGAACCTCCAGACTGATTTCCAGAATGGTTTTACCAGTCTGCAATCCCACCAACAATGGAGGAGTGTTCCTCTTTCTCCACAACCTCGCCAGCATCTGCTGTCACCTGAGTTTTTGATCTTAGCCAATCGCACTGGTGTGAGGTGAAATCTCAGGGTTGTTTTGATTTGCATTTCCCTTATGACTAAAGATGTTGAACATTTCTTTAGGTGTTTCTCAGCCATTCGGTATTCCTCAGCTGTGAATTCTTTGTTTAGCTCTGAACCCCATTTTTTAATAGGGTTATTTGTTTCCCTGCGGTCTAACTTCTTGAGTTCTTTGTATATTTTGGATATAAGGCCTCTATCTGTTGTAGGGTTGGTAAAGATCTTTTCCCAATCTGTTGGTTGCCGTTTTGTCCTAACCACAGTGTCCTTTGCCTTACAGAAGCTTTGCAGTTTTATGAGATCCCATTTGTCAATTCTTGATCTTAGAGCATAAGCCATTGGTGTTTTGTTCAGGAAATTTTTTCCAGTGCCCATGTGTTCCAGATGCTTCCCTAGTTTTTCTTCTATTAGTTTGAGTGTGTCTGGTTTGATGTGGAGGTCCTTGATCCACTTCGACTTAAGCTTTGTACAGGGTGATAAGCATGGATCGATCTGCATTCTTCTACATGTTGCCCTCCAGTTGAACCAGCACCATTTGCTGAAAATGCTATCTTTTTTCCATTGGATGGTTTTGGCTCCTTTGTCAAAAATCAAGTGACCATAGGTGTGTGGGTTCATTTCTGGGTCTTCAATTCTATTCCATTGGTCTATCTGTCTGTCTCTGTACCAATACCATGCAGTTTTTATCACTATTGCTCTGTAATACTGCTTGAGTTCAGGGATAGTGATTCCCCCTGAAGTCCTTTTATTGTTGAGGATAGCTTTAGCTATCCTGGGTTTTTTGTTATTCCAGATGAATTTGCAAATTGTTCTGTCTAACTCTTTGAAGAATTGGATTGGTATTTTGATGGGGATTGCATTGAATCTGTAGATTGCTTTTGGTAAAATGGCCATTTTTACTATATTAATCCTGCCAATCCATGAGCATGGGAGATCTTTCCATCTTCTGAGGTCTTCTTCAATTTCTTTCCTCAGTGTCTTGAAGTTCTTATTGTACAGATCTTTTACTTGCTTGGTTAAAGTCACACCGAGGTACTTTATATTATTTGGGTCTATTATGAAGGGTGTCGTTTCCCTAATTTCTTTCTCGGCTTGTTTCTCTTTTGTATAGAGGAAGGCAACTGATTTATTTGAGTTAATTTTATACCCAGCCACTTTGCTGAAGTTGTTTATCAGCTTTAGTAGTTCTCTGGTGGAACTTTTGGGATCACTTAAATATACTATCATATCATCTGCAAATAGTGATATTTTGACCTCTTCTTTTCCGATCTGTATCCCTTTGATCTCCTTTTGTTGTCTGATTGCTCTGGCTAGAACTTCAAGAACTATATTGAATAAGTAGGGAGAGAGTGGGCAGCCTTGTCTAGTCCCTGATTTTAGTGGGATTGCTTCAAGTTTCTCTCCATTTAGTTTAATGTTAGCAACTGGTTTGCTGTATATGGCTTTTACTATGTTTAGGTATGGGCCTTGAATTCCTATTCTTTCCAGGACTTTTATCATGAAGGGGTGTTGAATTTTGTCAAATGCTTTCTCAGCATCTAATGAAATGATTATGTGGTTCTGTTCTTTCAGTTTGTTTATATAATGGATCACGTTGATGGTTTTCCGTATATTAAACCATCCCTGCATGCCTGGGATGAAGCCTACTTGATCATGGTGGATGATTGTTTTGATGTGCTCTTGAATTCGGTTTGCCAGAATTTTATTGAGTATTTTTGCGTCGATATTCATAAGGGAAATTGGTCTGAAGTTCTCTTTCTTTGTTGTGTCTTTGTGTGGTTTAGGTATAAGAGTAATTGTAGATTCGTAGAAGGAATTCGGTAGGGCTCCATCTGTTTCAATTTTGTGGAATAGTTTGGATAATATTGGTATGAGGTCTTCTATGAAGGTTTGATAGAATTCTGCACTAAACCCATCTGGACCTGGGCTCTTTTTGGTTGGGAGACCTTTAATGACTGCTTCTATTTCCTTAGGAGTTATGGGGTTGTTTAACTGGTTTATCTGTTCCTGATTTAACTTTGATACCTGGTATCTGTCTAGGAAATTGTCCATTTCCTGAAGATTTTCAAATTTTGTTGAATATAGGTTTTTATAGTAAGATCTGATGATTTTTTGAATTTCCTCTGAATCTGTAGTTATGTCTCCCTTTTCATTTCTGATTTTGTTAATTTGGACGCACTCTCTGTGTCCTCTCGTTAGTCTGGCTAAGGGTTTATCTATCTTGTTGATTTTCTCAAAGAACCAACTTTTGGTCCTGTTGATTCTTTCTATGGTCCTTTTTGTTTCTACTTGGTTGATTTCAGCTCTGAGTTTGATTATTTCCTGCCTTCTACTCCTCCTGGGTGTATTTGCTTCTTTTTGTTCTAGAGCTTTTAGGTGTGCTGTCAAGCTGCTGACATATGCTCTTTCCTGTTTCTTTCTGCAGGCACTCAGCGCTATGAGTTTTCCTCTTAGCACAGCTTTCATTGTGTCCCATAAGTTTGAGTATGTTGTATCTTCATTTTCATTAAATTCTAAAAAGTTTTTAATTTCTTTCTTTATTTCTTCCTTGACCAGGTTATCATTGAATAGAGCATTGTTCAATTTCCACGTATATGTGGGCATTCTTCCCTTATTGTTATTGAAGACCAGTTTTAGGCCGTGGTGGTCCGATAGCACGCATGGGATTATTTCTACCTTTCTGTACCTGTTGAGGCCCGTTTTTTGACCGATTATATGGTCAATTTTGGAGAAAGTACCATGAGGAGCTGAGAAGAAGGTATATCCTTTTGCTTTAGGATAGAATGTTCTATAAATATCCGTTAAGTCCATTTGGCTCATGACTTCTCTTAGTCTGTCGACATCACTGTTTAATTTCTGTTTCCATGATCTGTCCACTGATGAGAGTGGGGTGTTGAAATCTCCCACTATTATTGTGTGAGGTGCAATGTGTGTTTTGAGCTTTAGTAAGGTTTCTTTTACGTATGTAGGTGCCCTTGTATTTGGGGCATAGATATTTAGGATTGAGAGTTCATCTTGGTGGATTTTTCCTTTGATGAATATGAAGTGTCCTTCCTTATCTTTTTTGATGACTTTTAGTTGGAAATTGATTTTATTTGATATTAGAATGGCTACTCCAGCTTGCTTCTTCTGACCATTTGCTTGGAAAGTTGTTTTCCAGCCTTTCACTCTGAGGTAGTGTCTGTCTTTGTCTCTGAGGTGTGTTTCCTGTAGGCAGCAGAATGCAGGGTCCTCGTTGCGTATCCAGTTTGTTAATCTATGTCTTTTTATTGGGGAGTTGAGGCCATTGATATTGAGAGATATTAAGGAATAGTGATTATTGTTTCCCTTTATATTCATATTTGGATGTGAGGTTATGTTTGTGTGCTTTCATTCTCTTTGTTTTGTTGCCAAGACGATTAGTTTCTTGCTTCTTCTAGGGTATAGCTTGCCTCCTTATGTTGGGCTTTACCATTTATTATCCTTTGTAGTGCTGGATTTGTAGAAAGATATTGTGTAAATTTGGTTTTGTCATGGAATATCTTGGTTTCTCCATCAATGTTAATTGAGAGTTTTGCTGGATACAGTAACCTGGGCTGGCATTTGTGTTCTCTTAGGGTCTGTATGACATCAGTCCAGGATCTTCTGGCCTTCATAGTTTCTGGCGAGAAGTCTGGTGTGATTCTGATAGGTCTCCCTTTATATGTTACTTGACCTTTTTCCCTTGCTGCTTTTAATATTCTTTCTTTATTTTGTGCGTTTGGTGTTTTGACAATTATGTGACGGGAGGTGTTTCTTTTCTGGTCCAATCTATTTGGAGTTCTGTAGGCTTCTTGTATGCCTATGGGTATCTCTTTTTTTAGGTTAGGGAAGTTTTCTTCTATGATTTTGTTGAAGATATTTACTGGTCCTTTGAGCTGGGAGTCTTCACTCTCTTCTATACCTATTATCCTTAGGTTTGATCTTCTCATTGAGTCCTGGATTTCCTGTATGTTTTGGACCAGTAGCTTTTTCCGCTTTACATTATCTTTGACAGTTGAGTCAATGATTTCTATGGAATCTTCTGCTCCTGAGATTCTCTCTTCCATCTCTTGTATTCTGTTGGTGAAGCTTGTATCTACAGCTCCTTGTCTCTTCTTTTGGTTTTCTATATCCAGGGTTGTTTCCATGTGTTCTTTCTTGATTGCTTCTATTTCCATTTTTAATTCCTTCATCTGTTTGATTGTGTTTTCCTGGAATTCTTTCAGGGATTTTTGCCATTCCTCTCTGTAGGCTTCTACTTGTTTATTAATGATTTCCTGTGTTTCCCTAAGTGTGTTCATGTCTTTCTTGAAGTCCTCCAGCATCATGATCAAATATGATTTTGAAACTAGATCTTGCTTTTCTGGTGTGTTTGGATATTCCATGTTTGTTTTGGTGGGAGAATTGGGCTCCGAGGATGGCATGCAGTCTTGGTTTCTGTTGCTTGGGTTCCTGCGCTTGCCTCTCGCCATCAGATTATCTCTAGTGTTACTTTGTTCTGCTATTTCTGACAGTGGCTAGACTGACCTATAAGCCTGTGTGTCAGGAGTGCTGTAGACCTGTTTTCCTCTCTTTCAGTCAGTTATGGGGACAGTGTGTTCTGCTTTCGGGCGTGTAGTTTTTCCTCTCTACAGGTCTTCAGCTGTTCCTGTGGGCCTGTGTCTTGAGTTCACCAGGCAGCTTTCTTGCAGCAGAAAATTTGGTCTTACCTGTGGTCCCGAGGCTCAGGTTCGCTCGTGGGGTGCTGCCCAGGGGCTCTCTGCAGCGGCAGCAACCAGGAAGACCTGTGCCGCCCCTTCCGGGAGCTTCAGTGCACCAGGGTTCCAGATGGTCTTTGGCTTTTTCCTCTGGCGTCCGAGATGTGTGTGCAGGGAGCAGTCTCTTCTGGTTTCCCAGGCTTGTCTGCCTCTCTGAAGGTTTAGCTCTCCCTCCCACGGGATTTGGGTGCAGAGAACTGTTTATCCGGTCTGTTTCTTTCAGGTTCCGGCGGTGTCTCAGGCGCCTATTAGTTTTTTTTTTTAAGTTTTCTGATTTTAGGTTTGCTGCAGTTGTTCCAATCAATAGGCAAACCTAATGAATAAGGGTCATTGTACAACTCAGCTTCTCCTTCAGTTTGGTTTCCATGACAAAAGCGGGGAGGGGGAAGACAGAATCAGCAGTAACATAACAACAGGTAAGTGAGCCAGAGAGAGCCAATTGTTGCTGATATAAACCATTGTGCTTTGAAGATTTGAGATTTCTGCCCAAAGTATAGCACAACCCCCTCTGAAGTGCACAATTGCAGTTAACTCAGCTCATAATATCATCTCTTACTGTTCCTTTGTGTGTGCATTTGTACGTGAAGGATGAGCCTATGTGTGGGCATCTCTCTGCATGTGCAGATGTCAGTGGAGGACCTCGGTTGTTGTGTGATCTTTCACTCTTTACCTTATTACCCTATGAAGACAGGTCTCTCACTGGCCCCTGGAACCAACAAGCTCCAACAATCCTCCTGTCTCTGTATCCAATTACTCTTCTAGTGTGGGTGTGACAGGCTCATGCGTGGCCACACATGCTTTTTATATAGGGTCTAGAATCTGAGTTCAGTTTCTCATGCTTATGCAGCAAATTCTCTTGTTCATTGAGCCATCTCCCCAACCTCACTTAAAAAATTAACACTTACTCTTTAGTTATATGTAATATCCCTCTATTAAAAGAAATGAGTGCCCTTTAGCTTTTCTAGATTAAGTTGAAAATGTGTAAGTAAGACAGAAGATGCCAGTTGTCTATTAAAATATGCATATGCTTATGTTGTTCTTATAGATGGAGACCATATTCCTAGAGCCTCGATATTAACAGGAACAGTATCTTAGAGACGTACTGTTTTAACTTTCACAGACTCCCTTGCACAAAACTCTATTCTGTCTAATAAAAAAGAAAACCAGCAGAATGCTTCCAAGTAAAGATTCTGGGAAATTGTTTTTCTGACAAGTGGGACAGGCTTCTGCTTCAGGTCATTTGCCCTGTGCTCTCCCTAATAATTCTTGGGCATGTCTGGAGGCTCAGCAGCCACCTTGTGTCCATGAAGTAGTCGGCTGTTAGATGTAGGGTAGAAAGCTAGAAGACATCTTGAAAGAATTTCTTAAAAGCAATACCAGATGTAGGCTAGCTAGTTCTGGACTTCTTGTTATTAGAAAAATAAAACCCATGTCTGTCTCCTGTGTCAAACACTCTCCTTTAGAGTTTTCTACCATGTGATAGGAGAAATATTTAGTTGATCCTGTAGATATGCATGAGTCAAGATCTCCCAACATCAGTAGGCATGACTTTTTCAGCCTGACAGTTCTTAACTGAGAAAAGCTGATGCCTTCCTTATAGGATTCTAGGCAGTACCCTTAGCTTTCACCTACTAGGGCATAATAACTCTGCCATCCGTGTATTTGCTTTCTATCATTATATTAAACCCAGGAGAGAACCAACATATTAAGAGCAAAGTTTCAGGACCAGGTGATGACAGGGCACACCTTTAATCTCAGCACTCGGGAGGCAGAGAAAGGGGGATTTCTGTATGTTCAAGGCCAGCCTAGTCTAAGAAGCAAGTCCCAGGATGGTCAGGGCTGTTCCACAGAGAAACCTTGTCTCGAAAAAAAGAAGGAAAGAAAGAAAATAGAGAGAAAGAGAGAGAGAGAGAGAGAAAGGAAGGAAGGAAGAAAGAAAGAGAAAGAAAGAAAGAAAGAAAGAAAGAAAGAAAGAAAGAAAGAAAGAAAGAAAGAAAGAAAGAAAAGAAAGCCACCCCTCAAATGTCAAATGGTAGGAATACTTGGGAGAGGAAAACCACTCACTTCACAGCAAAAGACAAAAGAAGGAGTCCAGTAACCAACCGCCCCCCACCACACACACACACACACACACACACACACACACACACACACACACACACAAGTGCACTTCAGGAACTGGACTTCAAAGGTCTAAAGTCCTTCACTAGTCTCCATCCCTCAGATTCTGCCGTTTGCCAATGGCAGCACTCTGGGGATGAGTCGTTGACAATTGGGCCTTTTGGAAACAGTCAAGAACTTAGAATAAATTGTAGAAACAGAAATGTCTCCGGGATATTGCTGATTTTCTCTGCCTGATGTGCCCTGAGCAGTATTTGCTGTATGCCATTTAGAACCAACTTTAAATGTCATATGATGACAGACACCACCTTTACTTCTCAAGGCCTGTTTTGTGTTTTAAGCAGCCGAAGGGATAATGTGGATAAAGGAGAAAAGTCTTTGGACCAAGCTTAAGACGTAAGTGACTCAGCACTTTGATACTCGAGACATGTAAATGAAAACTGATTAATTAATGTATAACATCCTGCCTCACATAGAACCCTTCATTTACATTTTCAAGATACTTCACAGAAATTTCGACATTTTGTGTCCAGTGAATGTGCTGTTTTTGAATAGGAAAGAATTCTTTTTCAGATGTCCTCAAATGACACTACTGATGACACCATTCTGAGACCAGTGCTGCTTCAGTCAGGAGCCTGTTCTATTGAACACCCTGATCCAAAAGCAATGTAGAAAGAGAAAAGGAAAGGGTTTCCTTGAATCAATATTCTGATAGCCCATTAGTGTAGGGAGATCAACACAGCTAGTCAGATCACAGTCACAGTCAAGAGCATAAACACATCTTTGTTCCCTGCTTCATGATCTGCTACCTTTCTCTACTCTCAGGTCAGGGCCCAGCCCATAAAAAGATACCACCATTTAGGGTGGGTCTTCCCATGCCAAGTGCCAATCAAGACAATCCCACAGACAAGCCCACAGGCCAACCTTAATCTAGGTAATTTCCCAACAAGACTCTCTTCCCAGGTGATACAGGTTGTATCAAATGGACAGTTAAAGGTGACCAACTCGGGGCCACAATGTGAACCTGTAAGCAGGCAAGCTCTTGTTTTCCAGCCTTTTCCCTCCCCTCCTGCCCCAACAGAGAGCTAGGAAATGTCCTTAGCATCAGTTTATGGTACCCAAAAGAGAATTCTGTGAGGTGGTGTTAGCATACTGAGGATTTAAAAATGAATGTGGGCATTGTATGAAAGATGGTTAGCACTCTCCTTGACGAAGACAGAAGAGGTCCTCGGGCCTAACAGCACACATGCAGTTAAGGCATTCCTACCTATTTTGTACCATCTCATCAACATGTTTTAGCTGGCTTCTGTGTCTCTCATTCAAGGCTCCCTTTCAGGCTCCCCCTATCCCTCTGGTTCCCCATACTTGGACCTTCAGGCTCCTCTCCCAGATCCCAATTTTTCTAATAATCCTGGTGTGCCACATTGTGCTTCAAGCAACATAACTCTTGAGAAGGCTAAACCAGTTTCAGACCAGGCAACACTTCCCTTCCTAGTACACCTCAAACCAATGACGTGTCGTGGAGGCTGGAGCAAGGTCACCTCAGTTCTCATAATCATCCTGGGCCAGCTCTCTGGTTCTTAACACTCAGCTCCCAAAAAAGATGGCTTACCCACCTAGTCTCTGCTGTGTCTACACTTTAGAGAGAAACAGGTAGGTTAGAAAAGACCCAGTGCCATTTCTTGATTCAAGTGTCTATAGCATCCTGGAATCAGAGGCCACCAAGGCTTTTGACACAGTCATTCAGTGCCCCTTACATTATTGGACCATTTGCACATGAGGATCCCTTACCAGAGGTCCAGTGGAACTGTTATACTGGAAAGGTAGCGATATTACATCTATATGCCCATTCAGTGCTGGGAAATCCAAGGGCAGACCCTGACATTAAGTTCAATACAGGTAGCTCTAGATCAGACCTTGGACCCCTCCCCAGACCAGTTAGACTTGCACATTTTATGACTTTTTTTATGTGGGCCAGGGTTGCCTATAATCTCCTGCCTCTGCGTCTAAAGTGCTGGAATTACAGATATACAAAGGCAAACTCAATTTGCTCATAACTGTCTAAACCAAAATAGCCCCTTACTCTCCAGAGGCCTCCATTCTCCTGGAGTAGACAGGGAATCAAGTAGTAGTATACATGAAGGCAGAAGGAAGAATCATCTGGGAGAAGGAAGGAAATCAGCCAAAGTGACATGTATTATGTATGAAAAGGCCACAATGAAACCCATTACTTTGTGTGTTCCTTTAAAATACTAATTAAAAAATAAAATGAAGTTATATGCTTTTTAAAGTTGATTAAGGCCATTGCATTTGATATTAACTATCTTTTATTGGCAGGGCTGTAGATATAGCTCAGTTGGTAAATTGCTTGTCATGCAAGCATGACAACTTGAATTTAATCTTTAGAATACATATTTAAAAAGAAAAACTGGGCATGGCGGAATGTGCTTATTATTCCAGCACTGAGAAGGTGAGGACAGGAGAATCTCTGGGGTTCATATTCCAGTCAACCTGGCTAAAAATGTTGAGTTCTAGGATAAGGGAGAGACCCTAACTCAAAAACAAAAGTAGAAAGCTCCTGCAAAAGTTGGCCTCTAGCCATAAACACATGTATCCACATAAACGTGTACTTGTATGCATAATGCATACACGCACACACACACACACACACACACACACACACACACACACATATATATATATATATATACACTGATCCAGGGCTCCAACTGCATGTGTAGCAGAGAATAGCCTTGTTGGGGCACCAGGGGAAGGGGAAGGAAGCCCTTGGTTCTGACAAGGTTGGACCCCCAGTACAGAGGAATATGGGAGGGGGCAATAAGGGGAATGTATAGGGGGAATACCCATATGGAGGAATGGGAGGGGAGGGAATGAGGGCTTATGGACAGGAAACCTGGAAGGGGAATAACGTTTGAAATGTAAGTAAAGAAATGTATCTAATAAAAAAATTTTTTTTTATTTAGAGAATATTTTATTAGTTTTTGTAATCAAACCCACGTATATAAGACCTTACATATTTAATACAGTGTGTTACCCCTGTACAAATGGAAAAAACTTAAGTTCAACATTTCTAGACCAATATGGCTGTTAATTTCTGTACAGTGCCAACTCAACACAGTAAACGGGGATACTTTTTTCGAAAGTTGACAGCACAGGTAAAGTTTCAAAAAATTCAAATTATATATCTGTATATATATATTTATATTTATATAAAAAGACCAATAATAGCAGTGTGTTATGCATCAACAGCAGCAACAGCTTTTCCAGGTTCTGCAGTCATCTGAACAAAACTGTAGAGACACCCAGCACACTCCATTAAAAAAAAAAAAAGTAAAAAAACAAAACCCGAGAAAACAGCACAGTTCTGTTACTCTTGTGGTACCTGGCACCATTTTTTTTTAAATTAGCTTCTCAATCATCATCTGGAAAGAAAACATTCTGAGCAACATCATTAAAAACAGCTCTGATAAAGCACGGTCACTACTACGTATCATAAAGCAGGTACAAGCTATTTTACATCCACAGAGGTATGATACAGTACTGTCCTACATCTATAATACTAGAGGATACAATTTAAAAGGCATTATTTGAGACTTGATTCTACTTTTCCAGCAGAGGGCCCAAAGGATGGTGTGACACAGCTTTGTAAAGAAACATACTCTAGACAGGATTTCCTTTCACTAGTGGCACACTTCGAAGGATTCATTCTCTCCATGAATGTCAGCTAAAACCGTTATTAAAAAAATGAAATATCCCTAGAACAAAACCGTATAACCACCGGATTCACATGAAGATGACCTAGTGGAGACAAGCTGGACCTCACCTTACCAACAAGCTATCAAATCTGTTATGTTTAAACAGTGAGACCTCCAAGGAAGGAGATGCCAAGTAGTGCTTCAAAGCTTCGGACCACAATCAAACACAGCATCCTTTTCAACAGAAGCAGAAGCTCATCTGAATATGCTCATGGATGCTGACATCAACATTTAATCATCTCCTCACTCATCCAGGAAGAGGGGGAGATCAGTTACTACTGTACTTTAATGTGTTCAACCAAAAAGCCTCTCTTTCCTGTCTATTCTTATGAGAGTTGGCTGTATCCTATTTCTGACTCATTCTGTCAAACCTTTCTCCAATTCATCACTTTGTCCCTCAATTAGACATTGCTTTCAAGCATAGCTGCTTATTTCTACAAACTAACCTTACCTTCATTGTTAGAGATTAAAGGTGTGTACTATGGGTATGTCTGCATTCTAGTCAGAGCAATCAAATTGCTGGATTAAAATTCCTCTACACACTTCCTGTTTTCTTCTCTATCAGATTCAGGGTATCAGGTCTTACCTTACCAAGGTCATACGTCCTTGGTATGTTTGATACTGAGTTTTGTTCAGGGTTAGAGATAAGGGTCTATTTTCCTTCTCCATGTACCTATCCTGTTCCTGAAAAATTACTCAACATTAATAAAACACTTGCAAACTGAACTCAAGAGCTTATCAGAAAATCACCTACTATGATTAAGTCAGCTTCATCCTAGAGATGCAGGGATGGTTCAATGCATGTAAATCAATAAATATAGCCTACCACATAAACTGACTAAGGACAAAAGACTGAAACCATTTTAAGAAAGTCTTTCTGAATTTCAAAATAAGCATCTGATTAGAGAAAGAACTCAAATCAACTCATAACCCAGGTAGTAGGTATTTTATATTCTTCGTCAATCTTATCTAGTTTTGGTGGCTGTATATATGTGTGTGTGTGTGTGTGTGTGTGTGTGTATATGTATATATGTATATATGTGTATATATGTATATATATATATATACATATATATATATATGCCACATGTGGGTCAAGAAGTTAGACTCCAGAGAGCCAAATAACCCTATTAAAAAATGGGGTACAGAGCTAAACAAAACATTCTCAGCTGAGGAATATCCAATGGCCAAAAAGCACCTAAAGAAATGTTCAACATCCTTAGTCATCAGGGAAATGCAAATCAAAACAACCCTGAGATTCCACCTCACACCAGTCAGAATGGCTAAGATCAAAAACTCTGGTGACAACAGATGCTGGTGAGGATGTGGAGAAAGAGGAACACTCCTCTGTTGTTGGTGGGATTGCAAACTGGTACAACCACTCTGGAAATTAGTCTGGAGGTTCCTCAAAAAAATTGGACATTCCACTACCTGAGGACCCAGCTATACCTCTCTTGGGCATATACCCAAAAGATGCCCCAACATATAACAAAGATACATGCTCCACTATGTTCATCGCAACCTTATTTATAATAGCCAGAAGCTGGAAAGAACCCAGATGCCCTTCAACAGAGGAATGGATTCAAAAAATGTGGTACATCTACACAATGGAGTACTACTTAGCTATCAAAAACAATGACTTCAAGAAATTCATAGGCAGATGGAATGAACTAGAAAATATCATCCTGAGTGAGGTTACTCAATCACAGAAAAACACACTTGGTATTAACTCATTGATAAGTTGATATTAGCCAGAAAGCTCGAATTACCCAAGATGCAATCCACAGACCACATGACGCTCAAGAAAAAGGATGGCCAAAATGAGGATGCTCCCACTCACTCTTCAAAGGGAAAAATATCCATAGGAGGGGATATGGAAGCAAAGAGAGGCTATTTAAGAGCAGTGCAGGAAGAGAAAGAGGAGTTGAAAGTCAGTCTTGTTCAGTCAGTTGAGTTCAGGCAATGTAGTCATTTCTGTTCAGTCAGTTGGGAGTCGGTGAAGCAAATACAGTGGAGTTGAGTTCATTCATGAATGTATGCAGTTCAGTGCAGATCAGCAGAGGCAGTTGAAGCCAGAGAATGAGAAGACTTAGTATGAAGCCAAGCAGAGTAATTTAGTGAGAAACTGAGAGAAGCCAGAGTGAAACAATCAAGGAGTTTGAACAAGAACAGCTGAGTTGAACCAGCTAATCTGAGTTCAGAAAGACCAGGAAAGAGTGAGCTTATTCAACAGTAAGTCTTAGAGGCTGAGGACATTCTAGGCCTAGATTAGATTGTACAGAGGCTAGAAGCTTCCAGGACTAGGCCTAGGTTTTCAGAAGGAGTCAGTAAGCCCCCAAGAAAATAATTACACCAGGCGAATAAAAGTTACTTTTACAGAAATTCTTAAACCTGTCCACATAGTAATATACTTTATGAACAGAGCTCCAGTAGCACAGGAATTAAGATCAATAGTTAACAAATGGATGTCAAGTAACTCAAAAGTTTCTGAACATCAAAGGTCACCATCATTTGAGCGAAGAAGAAGCCTACAAAATGAGGAAAATATTTATTAGCTATACACTTGGCAGAAGGTTAATGTCCAAAATATACAAAGAACCAAAATAAAATAAAATAAAACCTAAAAATCAAGAAAACAAGTAAACTGATTTAAAAACTGGGTCATAAAACCAGAGTTCTCAAAAGATGAAATATAAATGTTTGAGAAATATTTTTAAAGTGTATTAACACCCTTACTCATCAGGGAAATGAAAATTAAACTACTTTGAGACTTCATTTTATCTTAGTCAGAAGGACTAATATAAAAAATACAAACAATGGCAATGACTGGCATGGATCTAGAGAAAGAGGAACACTTATTCACTGTTTTTAGGAACATAAACTAGTTCAGCCACTATAGAAATCAGTGTGTAAGTTCCTCAAAAGGCCAGAAATAGAATACTACTCCTGGTTATATTCCCAAGAAACTCTATAACCTACTACAGAGACACTTGTTTATCTATGTTGGTGGTTGTTTCCAAGGAATGGAAATAGCCTAGATGCCCACTAACTAATGAGTGAATAAAGAAAATGGTAGTCCAAGTACAAAACATAATGTTATTCAGCTATAAAAAATGAGAGTGTAAAACTCAAAGGTAAATGGATGGAATTGGAAATAATCATTCTGATGAGATAATCCAGACACAAGGAAGACAAATGCTGCAATGTTCTCTTTCATATATACGTGTGTGTGTGTGTGTGTGTGTGTGTGTGTGTGTGTGTGTGTGTTGGTTTTGAATCTTTAGATAAGTGTGTTTAAATTGGAGTCCCCATAAAAGGCAGAAAACTAGTAAGTAGCCATGGAAAATTTCAATGGAAACAAATTAGAACACAAGTGGTGTTAAAGGAGGGATAGAATAATGGATCTCAAAGGGTCAAAGAGGGTAAGAAATGGGAAGGCTGAGTAGAGGAGGGAATATAGGAAGTGATAGTTAACACTAAAGAGCTTTGGGAAAAATATATGAAAACTTACTACTGTAGAAGCTTCCTAAAATATGCACATACATGCATATAGATAGATAGATAGATAGATAGATAGATAGATAGATAGATAGATAGATAGATAGACAGACAGACACACACACACACACACACACGGAGTTTAAAAGGACTGCCTCTATGATGTGGGGAGAACACTTCATCCAGACACCTTAGGCTATCAGATAAAAAGCCCAGTGCCATGTAAGAGTTTTTCAAGTTGCCAGTGAGTGAGGGTCCCATAGACCTCACCTCAAGCATTACCATGCTCTTAATAACACCCCAGAACTTGATGGTAGGCCCTATTGCTGGTACTAACCTGGAAGCTTGATCTTTACTGACCAACTTCGTATGCCTCAATAATAACTATCTCTGTAAGACATGTCCACTAGCACAATAGTGGTAAAAATGGTATGCAAGTAATTAACCACTTTCTGAGTAGATTTAAAGCCTGATGCACTGGGAAGGGGCATAACATTTGAAATGTAAATTAATAAAATAAAAAATAAAAAAATAAAATCTGTTGCACAAGACAGAACCCATGCCTGTTATTGTTAACTGGGCCAATGTGCCTGGATAGGTCATGGGCTCTGGAAGAGAGCTCAATACTATTATTCTACTAAATGGACATAGTAAAACTGCCCCCTAAATTTTTACCTTATTCATGTAGATTACTGTATCTCTCCATCCTCATGAGAAAAACTTATTTTTGCCATAGACAGTGATTAATATTGTGTTATAATTAGGGTTTTATTGCTTCAATGAAACACCATGACCAAAGCAACTTGGGGAGATACGGGTTTTTGGCTCACACTTCCACATCTCTGTACATCATAAAAGGGATTCAGGATAAGAACTAAAATGGGGTAGAAACGTGGAGGCAAAAGCTGATGCAAAGGCCACAGAAGGGAGCTGCTTACTGGTTTCCTCATCATGTCTTGCTCAGCTGTCTTTCATGTAGAATCCACGGCCACCAGCCCAGGGCTTGCAACACCAGATAGGTTGGACCTTGTCACATCAATCAGTAATTAGACTGAAGGAAAGGCCATCCAGAGACTGCCCCACCTGGGGATCCATCCCATATACAGACACCAAACCCAGACAATATGGCAGATGTCAAGAAGTCCTTGCTGACAGGAACCTGATGTAGCTGTCTCCCGAGAGGCTCTGCCAGAGCATGACAAATATGAATGCTCACAGCTAACCATTGAACTGAGAATGGAGTCCCCATTTGAGGAGGTAGAGAAAGGATTGAGGGAGCTAAAGGGGTTTGCAACCCCATAAGAACAACAATACCAAGAAACCAGAGCTCCCAGGGACTAAACCACCAACCAAAGAGTACACATGGACAGACCCATGGCTCCAGCTGCATAAGTAACAGAGAATGGCCTTTTTGGACATCAATGGAAGGAGAAGCCCTTGGTCCTGCCAAGGCTGGACATCCCAGTGTATGGGAATGCCAGGGCTGGAAGGGGGTTGTTTGGAGAGGGGGAACACTCTCATAGAAGAAGGGGTAGGAGGGATGGGATAGGGGTTTTATGGACAGAAAACCAGGAAAGAGGATAACATTTGAAATATAATTAAATAAAATATCCAATAAAAAAGAAAGAAAGAAAAATGTTCCACAGGCTTGCCTCCCAGGTGAGTCTTATTTTCTCAGTTGGGGTTTCCTCTTCTCAGATGACTCTAGCCTGTGTTGTTGACATGAAACTAGGCAGCACACATAGAAAAACACAATTGATCAACATGCAGAAAATAAAAGACTATGGGATATTTCCTGAAATAGGAGATCTATATCACATCCTCTCCCATCAAGTTTCAGGTACTATAGCAGAAGAAAGAATGGAAAATGGCAAGAGTTCAAGGCAGTGAACATCTGCAGCAAAACAGTATTTTCTGGACCTGACAGAGGTAGTGACTCAGGAGCTCTCAACAGCTGTGACTTCCTTCAGAAGACCTTCATAAGACCAAGCCAGCAGAATTACAGCCAGGGGAAGTCCTGCGCTTAGCTAAGGAGCTATGGATAATTGATGGCTGCTAGCCTGGGTGGAAGAGAATCCATTTTCTTCAGGGATGTCGCCCCTGAGAAGTTGCCCATGCTCCAGTAGGCAGCCCTACACCCACACACACCCAGGAAGCACTTAAAGGATAGGAAAAGTGTTTGATCAAATTACATTCTATGCATTTATGAATTTCTTAAACAAAAATGGTAGCAGTCTTTAAGGTAAGAGAAAATTTCAACTCCTGGTCCCATGTCACTGTGTCAAAAGGGTTGGAGACAATGAACAGTGGCACTTCTAACATGACATTATTAATTGACTTTCAACCATCTCTGCTCGCCAAATTTACCTTAATCCATAAAAAGAAGTAACAATTTACTCGTACTAATTGCCTGTTTCCAAAGTCAATTACTGGCAGTAATATTTTTCTTAGTTTGGTTGTTAAACTATTATCTCCGTGATAAAAGTTGTGAGTGACCATTTTGAATATTTCAAAAGAGCATCGAAATTTAAAATGAGACAAAAGGCCCCTTTTACATCAAGTCCGTTTCTTGCCAATACCTGCTTTTAATAATTTGAGCATACTTTTCAGACTTTTTACTTCAAATTAACTTTTATGAATGTAATATAAACTAAGATAATATGATTTTTAAAAGCTACATTATATTAAATATAAAAGTAAAATAATGGTTCACATTTTTCTCATTCCCATTCTTCCTTGTCTCCTAAAAGGTAAACTGTTTAAAATCTTTAAAAATTTTATTAAATTTTATTTATGCTGTGTGCATGTATGTGGGTTTTGTGGACATGACTCTTCAGGTCACTGGGCTTAAGGGCAAACTCCTTTACCCACTAAGTCATCTTAGCAGCCCCAGTTGAGACTATTTCGGTGGATTCTTTGAGTACTCTTATGTAATTGCGCTTTTCTAAATAATTCATGTATGACCTTGTGCTTTATTGTTGGAGACATTGTCTTCTTGCTACAGTGATAGGTCATTACAGACGTCTTTAATGTCTCTGTTCCGTCTGTTTCCTCACTCTCCTCTCTACTGTTAGACTATTGTTAGGCTGTAGTTTTTGGTTAAATCAATATGTGCATTTCCGGTACTCTGCCTAAGCAAATTTATCTTGATAACTACCGCGTAAAATATTATAACTTTTTCCCTAGTTTTGTTTTACCTAAACGTAATAGTTGCCTTAGTTTGATAGTTTTTAATTTGCTTGAAATTTTCTATAAATGTTACTCACTGCAAATATTATACTCTGTATGTAATATCACTGGGTTTTTCCATTTAAATACTTTCTCAGAATGAGTTTAGGGTACTCTTTCAGGCCCCATTTTCTCTTCAATCCATGTTTCATGGAGCCCTTCAAACACATTCCCTGTAGACTAGTCATTTTCCTGGAACATTTTTCCCTCTTGTTCTAAGAATTCATGTTCCTTTCTCCAGAGTTGAGATGTGTATTAACAGAATTCATTTCTGCCTCATTCTTGGCTTGCTCACATGTTCTTGTGAAGCACACACTGCAGGAACTAACATATGTTAAATGCTAAAATTTTCAGATGCAACATTAATTTTTTTCAATAGAAATAGAAAGAAATATACATCTGTCCAAAATATTGATTAACCCAGCTTTTCAGTTTACAAATCCTCCCTTTCCAGGATTTAACTGAAGCTGTTCTCGTGTGCCCACCATCGTCATCTTTGTTGCTTACTCTGGAGAACAGGTGTGTCTGTGTGTGTGTGTGTGTGTGTGTGTGTGTGTGTGTGTGTGTGTGTGTGTGTGTGTGTGTGTGATTCTGTTCTGTTCCTATTACATGGCAGATACTGGGCCAATCCGTTATGCCTATCCTAGACCAGA
This sequence comes from Rattus norvegicus, assembly GCF_021556685.1. Classification (NCBI taxonomy): domain Eukaryota; kingdom Metazoa; phylum Chordata; class Mammalia; order Rodentia; family Muridae; genus Rattus; species Rattus norvegicus. Next base: position 38,646,759 of record NC_141554.1, read on the forward strand.
ACTCAGCAATAAGTCACAGAGACACAAACTCCATCAACTTTATAGATATTAAATTTTCAGTGAGTTCCCTGACCATGGAAAAATACAGCTGGTTCCAACCTGATGACATGCTGTGGCTCCTTTGCACACTACTATACTGCTCATCTTTTTAAAAAAATATTGATTCTGTTATGCACCATTTCTTAAGCATGTCTTCCATTTACAGGCTTTAGAAATAGTTCAGTTTGTTCCTTCAGCTGAAATTCCCTGAACCCACCCCTGTGTCTAGAATGCACTCATTCTTCAGCATTCACTTCCTTCATAAGGTCTTTTATGGTTTCCATGTGTGCCATTATCATCAGTAGAATTAATCTCACCTCTTCCCAGTCCATATTTCAAATTACATTACTCGCTGCATTGTGATTTTAAACCAAAACCATAGCTGCTCCCACATAGCACACTAAGGTTTGCATTTTAATTTTTCATGATCATTTCTGACAACCATGAGCTTTCACCACCCAATAATTCAGTGAACACGTATATATACCATGTGCAAGGTCTCTGCCAGTGCCCAAGCTGAGCCTGTTTGATAAAACTGTATCATATTACATTGCTTAGGGTCAAGGTAAGGAAACATAGACCATACCAGTTGTTTTAGCAGATATGGCATTCTGTTGGGACTCAGTATTGATCATGGTGAGAAGCAATAGCAAACTAGCTAAAATAAATTGTTTATACTTTGTTAGCAAGATTTCTTCTGTAATCCTCTTGTTCTCCTTAGGGCTCTCATAAATAACTAAAACAAATGTTGTGCCTAGTTTTTAAAAGGGGACATTAACTGTAGTATTTCTATGTTTCTCAATTACTGTAGTCTCTGCAAATGTTGATAATGGACATGAGTTCTTTTCTGAGTAAGAGATGTATTTTAAGTAAATCAATTATAATAAATTCAAGCGCAAGTAATGTTTCGTCTCCCATCAACATAAGTGAAGACAAATTACTTAATTGTCTTTTGTTTTTCTCCTTATGATAGTTATTTGTTCCAGTGAAGAACTAAGTAATTTTGCCTTTTTGTTTAAAGATTTGGCTATGATAAAGTATGTAATAAGTATGTAATTTTACATATATAAATATATAAATATATAAATATATAAATGTATAAATATATAAATATATAAATATATAAATATACAAATATACAAATATACAAATATACAAATAATATACAAATAATATACAAATAATATACAAATATACAAATATACAAATATACAAATATACAAATATACAAATATACAAATATACAAATATACAAATATATATATTCCACTAGCTGGAGCCAGATTTATTGTGCAAGACACAAACAAGTGTGCATTACAATATCAAGCAAGTTTTCATTCTTTGTGGGGGAAAAGTCTTGTGGGCAGAGGCTGGACAGTTAGTGCAACAGTTAAGAACACTTGCTTCTCTTTCAGAGGACCTGAGTTCTGTTCTCAGGATTCATGTTGGTTGGCTCACAACAAGCTCCAGTTGCAGAGGATCCTCTACCCTCTTATGGCTACTATGGGCACTGTAGTCATGTGCACACAGAGAGAGACAAGTACTATACAAGTTCATATAATTAAAGATTAATATAAACCTAGGACCAGATATGTGGTGCATGCCTTTAATCCCAGCACTTGGGAGGCAGAGGCAAGCTGATCCCTGTTTCATCTATATAGAAAGTTCCAGTCTAGTCAAGGCTACATAGTATGATCTTCTCTGAATGAATGAATGAATGAATGAATGAATGAATGAATCTATCTAAAGAAAAAAGTATGCAAAGATAGATACTTCCTCCAAATGGAAGGGAAATTATAGTGGCTGGAATAACAAGGTGAAATTATAGTTCAGATATAAATAAAAGGAGAAAAATCTACCATGTGACAGTCTAAAGACAGGTATCCTAGCTGGAGGAAGCACCAGATGCTCTGTCCAAGAAGTAGGGACAAAGTAATCCTTGAGGAGCAACAGCAGGGTGTTGAGGCCACAGCAGAATGAATGAGGTAAATACTAGGAGAGATGAGGTCAAAGTTGTCAGCAGGCCCCAGTTAATATAAGGGTTTTCCGCCAAAGGAGCAAGTTGGGGAGGATTCAATACAAAACTTGAAGGGAAGCTAGTACAGTGGCAGGCATGTGTGTGACCACACACACACACACACACACACACACACACACACGTATTCATTCAGATTTATGCATATGACACCTCAGTGCTATGTGCAGAGTACTGTTCCTGAACCAGAGGAGACAGGATGACATGTGTTAAGAAGCTATTTTGATGGCTGCATCTATAAGTTGGTCTAATTTGGATAAAGAACTGAAGTAAAACAAAATAGTAAGATTTGGGTTATATTTGAACAGGGCATAGTAGAATGAGAAGACAATTAAGGATCACATCTAGATTTTCGTTTTTTAAAGCCATATTATTTATTTATTTATTTATTTATTTATTTATTTATTTATTTATTCACTTTACATCCCAATGTCAGCCCACCCTCTTCTCCCAGTACCCCCTCAAGCAGATCCTCCCCCATACCCCCTCCACCTCTCCTCTGAGAAGGGGGAACCCCCTGGGTTGTGTCTTTGTCATAGTCATGTGTTCCCCTGATCCGTCATGCTCCCACTCCACACCTGGCACATGAGGTACTGCAGAACTAGGCATATCCTCTCCTACTGAGGAAAAACAAGGTGGCTCACTTAGGGGAATGGGATAAACAGGCAAGCAACAGATTCAGAGATAGTCCCCTCTCCAATTGTTGAGAGACCCACATGAAGACCAGGCTGCACATCTGTTACATATCTAGATTTTCATGCCAAGTAATGGTGGTGCATTTAACTAAAATGAGCACCCTTGGGAAACAATGGATGCATGGCTGGCAGGGTGCCAAGAGAGAGATTATGCTGAACCTATTGAAGCACATCTGAGAGTGTTGGACAGACAACTGGATATGCATGGCTGAAGCACTGAGACTTGTGGTGGAGACAGAACTTTGAGAGTTTGATTTGATTTGAATGGCATTTTAGATCATGGGATTACCTAAGAAATAAGTAGTAGCCTGTAGAAATGAGGCTTAAGAACTGAGTCCCAGGGATATTCAACAATTGTTCTTTGGACTCTAAATATAGCTAGAAAAAGTCAAGGAGTAGGGGCATCTGATGAGGCAGACGAAAAGCTATTGTACAGGCAAAAATTGTTCAAAAGATAAGCTTTATGTAGAACATATTTTAAAACACACACACACACACACACACACACACACACAGATAGACACATGATGGTAAAAGACAGTAAAGTAGATTCCTACTGTGCACGGACAAGAGGGTAGCACCACTTCTCAATTCTGACTAATTTGACCCCACATACATTCCTCAAGACCTATCTATTTCTGATTATCACTATTGAGACAATGCTAGTGGCATTCAGTTAGGGAATGTGGATAACACCTTACAAGGAACGGGGCAGCTTGCCTTAGCAAGGGTTTACTAAGGCCCCAGAAGTCAACAGGTCCAAAGTGGAGATCTCTGGGATATGACAGGATAGGGATCATTGATAATGTTAAAAGAATGGTTCCCTGGAGCGCTGAAGGAGGAAATGTCGCTGGAGTAGAGTCAGTGGAGGTAACCCTTCTGTGAAGATTACTCAGTAAGAGGAATGAGTAGACAGTTAAATAGGGCTTAGGAGCTTTAAGGAGCATTCTCATTTTAAAGATGGACGATATGTCCATTTGTCTCCATGCTAATGGGAATGACCCAGCAAGAAGATAAAATTATGAGGTGATAGAAAGGAAGATATAATGACATTGAATTCAGTGTGTAAGGGTGGTTTGGGGGGCAGGTCAGGATATAGATCAGTTTAGGTAGAACACTAGCCAAGAATGCATAAAGTCCTAGGTTTGGTTCCCAGTAGCACATAAATCAGACATGAAGGAACAAGCTTTTTTCCCACCATCCCAGATGTGTCTCAAAAAAAAAAATTAAGGGTGACTTGATCTAGGAATAAGGATGGTTATTCTTTAGGGTAAATCAAAGAACAAATAGGTGAGAAGAGCCAGGTGTAGATGGAAAACTACAGTTCTCCTCATGCTTCTGAAAATAAACTTGTCACATTTCTAAGATGAATTATTCAACTACTTCTACCTACCCACCCACTAGACTACACATGTTTTCCGGCCCTCATGCCTTCCTCTCCATTATAAAAGATACCATCAATGAGCCCAATGTCTAGCAAATACAAGCATTTCAAAAATATTTGTGGATATTTTATCAGCAAGCACTTCTTGGCATATCCACAATAGTGTCTGGATTTGGTGTCTGTATGTGGGATGGATCCCTGGGTGGGGCAGTCTCTGGATGGACTTTCCTTCAGTCTCTACTCCACACTATACAGAGGTGGATGCTCACAGCCAACCATTGGACTGAACACAGGGACCCCAGCGGAGGAGTTAGGGGAAGGACTATGCACAAGGACCCCAGTGGAGGAGTTAGGGGAATGACTGAAGGAGCTGAAGGGGTTTGCAACACCATAGGAAGAACATGAAAGAAGCATGGTAGCAGCAGTTGGGGATGGGGCTGAGGCAGAAAGATCCCATGTTTGAAACCAGACTACTAGACTACATGGTAAGTTTAAGACCATCTCTTAACTCTGTGTGTGTGTGTGTGTGTGTGTGTGTGTGTGTGTGTGTGTAATAAATGAAAGAGAAATACAACTTACTGTGTATTTGAAGCAAATGATATCTTCCACTGGTCATCTAGTATGTTCTGGAAGGATGTATATGTATGCATATTCATATATGCTGTATTATAATATACTGTATATATGCATTTATATATACAAAGATTGTATGCATTTTAGTATTGCCTTTGTTCATTTCTCTACTTCATCTCATTATAAAGCCCTATTGGCCTGAAGCTTACTATTTAGCCCAGATTGGCTTAAAACACAAAATCCTCTGAGCTCAGACCCCTAAGTACTGGACCGATGAAGTCTAAATCCTTCAAACCTGATGTCGGAAAGATATTTGTTATCTACTCGTGGAAAGGTTACCATTTCTGATGGCCTCCAATCATTCTCATGTGCCCTTTTGTGAGTTCTCCATACCACCTGCTCAAGTGCAGGATTGACCTAGTCATTTGCTTTCAATGAGTGAAATATGACATAAGTTATGGGCAAAAATTTTAGTCTACGTTTAATACTGTGATTCCACTTTGAATCATGATACACTGTCTCATTTTTTTTCATGTGTTCTGATGAAGATGTTTGCCCTATTTTGATCTAGCCCATAGGCAGTACCATTCAGAAGGAACTGATCCCTCTGACTTCCAACTGGCAAGGATCGGAATCCTGCCAGCAGTCACATAGATAAATCTGGAAGCAGGCTTTCCCTGATTCGAGTCTTGACATGAATGCATCCTCAGGCTATGCTTTGATTACACCCTTACCAGCACCAAGCCCTCAAGCTCTAAGATGAAAGCTTTCTGTTTCAAGGGTTAATTTGATGACAAAACAGTAGTTAATGCAGCCCTCATTGCAACTTATTTGGAAGAGGATATTTGGAATACAAAAACTTCTGCATGCTAATTTCTTTCAATTTTTCTGAGAGTCCTTATGCCCATTTAAAAAATGTTTGTATGCATATATGTATGTATGTATGTATATATGTTTTTGTGTGTTATGTGTGTGATGTGTGTGTGTGTGTGTGTGTGTGTGTGTGTAGAGTGATGCTCATCTGGGATTACAATTACTAAATTCTAGAGTAGGGGCTAGGTAGATCTTGAACATTTGAAATCCTAACCTGAGACTAGTTACCTCTAATGCATGCTACCATCTACACAGCATCACTTTTGATTTTCTTGTCTTTTGTCATTATAGCAAAATTTCTTATCTGCAATATGCAAAACATGTACCAACATGATTTTCCTTAAAATACATAGCCATTAATTTTTTCATAAAATATAGCCAAAGAGTCTAAATCTACTTATGCTTTCTAAAACCAAATTTTTGCTTTGTAAAAATAAAAGTATTTGGAAATCAGGTTGTTTTTCCAGCTATTTAACCTTAAATTTAAAAAAAAATAAAAAATAAAAAGATCGAGCCAGAGAAAATATGAATTAAATATGTGTTTGTCACAGATAAATTTTGGCAGCAATTTCTTAGCTCATCATGGTAATGGTGTCTTATTATGAAAATGTTCTAATAGAGCTCATTATATTGGGCACTCAAGTAACTAGGCAAATCATTTTCTCAAATGTCTTCAAAACTCTAGGTAAACAGACAAACCAGTATAGAAATCAAGAGTTCCTCCGTAGCATCTTACTGGCAGGCCTGTTCATCCAGTTCCCCATCACAGACCTGCTCCTCTGCCTCATGAGGTTCCTGAGAATGGAGACCCGACTTCATTCTTTTAAGCTTATCACCAGCCATATTGCCTACTTAGCACATAAAAGGAGCTCATTATAAAATTTTAATCTAGTCATTATTTTGTGGATTTAATCAAAATTTATTCACCTCCCCAAGGGATACTTTCTCAGAAAAATACTTCACAGAGTAGCAGAAGAAAAGTTAAAAAAAAAAAACCTCCCTAATATCAGTATGAGGGGAAATGCAAAATAGTTTTACTGATCTTTATGAAAAGACATAATAATATATGTCTTTTATGGTTTTCTTCTATTTATCTATTTGTTTTCTCTCTTATGTGTATGTGTTTGTGTATGCCTCTGTGGGGGGGGGAGGGGTATTGGTACACATGAGTATGTGGAGGTCAGAGGACATCTTGGAAAAATTGTCTTCCTTCCCCTCTGTGGGTCCAAGTGATGAACTCGGGTCATCAGGCTTGGCAGCAAGTGACTTTACCTACTGGACCATCTCACCAGTCCCATAACACATACCCTTTAAAGATAGAGCTCCTATTAGTCTTTTTTGTCACTGGCAGGTAAGACCATAGTTTCAATAGTTGATGAACAAAAATGTGCTACTTTACAGATCTGAAGGCTGAGAAGTATACGGTTAGAATGCCAGCCGTTTCGATGTCTGGCGAGGCTCTTCTTTTCTTCCATGACCACATTATCTAGATGCTCACACAGCAGAGGACAGAAAGGCAAGAGAGTCAAAATGGGCGCTGAACTTGTCCTTTCTATTTGCTGCACGTCGCACAGCCAGTTAATAATAGAACATGAGGTCACTAAAGACTTAAGACCGCCGTCCTACTGCATTCTCAAACTGTTGGTTTAACCTGCTTTTAAAGGAGCACCGTAACAACCAACCTTACTTGCCATGGATTTCCTATGTGATCAGCTTTTACAACCTAAGCTAATGAATAGCTATAACCTTAAATTATGTATTCTCCCATGCCTCTGACCGAGAACTATGTATATGTATCATTTGCTGAAAGCAGCAGATACAGAAGTTAAAAATAACTTCTTAAAATTTGCCATAAAGGTTGAAAGCAACTGTTATTGATATAGATTGATAAACAGTGATGTTTGTGGTCTAGGCTAGTTGAGATCATTTGGAGCCAGTGATTTAATCCCTCGTAAAACTCTGTTAAAGATTTCTGTAGAGTATTCTATCCCTTCCCCATGGGATGCTTTCTGTGCTGTCCAATAATACAGAGCAAAGTGCTTTATTAGGGACACAGGGAGACACCACTCACACAGCATTCACATACAAGACAGCCTTCAGGCAAGCCTGGCTGGATTCAGATTCTTAGAACAGACAAGATGGAAGCCACCAGGAACATAATGTAGAAAGTCCAAATATGGACTCACTCTTGCTTATTTCTTCTCTCAAATGTTTACTCTTTTTCTTAATGTGACATCTATGTGTATTATTGGTGACACAGAGTTAATCACTAAAATGTCTAATTCACACCTTCCTCCATCCCATTTGTTGAAAGTAAAGTCTGTCAATCAAACCAAAGAACTTACTGATGCTGTTCTAGCTGATTACCCTGTCTCCACCCATTAAGACTGGAATATTGAGTGGGCAGCCAAACCTACTGAGCATTTACATGAACACTGCAGATTTTTAACTCTAGTCCTGATGCATTCCACGGCAAGCACTTTGACCACTTTAAGCCATTTCCACATCCTGAACTTGCCCCTTTACAGTGGCACTGATCATAACCATGATGTAGCCTCCATGGCTTCAGTATCTCTTAGAAGTTCCACCACTTTCTTTAAAAAAAATTATACAGCATGTGGCTGTTTGAAGGAGAATGGGTCCCATTTATCTGAATTCTTGGATCCCAGTTGGTGGGACTGTTTGGGAAGGATTAGGAGGTATGATTTTTACTAGAGGACATGTGTTCTTGAGGGTAGGTTTTAAGATTTTAAAATCACACAAGATTCTTAGTTGGCTCCTTCTCTCTGAGTCTTGGATGTGAATCAAGATGTGACTTCTCAGCTGTTCCTTCACTCTGCCACATCTGAAAACATAGAAAAGATTAAAAACTTTTATAAATTGCTGCTTTATCACAGCAGTAGAAAGCAGGCTTTCATAGAACTCAGGATCATCTCAAACTCAATGTATAACCAGGAATAACCTTTAACTGCTGATCCTCCTGCCTCTGGATCCTGGGATTAAACAGTGTATGTCATACCTGATCCATTTGGCGCAGGAGACTGAGGCACGGCCTTCTATGTACTAGACAAACACTCTACCATCTGCTCTACATCCCCAGCCCAAATTGCACCTCTTAATAAAGTTATAATGGCAATTAAATTTCAATGAGAGTGTTGGAAGGGACAAATGTTTGAACCATAGCAGATACTCTTAGAAATATTAAAAAAAACGATAGTGGGAATTTTCAATAACATAAGAGAGCCACTTTGACGTATAGCAAAAACATCATATAATTATGCCTGGTGGCAAAGCCTCACTGAATACTGCTGTCTGTGAATGAGGCTCTAAGGTTGACTATGACACAGGAGAACCTATGCAGCTCTGCGCAGAAACGATCATGGCAGAGCACAGGAGGGTATTTGAAGTAGAGTCAGTCCTATTTCCTGCCTGAAAGAGAGAACACAAGTTAGGAGGAACTCTCTAGAATTTTAATTAATGACCTCTTATACACTGTTTTTAGCGACAGAGAAAATTTTCAGAACATTGTTGTAATGATGATTACAATAATAATTACTAAAATTTCTAGTCATCATTTACAAAAACAAACAAGGGTCAATGAGATGGCTCGGCAGGCAAAAGTGCTATCTGCCAAGACTGATGACAGCATTTCAATCCCTGGGACCTTAACCCCATGGAGGAAGGAGAGAACGGATTCTTACAAGTCGTCCTCTATCCTCCACACTAATGTTATTGTACACAAAGAACACAGCTTCCTTTTACTGTATTGAGGAGGAAACTGCCTATTAGGCCATCAAAAAACTCTGCTAACTTCAAAGACAAGAGTTGGTACAGTAATCATTTTCTGAAAGCATTGCAATAAAACCTGAAATTAATCACAAATTTTCAAAAGTCTTTTTTCACCTGGAAAAAATTAAAATTAAGTCAAAAAATTTTGAGTACATTTTTTAAAGTATCTAGCAAAAAGAAATGACAAAGAAAGAGCTATCAGTACTTAGAGTCTAGAACTAAATTGCAGCTCAGAGAAAAATTCTGTCATAAATTATTAAAGAAGAGTAAGAGAATTTAATTAGGCATCCAGCTAAAGGAAAGAAGGGAGAAATTAAGTCTAAAAATAAGTTCAGAACTAAACAGTATTATTAATAAATAAATCGCCCAAAATGCTTTGTTATTAAAAAAAGTGAGTAAATGACAAGTTAATGTAATTAAGGAAAGAGACAGGTGATCACAAATCCACAGACTAAAAAATGAAAAATTAGAAACAGCTACAGAAACCACAGGTGAGAAGGCATGGGGAGATTAAGAGACTACTTTGCAAAACACCCTGTAAGTACATTAGTAATACGAAACAAAATAAAAAAAAACTAATATTGTCTACACAAAACCCACATTACAAAAAACTGGCTCCAAAAGAGATATTTTCAAAGTCAATAAATGGGTACCTGAAATAAATAAATGGGTACCCTAAATGGGCTTAAGAATGCTTGTTGCTTTTCTAGAAGACCAAAATTCAGTTCCTAGCACCCACATCAGGTTGCTTGCAATGACCTGATTCTCCAACTCCAGAGGACCTGCTGTCTTCTTCTGGCCTTTGGGGGCATCCCTACACACAGATGTGCACGTGTACATGCACACACAACACACACACACACACACACACACACACACACACACACAATTAAATTTAAAAACTTAGTTCCACTAAATAACTCAAGTTGTTGATTAGTTTCAAATCCCAGCAACTGTCACTAGTAAATTCTATAAAACCTTAGAAGAAGGGACTCTCCCAGTGATGTATGAAGTATTACAAGCTGAGGAAGAGAAGAACATTCTCCAAATGTGTTTTATGTAGACATGGTATCTAGAAGGACCAAAGCCTTAAAACTGCTGCAAAATAATTAATTCAACTTCACTTTTCATTTTTTTCTGCTACTGAACAGATTTATTATACTAGAGAAATGACAATATTTCTTTCTTTATAGGTAAGGAAAGTTTCTGTAAGTTCAAGACCACTGTATGCAGTACAGAGGGAAATCCTGAGTGACTGTGTACTGTTGAAAAGTGCACCATCATGTCTAGGACACGAATGTGACGTGGAAACTTCTGGTTTCTTTGGAAAGACTGTTGTGTTGGATGGCGTTTTTCTGAGACAGACACATGAAGGGGTGTTTTCCTGAAGCAGACATAGGTGAAAGAATGTTTTGAAAGGACACATGATATTAACAAAGAATATAAATATAACCCAACAGACAGTGGGCGGCTCTGAATGGTATTGGTATGCCTACCATTGTTTATTGGTCATTTTTTTTGTCGTGACTCCATAGAGAAAAACATACCAAAAAACTTCTGGTATTGTTCTGGCAGCTTCTTGCCATTTCTGAAGACTCTGCCAATTGGCAGAGTGATGTCAGCTGATACATATGGAGTTTTACTAAGACAGACTCACATAGTGAGTGAGGCAAGAGGTGTGGAAGGACACATGATGTTTGGAGGTATTATAAATAGGACTCAAAGGACAGTGACAGGAGGCTTGCATAGCTAGCTTTGCAATACTTCGTTGGTCTCATGTCCTTGTCCTTGATGATCTTCACTTTGTTGGGAGAGGCACAGCAGAGAACTTCTCCTGGAATCCCTGCTGGTCCTGGTCAATCTTGCTGACCAATGCCAATTTGACTGTGGACTAGTTGGTTCTGCTGGTATCCTGATGGTGTTTGTTAGTGGGTCAAGCTGCCACTTTTGATTCATGTGAACTAAATTGATAATATCCTGACAATGCAGATTGAAGTTGCCCCAAAGAACTACTGCTAAACAGGTCACTTCCCCTTTATCCTAAAAAACTTTCTTTTCCAATACCTCTGATGGGTGGTGGGCTAGAAGGGAGATTAAAGCATTTAAGAACCCTCATTAAAAGTAGGTTTTTAAAAATCTAAGTCAACACCAATGCCTCAGGTCCATGGGAATAGCAAAGCCCTCCTTGAGCCAGGCTCAAAAGAATGGCAAAGCCTTCCTTTGGTCCAACAGATACAAATGATTGACCTTTACCTAAAATCACTGTAGGCAAAAACTCTCAATCATAGCTTTCTTCTCCAGGATGACCTGGAGCTGCTCCCCCCAAAAAACCCTCCTCCTTCACAGCTGTATTCCATGAACCTGGCTTCTCGATTCAGATTTATAAAACAAATGTGTTGAGTTTCTGGGCTACTGCCATTAGGTTTCCATCAGAGCCCGTCACCCACCTGATCCTAGCTTTTCTGTGTGTCTGTGTGTCTGCCCTTTCTTCATGGCCTTGACACCCAATCAGGTCAATCTCAAAGACATACAGATTGTAGCACCACTGCATGGTACAATTAAGGGCACTGGCATGCACTATCACCCCAGTAATAGGTGAGAATACCCAATGAGAATGAGTGTGTTTTTTGAGTATATGTAACACCCTCAGGTATTTTTTAAACATACTTAGGACAAGGAGGTTTTGCCTAAAGATAAAGTACTGTATTGCAAAGGTCGACAAAGTAAGCAAATAAAATGTGAATTGCTGTGACTTCATTTGTGTAGAGACAAGACTATTGAGACCTGAAGTGATTTGAGTTAAATTTGCATATTCAAAAATATGCCCTTATATAATCAACTTCCTGTCTCATTGCTCTAACTGAATTCCTGGCAAGAATCAACCTAATGAAGGAATTGTCTATTTTGGGTGCTAATCTGAGTATAGTCCAGCACAGTAGGATAAGCATGGTGGCAAGGGCAGCCCTAGCTGTGGTGGGAGGAGCATGAAGAGAAGGATGAATGCTAGCTAGTGTGCATCCATTTCCTCCTCTCTCTCTTTTTATTCAACACAAACCATAGGGTGGTGTTGCCTGCATTCAGTGGGTCTTCCCTCTTCCAGTTAATTCTCTCTGGTAACACCTTAGCAGATCCACCCAGAAGTGTATCACCTAGGTGATTCCAAATCCAGTCCAGTTGACAAGAAAATTAACCCTCACACATTTAAGTCCTTGGATTCTGAGATAGAATAGAACCATGAGTGTGGAGTCAGACAAGACTAGATATAGTGGAGTAGGAAAAGTTTGGATCATCTTGGTTACTTAGTGACTCACTAAACTAGGCATCTCAATATCACCGAGTCTCTATTTCTTCATGTGGAAAGTTAGATTAATCAAGATGAGAGGTTGCTGGGAGCATTAAATAAGGATTCTTTTTATCCCTCCATTTTCTCCAAGTGTGGTATCTCACTCCTAGTCTCTCTTCCTTTCCTAGATAACGTGGACTAATGGTTGGGATCACCATGAACTCCTATCCTGTAACCAGGGCTTGGAAAGGCAGTGGCTGGGTTATTGGGTAGTTTGCATTCTCTATTTAGACACCTGGAGGCTGAGCGCAGCAGGGAAAAGTCACACAACTTTAATGTTAGGCTCTGCCACCTATTCATCATTGCTCGCATCTCAGTTGGATGCACAGTAACAGCCCTCAATCATGTCGCCCAAGCTTCGACAGATTCCTCACATGTTCTTCTCAGAAATGGTCACCACTCTCTTGAAAACATTATTTTATCCATGACCCCCCTATACTACCAGCAGATGACAAAATCTCTTTCCTGTGAAAAATGGTTTTTAACTCTTAGCTCAGCCTCTATATGAACACATGTTTATCTGTTACTATCCTTCTCTGGTGTCCTCAAGGCTCAGAAAGTGCTGGTTCCTCTTCTTGTTAAAAGCCGATTTGTACTTTAGCCCTTGAATACATGACCCCACTCCATTTTACTCAGAACCCTGATTCCTCTGTCATGACTTCTCTTCAAATACTGCCTTTCTTTTGGCCCCTTCTCCTTATCTAAAGGTATACTTAAATCCTACCTTTCTGGTATTCTCTTTGAACGGTTGTCCTCTGTTTTTCCATATTTAGCATCCAGTAACTCTTACCTCTCCCTCATTTTTCCTGTTGGCTATTTCTGCTTTTTCACTTCCCTTCATGTCTCAAACCACAGCAATCTGGCTTCTGTCTCCAACAAACTGTGTGATATCAAGTAACCAAGAGTCCCCAAACTGACATACAACAGACACATTCTGTCCTTCATCTTACCCAAACAGTCAGTTCCTTCTAAATTTTTATTGGATTTGAAGACAACAAAACAAGCTAAAAATAGTGGAAAAAAGAGATAATAACTTCTTTTTTTAAGATTTTTTTATAATTTTGAAGATTTATTGGTTTTATATGTATGAGGGCCTTGGCTGCATATATTTCTGTTTACCACACGTGTACCTGTACACTCAGAAGAGGAGGTCAGACCCCTTGGAACTGGAGTTACAGACAATGATGAGCTACCATGTGGGTGCTCAGAGATTATGATTTATGAAAGATAAGCCACCTGAATCCAATATTTACTAGGCTTCACATCCACATACTTCCAGTAAGTTACAAATGCAAATAACAGAAGGTGGGAGGGTTAATTTTCACGGAGTGAGTTTTTGACAGACATTGCAGTGCCAATGTGTTGTAGAAATTTTTAATTTTAATTTGAGTTTTCTACCCCATCTTTGACCATTTAGTTCCCGGATTAAAGATACACACAAACTTTATATTTACAATAAGCCTTAATTAGCACAAGAGATGGATAAATATCTATCCTCTATGCTATTAAAATCTACTTGGTATTGATAACCCTGAGTTATTATTTATTATGTTTTATTTGGGCTGCTCTTAACTTTAATTGCTCAGCCCTCACAGCCATAATGTTTGATACCTAGCCCATAGCAACTTCTTCCTCTTCACCTTCTTTTTTCCTTCATGGTTCTCCTCTGACTCCACAGGCCCAGGGACACTAAAACCCACCTATGTCTCCTCTACCCAGCTATTGTCTGTAGACATCTTTATTTACCAATCAAAGATTACTTGGGGGCATCATCTCTGGGGCAACCAGGTCTTCAGGCCCGCACTTAGCATTACAATACACAACAAAAGATCAAACCTCAACAAAGGTTGGAGAGCTAATGTTTATTGTCAACTTGACCTGATGTGAGATTAACCAGAGGTATAACTCTATAAGTGATTTTCCAGAAAGATTTACTTGAGGAAGACCCACTCTGAATGTTGGTGGACCAAATGGGTTGTGGTCTATTTCCTGACTCTATTAGCAAATGTGACCAGGTGCCTCATTCTCCCAACCCCATCCCTTGGTACTTAAACCCTTCCTACCAATCACTTCTCTTATTTGAAAGAATTATTTATTTATTTTATGTATATGAATACACTGTTGCTATCTTTAGACACACCGGAAGAGGGCATTAGGCCCCATTACAGAAGGTTGTGAGCCACCATGTGATGATGGCTGGGACTTGAACTCAGGACCTCTGTAAGAGCAGTCAATGCCCTTAATTGCTGAGCCATCTCTCCAGCCCTTCCAGTCACTTCTGTAGGGAGCTTTGTCATTTCAGTGAAAAAAAGTAACTAATACAGAAGCCATTGTACTGTATGTGAAATTGAGAAGAATATTGCTAACAATTTAAGGATAGATACTTTAGGTGGTTGAGTATTGAAACTACCAATTACCTCCTTGTCTGTGACAATAAACAAGAATTAAATGATGGAAATAACGCTATAAAATTCTCTGTGTTTTTAATATTACTGGACTCCCCAGTATATTTCCAGGTATTTTTATTTAAGTAATGTAAGGCCAGAATAGAAAAGTATTAACATTTATGAAGACATATTGGCAGTAGTGCTCTTTAATGCCACCAACATTACAGAATTTACTAAATATTCTATGGACCTGTCTAAACATAAAGTTCTATAAAAAGAAAAACTATATAAAACTGGAAACAACCTCTAGAATAATGTGGAAGAGCAAATGAATAACACAGCCAAGATTCTGTCCAAGTTATGTAAAAAAATGAAAATCAATACATAGTTACATTTACTTGTGGCAAAGTTAATAACAGAAATGTAATTAAGGGAGAATATAATAAAAGGAATAGTTGTTTGTGAAAGTAAAAAAAATAATAAAAAGTGTCTGGTGCTGGAGCTATGGCTCAGCAGTGAATAGAACTGGGGTGCTCTTGTAAAAGGCCCAAGCTGAGCTTCCAGAACCCACATCAGGCAGTTTATACCTGCCTACAACTCAGCTTCAAGACATCCAGTGCCCTCTTATGGACTCTGCAGATACTCAAATACATGGCGTACACATTTGTAGACACATAATACATACATACATACATACATACATACATACATACATACATACATACATGTAAACAAAAACAAAAATAAATCTTTAAGAAATAAAAATGTCATCTTTAAACAAACCACTTAGATAATTATAAGAGGAAAAGTAATGTCTTGGACTGTTCTACTGTGTGTGATATTCAGTGAAAAGAGCCAGGGGAGTCTCAGCAGTATGAAAAAGATGATTACCCATAGGGATAAGGAAGACAGGTGCTAGGTAACTCTATTCTAAAAGGATAATCGAGCCTTTAAACAGGATTGAGTGATACCACACAGTTAATTTGTGACATTAAATGGGTGTGGGTCAGACAAGCTGAATGCCAAAATAACAAATGGAATTGTTACTGAAGATAAACATTCTGAGTGGGCTGTCCACAGCTTCAGGGACTTTCTAACAGAAAGTAGAAAAGTGAATGGCAAAGTGGGGTCAGGGTTAAAGCACAAGAAAACATTGAACGGGAAGCCAAAAGAGAGGTGCCTAAGCAAAACCCTTTTGGGTTAGAGCATGACCTGATCCAAACTCTCACTTCTAGAATACTGAAGACTGTTTCCCTCCCATACCTCCATTTTCTCCACCCTCCCAACCCCATTTGTTCCCTTTGTTTCACTGCTACTTTCATTTCTGTATGTATGCATAAATAATTTTATATAACTATATATAAAATCTGGGAACTAGAAATGAAAAAAGCACACCACATCTGTCTTTCTGAGAATGGCTTAATTTTAACACAATTATCTCCAGGTATAACCATTTTCTTACAGATGGCATAATTTTTTTCTTCTTCTTTTATGGCTGAACATTCTCATTGTATATAAACCATATTTCTGTTATACATTCTTCTGTAGTTAGACACCTAGGCTAGTTCCCTAATTTAGATATTAGTACTGCTACAGATAAACAGATGTGCACTATTACTAGGAATGTAAACTAGTCTAGCCTCCATGAATATTGATGTTGAAATTTCTCAGGGCTGAGGAGATAGTGAAAGGGTCAAGCGTGATGATGTGAGTTCAGATCCCCAACTCCCATGTTTGAAAGCCGGGCATGGCAGTATGTACTGGGAAAATTCTGGATTTGGTAGCCAGTCAGTCTAGCTAATCAGTGGGCTCAAGTTTCCATGAGAGACTTTGTCTCAAAAACAAAACAAACAAACAAACAAAACCGATGGAGAACAATAGAGGATGATATCCAATACTGACCTCTGGCCTCCAAAAGCAGGTTTACACTGGAGTTGGGTAGGGGACAATGTTCATATTCTCAAGACCTGTGAATTAAAGTGTTTGAGAACATCATAAGTAATAGCTAGGAATCTGAGATGAATGAAACATCCATCTGCCCACCAGAGACTTGAAAATGTCCCTGTATTATTGGAAGAGATATTGAAAAGAAATGATATAAATATGGATCTCGATAGGTGAAGAAAGTCCAGCCCCACAACAAGTGTGTTCCTGCTGCTGATAGGAGGTAAAGACCTGAGAAGTGCAGACCTGAGGTGTCCCAGAAGCCTCAAAGGAAGGCCCCATCTCCATGACCCAGAGGGCCTAGAGTTCAGCATGAGCCACAAAAGCTAGTCTCCCATATGAGA
Source organism: Rattus norvegicus (assembly GCF_021556685.1). NCBI lineage: Eukaryota > Metazoa > Chordata > Mammalia > Rodentia > Muridae > Rattus > Rattus norvegicus. Next base: position 38,664,165 of record NC_141554.1, read on the forward strand.
AAAAGGCAGCATGGAGACTCTGCAAGATCAAATGTTTCCTATTCCTCAGTCAAGGTAATATGGAAGATCCTTTGGTATTGATGGATTGATTGAATGATTAACGGATGGATGGATGGATGGATGGATGGATGGATGGATAGAGGCATTTTGAAGGGAAACTTTTATCACAACATAATATTTTAATTGCCTATTTGAGAATTTTACAGTACTCCAGTCACACTCACTTCCTATTCCTTCCAGGTCTGCCCTCCCACCATTGTGTCCTCTCCCCCCAAAAGAAAGAAAGAATCATAAGTCCAATTGTGTTGCCCATTGGAGCCCAGTGGACAGCTCCTTAAAGATAATTGAGTCTCATCCTTCCCAACCCTTGGCAAAAGCCATTAAGTGTGAAGACCTACACATTAACATCTTTATAACAATTTTAAAGGACTCTCTTCAATGGCTTACTTTCTAGGCTGTTTCTTTTGGGAAGGGGAGTGTCACAGAGCCTTCAACGTCTCTCATTCTCAACTGTAAGTCTGAAGTCATTGATACCATTGCCAAAGAAGCTTCATTGCCCATAACACCTAATGGCAGTACAGATCATGAATTTCTACATGGTTTCTGGTGGCAGCACAGACTACAGACATCCACATGGCCTCCATTGGCAGCATGTAGCATGGAGGTCTTTAAAGACCCAATCCAGAAAATGAACTCTTCTCTATTTTGGACATTCTGCTGTTGCTTAAAGCCAGGGAAATCATGAGGTGGGCAGAGGCTACACCTGCTCCAGGCTGTTGCACACTACTTTGCTAGCCCTACTCAGCAGCAATATGAACCCTTCTACAGAAGCCTTCTCCCACATTGATTACCTCTGCTTTGTCTCTAGTTCTGCGCTTCTATCCTACATGTGCAACACTCTGTTGAGCCATTTTCCTACCTCTCCGTTATACATTTATTCATGAAAAGTGGCATTGCAAAGCACAGTGTTTGGGCACCATATATATAGTGTCCAAAGAGCTTTACATAATTATATGTGTGTACATATATATGTATATATGTGCATAGATGAATATGTGTGTATATGTATACATTGCCCAAAGACCTTTACATACACATACTTGTTACAATGAGTCATTGGTCTAGTTCAAGGATTCTGACTTCTGAAGCACCATAAAAACTGTCTTGGAGACTTCCCTCAGACATCCCGCTGCCCAGAGTCAGGGTGATCTTGCAGTTAGAGAGGTCATCCTTGAAGGAGGGATCCAGGAGAGCTCCAGGAAGCTGCAGACCTGTCCACACTTGGTGATGGCCACCATGCTTGCTCACCTGGCTCACTGAGTGGGACCATGGTGCTGGCAGCTCTCAGGCAGAGCAAACTGCAGCAGCAAGTCTCCATGCTGCAGGCTGGGCCTGCTGACCTGTACCTCCCAGCAGACCAGCCTTACTCAGCAACTACAGGCTCCTCTGCCTGCCTAGACTGAGCTTTCATGCTGTTCCCCTATCTGTGCAGGCTTCAGTTTCTCCATTCCCCCTCGCTCTCAAGGTTCCTGCTCTGCTATCTGCCCTTCCAATTTCATGAGGCCACTTTTAGAAAGCACCTTCCCAGAAGATCTGCCAGTTTTTGTTGTTGGAATAATTCAGGTTCTGCAGACTCCTCTGCCTCCACATCTCCCCTCGGAGCCTCTGTGGGTCACTTCAGGCAGCAGTCACCATCTTGAATCAGTCTCTCGAGGGAAACTTAATTGATTTAAGCTTCGATTTCTACTCCAGTAAAAAATTAAAGAGGGGGCAGGGGAAACAACAATACCAAATTCTACAAGACTTTGAACAGCTATTCTAGGCAAAATTATGGTAACAACTTTGACGAGGAAAATGAAGATGAAAGTTAGAAATATACATATCTATATCAATGTGCTCTCTTAAAGCTCTTAATAATGTATCCTAAAGGAATCAAGTCTGAAGAATGAGACACAAGTGTATTATTGTACACTGCATGGGGCTGATTCAGCTGAGACTTGAGAGCTGTCAAAAATATAGTGGAAAACAGTAGATAGCACTTAAGACTCTCTGGAGAGGATAGTGTTCTTTAGTTCCATTTGAAGATGTTTGTATTCATGCAGATTTGAGTCATTTTATATTAATGGTCATCTGCGGTGCTGATTTTCTCTTAAGTATATGTTCTTCTCTGTAGGTTTTTACCAGTACTTAATAATCTAAGGAAAACTGTCTACATTACCGGAGGAAAAAAACTCAGGTGACCCGAGGTAGTTTAAAATGTATTAGTTATTTTGCCATTCTTCTGATAAAAGGCTCTGACAAAAGAAACTTAAGGAAGGAAAGGTTAGACTCACAGCTCACCACAGTTCGAGGGCACAGTCTGTCTTAGTAGATAAGTTATGGTAGCAAGAGCGTGAGGCATCTAGTTGCATTGTGTCCACAGTCAGGAAACAGAGAGATGATCAGTAAAGGTGCTGAGCCCTCTTCCTCCTATTCAGTCCAGAACCCCAGTCTAGGGAACAATACCACCTCAATTGATCGGTTGATGTAACGTAGATAATCCCTCACAGGCGTGCTCAGAAGTTTGTCTCCTAGGCGATTTTACATCTTATCAAATCACCAATCAATATAAATCATCACATGTGCTTTCCCCCATAGCTTTAAAATATGCATCAGAAGCCCAGTCACTCTGAGCACTCTGTAAACCTGGCGTAGAGGGCCCAAGCAAGCAGGCATGCAAGAAAGAAGTTAAGTAAGAGGCACCTCTGATATGTTCCTCTCTTCTTCACATGCCATTCATGTTGTACGCACCCCAGATATTAGTTACATTGGCTCCTGAACTTGTGTATACCATCTTTGCTCTTTTGTGAATTTTTAAATTCAAGAAATATCACATAAAGTTGCTGACTTGGCACAAACAGAACCTTTAGAAAGATGCAGTAGATGCCAACTGCTGCTGCTGATTCTGCTTCTTCTTCTTTTCTTCTTCTTCTTCTTCTTCTTCCTCTTCCTCTTCCTCTTCCTCTTCCTCTTCCTCTTCCTCTTCCTCTTCCTCTTCTTCTTCTTCTTCTTCTTCTTCTTCTTCTTCTTCTTCTTCTTCTTCTTCTTCTTCTTCTTCTTCTTCTTCTTGTCACTGCTGAATTAGACATAGGTGGAACAAAACTAAAAGATGAAGTGAGAGGACCCAACCAAACTCAGTACGTACTTGACAGATTGCCTCCCTGGAGTCTGAGTTTTCACTTAAGAACATCAGACACACACAGTTCGCCCACACTGATGCATTCACACTGGCTCTGCATCACGGGGCTGGATTATTCAACTATGACTTTTAGGAAAAAATTTTACTCATCTGTGATAAATAGAAAATAATCTTCCTCTTGGAGTAACTGCCACCAAGTGCGCTTTGACAACACTTTCAGAAATTTTATTTTGGTGGCAAAATTTTGCAAAGACTTTTTTAATCATGAGAGCCATCACATGCCATGTTTCAAAGGTAGTCCTGATATAGCAGCCTTTTGCTTATTCAAAACTCTCCTCCTTATTAACTCATGGATCAAATGTTCTCTTGTTTTTACATCTGTACAGATAGTGTGCGGATAAATGAAAGGAATAAAAGAAACACACCGTGGTTTTCTTTCCCTGGGAACATTTGGCTCTTTCATTGGCTGGCCTATGAACCTGAGTATATAGGTGAGGGTCTCAATAGATCTTGGGGAAGAGAATCTCAGTCCTAAACAATTTCTATGGAAATAGCCAAAACTCCATCCTCCATCCTGTATGGTAAATGGTCAGGACTCTGAACCCTTTAACATTTTCTCCTGATGCTCTTTTTCCTCATCTCGGTTTCAGCATGGTTTGGGGGTGGGGGTGGTAAGCTGAACATATAACCCAGAAATATGTCTGCCCTCTTTTCTGAAAACATCCACCAGTTCCTCAGAATATAGCCTTCTCCAACAAGAAATAAGACATTACCTTTTCCCTTGTTCTGTTTGCTCTGGCTGTAATAAAACACCTAACAGTGGGTGATTATAAAGAAACTAAGCTCATTTAATTTACTTTTCACAGGGCTGGTGCTCCGAAATCAGGCTGCCACATCTAGCTAGGGCCTTTTCCTGTAGAAAATGGCATAATACAGCAGAAGAATGAAAGTCCATGTAGACACATGCAGAAGAGGGTAAATGTGCCCCTCCAATAACAACCTGCATATATGTCTGTCCACCACACATATGCAGTGCTCTTGGAGTTCAGAAGAGTGTGTTCGATCTCCCTGGGACTGTGTTATTGTGGTAGCTGTTTGTGGGGACTGGGCATCAAGTCTGGGTTCTCTGGAAGAGCAGCTGGTGAAGAGATTAAACATGCCCCTCCAATAAAAATAGAGGTTCAGAAGAAGGCACCTATTCTCACAAGGAAGGTATTAGTCACTATAAATAACCTAACCACCTCTTAGAGGCCCCAACCTCCAATAGCACAACAGCCATCAAATTTCCACCTACATTTCAGAGAGGACCAGTCAGGTGCAAACTAGAATGTGCTGCACCTGGCTCCCCAAACTCATGTCTTTCTTTCTTACACTGCAAAATCTAAGCACTCTGTTCCAGTGTTTCAATCGTCTTAAGTGAATCCAATATCAATTCATAAAGGTTACCTATGTCCAAAACAGTTGAGATAAATACAGACTAGACAGTCGCATTCAAAAATGGACCAATAGGCATGAAACCCAGAGGAAGGGGACAGGGAAGGACAGGGAGGGATAGGGATGGAAGGAGGGAGGGAGGGAGCGAGGGAGGGAGGGAGGGAGGGAGAGAGAGAGAGAGAGAGAGAGAGAGAGAGAGAATGAGAATGAATCTAAAGGTGTTTCATTCAGACAAGAAGTGTATTAATACCACAGTAGGCAGTAGGGTGTGTTCTGATGAAATAAGAAGGTTTCCGAGGAGGAGGAAACAGGCTTAATTAATATGTGACCTGTGTTCTGTGATCCAGCTAAGGGAGCTGAGTATATGTTACTTAAGTTATGACAGGAGTCACTGTTTATATAGGAGAATGGATGTAATTTTAATTCCTTCAAATCCTACTTTTAATGATGGTTCTTAAATGCTTTATCCTCCCTTTTAGCCCACCACCCACCCAAGGTAGTGGAGCAGAAAGGATAGAGGAGAACTGAACCTGTTTAGAAGTGGTTCTTTGGAGCAGCTCCTGTCTGTATTGCCTGGAAATCAGCAGTTCATTTCACAGGTTCACAGAGGCAGTTTGATCCACTCACAAACACATCATGGATGATATATCAGAAATCCAGGCTCAGTACAGTCAAGATAACCAACACGAATCAGCAGTGGTGGCACGGCCTAGCAGAGACAGCCAGGCCTCAGCCTCCATATGAGTTAGCAGGAGGGACAGGGCCAAGAAGAAAAGTTATCAACTGTACCTCTCTCAGTGAAGATGAAAGGCCAAGACACATTTAGCTATGTAAACAAGCCAAGGTCACCCTTAGTCACTGCCCATAGAGTCCTTCTACGCTCCCTCCAAACATCATGTGTCCTTTGTTGGTCTTGCCTCAGCCCAGCTGATATAGCTCTGCCAATCAACCCTAATCTGCAGAAGGGGTAGGAATCTGCAGCATACCACCAGAAGGCTTTTGGTGCATTTCTCTCTATGGAGTCCTGACAAATGCCACTCATCTACAAGATGTAAGGTGGACCAACACACACACCATCATCAAAGAATCCTTCATCCCATGTCCTTTCACATGCTTGCTTTAGCAGAACATCCTTTCTCCTGTGATTGCTTCCGGAAAGCATTCCTTCACATGTCTGTCCCAGCCAAACACCATCTCATACAACTGGCTTTCCAAAGAACCCCTGAAATTCCACTTCAAATGGGCTTGGTTGACTAATGTGTGACCTATGGCACGTGGCAGGAGTGAGGAAGGAGGGTGAGGGTTCTTTCTTTGCTTGCAACACTATCCATTCAGGGCCTGTTTAACTGGGAAGTCTGGACTCCAGAACTAAGGGAGAATGTAGTCTTTTGACCCACAGATCTTCTTCAGCACTCTGGAACAGCTCCTGACTGGCTTTGCTGACTCCCTTCAGGCTTCAGCTGTCTGAGAGGAGTTCTACACTGCTTAACTTGGCAGTAGCTCTATTAGCTCTACAGTTCAGGGGTCCTGGAAGCTGGCTTGTTCCTACCTGCAACATATTTTTGCCTGAGATGTCAGGCATCTCTCATACATTCTTGGAAATCTAGGTAGAAGAAGCTGTACCTCCATGGATCCTGACTTTGGTGTGTCAGCAAAGTTGGCACCATGTGCATGTGACTTGCACCCTCCAGAGCTAGAGCCCAGGATACACCTGGGACTGCTGGGCAAGTGACAAAGCATCCCAGAAGCACTAAGCCAAGGTACAGAGAGCAGAGCAGCCCTGAGAAGCAAGACTTTTCCACCAGCAAGGCCCTATAATTCTGAGCCCATGATAAAAAGGGACAGCCTAAAAGACTCCTGAAATGCCTTAAGGGCCTGTTCCCCATTATCCAGATGAATAGGACCCCTGATGGATGGCTCCCTTCCTTTTGTGGTAATCTTTTTAGGAAACAGTTGCTGGGCAGAACTCTTGGACACATTTTCATTCTTTACATGAATGACTAGGGTGGTCATTTTCCAAATTTTTACACTCTGCTTCCCTTTTAATTAAACTCTGCCTTTAGGTCATCCCTTTTTTATCTTATTTTAGTCTATGCAGTCAAAAGCAGCCACACCACCTTCCGAATGCTTTGCTACTTAGATATTTCTTCCACCAGATAGCCTATTTCATTACTCTTAAGTTCAGCCTTCCGCAAAGCCCTGAGGCATAGACATGATGCAGCCAAGTTTCATGAAAGTGTGTAACAAGCTTCCAGTAAGATACTCTTCATTTCCACTTGACACCTTATCAGCATAGGCTCATTCTCCTTATTTCTAGGCAAATACTTTAAACGATTTCAATCCCAACCATTTTTTTCTTTATTTCATATTGGGTTAGGATTCATGTAGCTCCAGAATGCAGCATGTAAGCAAAGAGGATCTTGAAATTCTGATAATCTTGCCTCCACTTCCAAAGTTCTAGGATTGCATGTGTGTGTCGCTATAACTGGTTTATAGAGTGCTGGGTCTCAAACTTAGGACTTTGGCCATGCTAGGCGATCACTCTACCAACTGAGCCATAGAGCTGGCCTATTGTCCATATTTTTATTAACATTCTATGAATGTAACTACTGGATCTTCTAGTCTTCTGAGATTTGATCAGACTCATCACTAACACTGACTATAAAATTTCAGGCTTTGTCCAAAATTTTCTACAAATCTATTCCCATCATTACCTGCTACCCAGTTCCACAAACACTTCCATTACTCTCTCTCTCTCTCTCTCTCTCTCTCTCTCTCTCTCTCTCTCTCTCTGCACTTAAGAAGCAGTCTGAGCTGTCACATAACAGCTCTCAATCTATGTTAGCAAGCTCGCTGACGCTCTTTGTCACGGAGACTGTGAATGTGAAACTTCCTGACACACCCCAAAAGCTTATAAAAGTGTGTACCTTTTCTTTGTTTTGGGGGTTTTCTGGGAGAGGTGCCCTCAAGGCTGCTCTCTGCAGAGGCTCATCTGTAACCCCCTCATTCAATTTCTTTCCCCCTCCCTCTCTCTTTCTTTAACACCCCCCCCCCAATAAAGGACATCTCCAGGCTTTAAAAGGAAGCATCTTTTTTCCTTTAAGGCCACACTATGTTTAGATCTCCATATACTGTATAGTCTGTGTCAGAAGGTCCCCCTCTCACTCAAGGGTCAATCTTGGCCTTTAAGGTACTTTCATCCTAATAAACCTAAGGGAATGTATCTGCCACTTTCTCCTTCACGTCAACCACTGCTGCTCAGTTTCACATTTTTAGCTATTGCTACTGAAACATAATACTACTTGGTATTAGTTTTCTGCCTTAGTCTAGATCTTGTTACCATAACAGAATATCTAAGACTGGGTAATTATTTAGATCACACTTAAAATAGTTGGAATTCCAACATCACCTGGCTATATTGGCTAAGTGCTTCATGATATATCAAAACATAGTGGAAAAATGGAGAGAGAGAGAGAGAGAGAGAGAGAGAGAGAGAGAGAGAGAGAGAGATGGTCACACATGGGAGAGAGAAAATGTGTGATGTTTCACTCTGTAGCACAATCTACTTCAAGAAGAACAAGCCCGCTTCTGCAAGAAGGGCATTATGCAATTTTAATGACCTAAACATCTGCTAAAGGCTCCACTTCTTGACAGTCCTGATGTCAAACAAATTTCAACCTAGATTTGGAGGAAACAAATCGTATTCAAACCACAGCACCACATCTCTTTGTGGACACTACACTTCACAAAAGGTTTAGTCTCCCTCTTGAACAAGGTAGGACAAAGACAGAAGTGAAGAAATCCTGGTTCTTCCTGGCTGTGCTGGCTACTTTTGTGTTGATTTGACACAAGCTAAAATCATCTGAGAGGAGGCAGGAAATGATGCAGAGACCGTGGAAGGGTGTCCTGATGAGAAAGCCAGTAAGCAACATCCCTCCATGGCCTCTGCATCATTTCCTGCCTTCGGGTTACTACTCTGAGTTCTTCTCCTGATTTCCTTCAGTGATGGGCCACAATGTGGAAGTATAAGTCAAATAAACACTTTCCTCCCCAATTTGATTTCCTTTGTGGTGTTTTATCACAGCAATAGTAACCATAACTAAAATACTGAATCTTTTCTAGTCATAGAAGGTGGATGGTTCCAGTAAAGGCCACTTTTATAAACTGAAGGTATATTCTATTAAGTCTCTTTTGTTCACAGATATGAGACTTGATTTTCAAGACAGGAAAATAAGCAAAACAGAAGGAATCGCTGTATTTTAACACCTAACATCACCCGTTTACATGAAGAAGATAACTTGAAGTCTGGTGATGTGCTCATAGAAGGAGGGCCGGCATCTACAGCATGGGTAAGTGAGCCTCAAGGTCATGATGTGCACAGTTTATAAAGTCTCCCCAAGTACACAATTTCTCCTTAAATATTCTTTCCCTCATTTGTTATAAATACTTTAGCATGTGCTGGATCTAAGACAAATAAAAAGCACTTTTTTCCCCTTTTCTGGGCTTATAGCTGTCATCTGCACAAAACTATATCTTAGATCTTACATTTAGATAATTTGCCTCAAGCTGGTTATTTTATTGCTTAAACACTCACCTTCTAAAACATTCATTTTAAAAGCTTTTGTAAATTATAGAAGATTCTAGAAAAAAACAATACCTAGCATATCCCAATGTTATCCTTTTTTCAAAGTGTCCTAAACTGAGGACAAAGTGAATTCTTTTCAGTACAAAAGACCTTATCAAGCACAAATACAACTTGACAGTTGATGCTGCATTTCTGCATCTATTACTAATAGATTTATTATTTGCAATTATTTACATTTACAAGCATAGTATGCAACATTAACAAGTTGAGAAGTTTCAAGTTTCATTTTGGGTCATAGGTTGTTGCTGTCACACCCACGAGTATTACAGCAACATAATGAAACATCTGAGGAAAGAAATCTTTCAATAAGTGATTCCGTTGAAGTATTTTTTTTTATTTCACCGATCCACTTTTGGCCTGTTTTCACAAAAAGCACTTTCCAAGGGACTGGAGACATGGCTCAGTGGTTAAGAACATTTGCTGCTCTTGCAAAGGACCCAAGTTCAATTCCCAGTGCTCCTATTTGATGGCCCATAACTGCTTGCTACTCCAATTCCAAAGGCTCTAACACTCTCCTCTAGTCTCTGGGGGTAACTGTTCTCACAGGTACATACATACAAATAAAAATAAAAATAAAACCTATATAAACACTTGCCTAAGTATTTCAAGACTTCCTTTATCCTTGTTGATCTCTTAGCCAGACATCATATGTTAATAGTAGCGATGGCTGAAACGAGGACTATAGTTGATCTGATGATCACGGCTTCTCTCAAATCTCTCTCAGTCAGAGCCTTATGTCTCTTCTGATATTGCAGCAACTCTGTTTTCCATAGTGTCTGACAAATGTGAAGCCATGTGGCCCACTCCAATGTGCTTTTGAAATCCTGATTTCTATTTTCAAAGTGACCCTCAACCCAATTGTGTAGGCTTCTTTCTTTTTAATTGACATGCATTCATTGTACATGGTGTTGGGCTTCATAAAGACATTTCATTCAAGTTATACCATGTACTCTGACTATCTCTTTCCCTATACCTCTTTCTTTCTCCCCCTCTAGTCTGTAACTAGTCTTCTTCCACAGTCTCAGTTTAGCTCTCCTGAAAAAAAATATATATCACATAAATGTGCATCTTTTATGTTTTTTTTTGTTTTTTTTGGGTTTTTTTTGTTTTTTTTTTTATTAACTTGAGTATTTCTTATATACATTTCGAGTGTTATTCCCTTTCCCGGTTTCCGGGCAAACATCCCCCTCCCCCCTCCCCTTCCTTATGGGTGTTCCCCTCCCAACCCTCCCCCCATTGCCGCCCTCCCCCCATAGACTAGTTCACTGGGGGTTCAGTCTTAGCAGGACCCAGGGCTTCCCCTTCCACTGGTGCTCTTACTAGGATATTCATTGCTACCTATGGGGTCAGAGTCCAGGGTCAGTCCATGTATAGTCTTTAGGTAGTGGCTTAGTCCCTGGAAGCTCTGGTTGCTTGGCATTGTTGTACTTTTGGGGTCTCGAGCCCCTTCAAGCTCTTCCAGTTCTTTCTCTGATTCCTTCAATAGGGGACCTATTCTCAGTTCAGTGGTTTGCTGCTGGCATTCGCCTCTATATTTGCTGTATTCTGGCTGTGTCTCTCAGGAGCGATCTACATCCGGCTCCTGTCGGTCTGCACTTCTTTGCTTCATCCATCTTGTCTAATTGGGTGGCTGTATATGTATGGGCCACATGTGGGGCAGGCTCTGAATGGGTGTTCCTTCAGTCTCTGTTTTAATCTTGCATCTTTTATGTTTTATGTATCCATATATAGTCTGGGATCTTCAACTGAGAGAAAAATATGATATTTGTCTTTCTGGGTCTTTTGTTAACACCTAGCCATTTCTTTCCAGCAAACAATGGGGTTTTATTCTTCTTTGCTGTAGAACATACATTTTCATTATTATTCTTCTGTTGATAGATGGGTGTGTAGGCTAAATCTATAATTTGGTCTTTATAAGCATTGCTGAAATAATCATGAATATATAAGTATCTCTGTAGTATGCTGAGCTAAAATCCTTTGAGTATAGTGGTATAACTGAATCATATAATAGCTCTAAATTTAGCTTTAAGAAATCTCTACACTGATGTTTACAGTGGCTATATCAGTTTACATCTCCACTATATGTATGAACACATACATATGTGTGTACATATATATGCATGTACACATATGTATGTGTGTACATATATGTGCATACACACATGTGTGTACATATATGTGCATACACACACTCATGTTCCCTCTTCCTCATATCCTTCCAAGCATTTGTTGTTGGTTGTTTTCATGATGAAAACTATTATGACTGGGTGAGATGGAGTTGTATGTATTTTTAATTTCAGGAGTTCCACTTACAAAGGCTTTAACAAAATTCAATGTGCCTATTCATACTAGTTAACAATTTTCTTAAAATGGCATCCATAAGCAACTGGATCCAATGGCTTAAATGCTTCTGTACCACCTCAGTTCCTGGAGAAAAGTTTGGGAGGATAACAATCTGACATTCTGCAAATGTGATCCGAATGGATATCAATTCTAAAGTGTCAGGGGAAAAAAATCACTGTGTAGTCAGTTTTCTGCTTCTATAACAGAATAGTTAGTAGAGATAGAAAGGCAAGGAAGAACTAAACCACTTCCCCAGGCCCGGCTTGTTGTTGTTGATGCTCATTTGTTTGTCTTGCTTTGTTTGGACCAGCATTAATCTATTCATGAGGGAAAAACCTACATAACTGAAACACTTTCCAAAGACTCTAGATGCCAACATTATTACACAGGGGATTAAGTTTCTAACACATGAGAACTTCAGCACTAGCCTAAAAATCTGTCTAAAATAATGAAGAACACCTAGGCAGTCATGAATAATGAGATACCGCTAGGATTCATGTGGAAAATACATATTTTATTCTCTGGAATGACAGTTGGCAACACTTAGCTGGATTCAGTAGGCTAATGTTTTATAAGAGGAGAAACTATTTCTTGTTCATTTCTGTGTTCCATCCTCTGAAGGTACCTGATGCAGTTGTGTTTGTTTTGGGTATACATGACAAATATTTGACAAAATGTTTTATAGTGAACAAAACTAAATATTTTATAAACTATTGCATTTTCAGAATTTTTATTAATTTATTCTCTCACATATTACATCCGACCAGTTTTCCCTCCCTCCCTCTACCCCTTCTTCTCTCATCTCCCTTAACTCCTACCTCCCCATCCCCTCTTCCTCTGTTTCCCTTGAGAAAAGGGCAAGAGTCCCAGGGAAATCATCCAAACATGGCATATTAGGTTGCAATAAGATTAGGCGCCTCCCTTCATATTAAGACTGGACAAGATAACCCAGTAGAAGGAGGACAGTCCCAAGATCAGGTAAAAACATCAGATAGCCCTCAGTCCCACTGTTCGGAGTCCCACCAAAACACCAAGCTACACAAGTGTAACACATACAGAGGGCCTAGGGTAGACCTGTGCAGGCTCCATGATTGTCAGTTCAGTCTCTGCGAGCCCCTATGTTGTTTTTGTGGGTTTTGTTGACCCTCTGACCCCTACAATCCTTCCTCCCCTCTTCAGCAGGACTCCTGAACTCCACCTAATGTTTTGCTGTGGGTCTCTGCATCTGTTTCCATCAGTTTCTGGATGAAGCCACTCTGATGATAACTGGGGTAGGCAACAATCTGTGAGTACATCATTAGGCATCATTTCATTGACTTTTAGTTTTTGCCAATCATGTTTTTGGTTCTATCCTTAGTCTCTTGGCATCAGGCCTCTGGTTTCTGATTCTACAGATACTGTCAATAGTGGGCTTCCTCTTGTGGCCTGAGTCTCAAACTGGACCAGTCATTGTTTAGAAACTTCTACAATTTCTGTGCCACCTTGACCTTAGCACATCTTGTAGGTACATCAAATTGTGGGTCTAAAATTCTGTGGCTGGGTTAGTGTCCCAGTTCCTCCATTGGAGTTTTGCCAGGTGGTAGGAGATGGTCCATTCAAGCACTGGATTTCCCAGTACTAGGAGTCTTAGCTAGGGTCACCTTGAAAGATTCCTGGGAGTTGCTATTGCACTAGGTCTCTACCTTGTCCTCAAATTACCCTCCCCACTCTAGTTGTCTCTCCCACTACTCTACATTTTCATAAATTGTGAAATATCCCATGTATTTTCTAGGGACAGAAGGTCAGAAATATAACTCTTTAGGTTTATATCATACTTTCATTTCAAGCTAAATAACCTCTCGGTTTATAGAAAAAATGTTTTCATGTTATATATGTTAAAAGTATAAGTCTGCTTCCAAAATTAACATTAATGTTTACAAAATTAACATTAGCATGCTGAATATTTAACTGGGAGGAGAGAGGGTGCTGATATTGAGATGTAAAGTGAATACATTTTTTTAAATAGGTACAAAATTTACCCCAATAAGATGATTTTTTAAAACAAAAAGAATGAAATCATGTTCAATGAGTCATTTAGAAAGAATATAACTTTTCCCTAAAGGTGATTCGACTGAAGAAAAGGAAATGTTAGAGGCAAGAGAAATGACTCATCAGTTAATAACACTTGCTTCTCTGGCAGAGCATCTAGGTTGGCTTCCTAGCAACCAGATGACAATTTGTCTGTAACTCCAGTTCCAGGAGAACCGACACTGTCTTCTGACTTCAACAGGTACAAGTCACACACACCGTGCACAGACATGCATGCAAGCAAAACACTCAATTGTATAAAATAAAATGAATACATCTTAAAATAATTTTTATTTAGAGAACACTTTATTAGTTTTGTAATCAAACCCATGTAGATAAGACCTTACATATTTAATACAGTGCATTCACCCCTGGACAAACGGAAAAAATTAAGTTCAATATTTTTAGACTGATATGGCTGTTAATTTCTATATAATGTCAACTCAACGCCATAAACTGGGATACTCCTTTCCAAAGTTGACAGCACAGCTAATAAATATCAATAGCATTGTGTTATGCATCAATAGTAGCAACAGCTTTTCCAAGTTCTACAGTCCTTTGAACAAAATTGTAGAGACATTCAGCACACTCCATTTAAAAAAGTAAAAAACCAAATCCCAGAAAGCAGCATAGTTTTTGTGGTACCTGGCACAACTTTTTTAAATTAACTTCTCAATCATCATCTGGAAAGAAAACATTCTGAGCAACATCATTAAAAAGAGACCTGATAAAGCATGTTCGCTACTACATATTATAAAGCAGGTACAAGCTATTTTACATTCACAGAGGTATGGTATAGAATACTACATCCAGAATACTAGAGCATACAATTTAAAGACATTATTTGAAACTTGGTTCTACTTTTCCAGTAAAGGGCCCAAAGGAAAGTGTGACAAAGTTTTGTAAATAAAAATACTGTTAGATAAGGTTTTCTTTTACTAGTGGCAGAGTTCTAGAGATTCATTGTCCATGAATAAAAACTAAATATTATTATTTAAAAAATGAAATATCCCTAAAACAAAACCGACAAACCACAGGACTCATATGAAGATGACCTAATGGAGACAAGCTAGACCCCACCTTACAACGCGTTATCAAATCTGTTCTGTTTAAATGGTAAGACCTCCCAAGAAGGACATGCCAAGCAAGTAGTGCTTCAAAGTTTTCCCCCTTCTAAGTATAACTAAAGCATCCACACTTTGGTCTTCCTTGATTTTGAGCTTCATGTGGTCCATCAGTTGTATCATGGCTATTCCAAGCTCTTTACCTAATACCCACTTATCAGGGAGTTCATACCATGTGTGTTCTTTTGTGATTGAGTCAGCTCACTCAGGATGATATTTTCTAGATCCATCAATTTGCCTGCGAATGTCACGATGTCATTGTTTTTAATAGTTGAGTAGTATTTTATTGTGTAAATGTACCACATTTTCTGTACCCATTCCTCTCCTGAGGGACATCTGGCTTGTTTCCAGTTTTGGGCTATTATAAATATGGCTGCTATGAACATAATGGAGCATGTGTCCTTTGTACATGTTAGAGCATCTTTTGGGTATATGCCCAGGATATAACTGGGTCCTCAGGTACTGCAATGTCCAATTTTCTGAGGAACGTCCAGACTGATTTCCAGAATGGTTGTACCAGTCTGCAATACCACCAACAATGGAGGAGTGTTCCTCTTTCTCCACATCCTCACCAGCATCTGCTGTCACCTGAATTTTTGATCTTAGCCATTCTGACTGGTGTGAGGTGAAATCTCAGGGTTGTTTTGATTTGCATTTCCCTGATGACTAAGGATGTTGAACATTTCTTTAGGTACTTCTCAGCCATTCCAGTTTCTTGAGTTGAGAAGTCTCTGTTTAGCACTGTGCCCCATTTTTTAATAAGGTTATTTGGTTCTTTAGAGTCTAACTTCTTGAGTTCGTTGTATATATTGGATAGTAACTCTCTATTGGATGTAGGATTGGTAAAGATCTTTTCCCAATCTGTTGGCTGCTGTTTTGTCCTATTGACACTGTCCTTTGCCTTACAAAAGCCTTTCAATTTTCTGAGGTCCCATTTGTTGATTCTTGATCTTAGAGCATAAGTCATTTATGTTCTGTTCAGGAAATTTTCCCCTGTGTCCATGTGTTCAAAGTTCTTCCCCACTTTCTTATCTATTAGATTCAGTTTATCTGGTTTGATGTGGAGGTCCTTAATCCACTTGCACTTAAGCTATGTACAGGGCAATAAGAAGGGATCAATTTGCATTCTTCTACATGGTGACAACCAGTGAAACCAGCATCATTTCTTGAAAATGCTATCTTTTTTTTCCCACTAGATGGTTTTAGTTCCTTTGTCAAAGATCAAGTGACATAGGTGTGTGGGTTCATTTTTGGGTCTTCAATTCTTTTCCATTGATCTTCCTGTCTTTCTCTGTACTAATAACATACAGTTTTTATCACTATTGCTCTATAATACAGCTTGAGGTCAGGGATGGTGATTTCCCCAGAAGTTCTTTTATTGTTGTGGATAGTTTTGACTATCCTGGGTTTTTTGTTATTCCAAATGAATTTGCAAATTGCTCTTTCTAAGCCTATAAAGAATTGTGTTGCAATTATGATAGGAATTGCATCGAATCTGTAGATTGTTTTCAGCATGATTGCCATTTTTACTATATTAATCCTGCCTATCCATGAGCATGGGAGATCTTTCTATCTTCTGAGATCTTCTTCAATTTCTTTCCTCAGAGACTTGAAATTCTTGTCATATAGATCTTTCACTTGCTTGGTTAGAGTCATACCAAGGTATTTTATGTTATTTGTGAGTATTGTGAAGGGTGCCATTTCCCTAAATTCTTTCTCAGACTGTTTATCCTTTGAGTAAAGAGAGGCTACTGATTTGTTTGAGTTAATTTTATATCCAGCCACATTACTGAAGTTATTTATCAGCTATAAGAGGGCTCTGGTAGATCCACAGAGTACACACGGACAGACCCATGGCTCCAGCTGCATATGTAGAAGAGGATGGCCTTAGGCACCAATGGGAGGAGAAATCCTTAGTCCTGTCAAGGCTGGACCCCCCAGTGTAGGGGAATGTCAGGGCTGGGAGGTGAGAAGGGGTGGGTGGGTAGGGGAATACCCTCATAGAAGAAGGGGGAGGGAGGATAGAATAGGTACTTTATGGAAGGGAAACCGAGAAAGGGGATAACATTTGAAATGTAAATAAAAAATATCCAATAAAAAAAAGAGTATATGAAAAAATATTTCTCCAGTGGAATTTTTGGGGTCACTTAAGTACACTAACATATCATCTGCAAATCATATTTTGGCTACTTCCTTTCCAATTTGCATCCATTTGATCTTATTTTGTTGTCCAATTTCTCTATCTAGATCTTCAAGCACTCTATTGATTAGATTGGGAAAGAGTGGGCAGCTTTGTCTCATCCCTGACTTTTGTGGGACTGAATCAAGTTTCTCTCTATTTAGTTTGATGTTGGCTACTGGTTTGCTGTATATTGCCTTTACTATGTTTATGTATGGGTCTTGAATTCCTGATCTTTCCAAGACTTTTAACATAAAGGGGTGTTGAATTTTGTCAAATGCTTTCTCAGCATCTAATGAGATGATCATGTGGGCTTTTTCTTTGAGTTTGTTTATATAGTAGATTATGTTGATGGATTTCCCTATGTAGAACCATCCCTGCATCCCTGGAATGAAACCTATTTGATCATGATGGATGATCATTTTGATGTGTTCTTGTATTTGGTATGCAAAAACCTTATTGAATAATTTGCATAGCTATTCATAAAGGAAATTGGTCTGAATTTTTCTTTCTTAGTTGGGTCTTTTGGTAGTTTGTTATAAGGGTAATTGTAGCTTCATAGAAGGAGTTGGGTAGTGCTCTGTCTGTGTCTATTTTATGGAACAGTTTGAAGAGTATTAGGTCTCCTATGAAGGTCTGACAGAATTCTGCACTAAACCCCTCTGGTCCTGGGCTTTTATTGGTTGGGAGGCTTTTCTTTACTAATTCCTTCCATTTCTTTAGGAGTTATGGGACTGTTTAGATGGTTTATCTGATCCTGATTTAACTTTGGTGCCAGGTATCTGTTTAGAAAATTGTCCACTACACCCAGACTTTCCAGTTTTGTTGAGTATAGGCTTTTGTGGTAGAATCTGATGATTCTTTGAATTTCTTCATATTCTATTGTTATGACTCCCTTCTCATTTCTGATTTATTTTTTAATTTGGATGCTGTCTCTGGTTAGTCTGGTTAAGGGTTTGTCTGTATTTTTGCTTTTCACAAAGAAACAGCTCCTGGTTTTGTTGATTCTTTGTATAGTTCTTTTTGTTTCTGTTTGGTTGATTTCAGCCCTGAGTCTGATTATTTCCTGCCTTCTACTCCTCTTGGGTGTATTTGCTTCTTTTTGTTCTAGAGCTTTTTGGTGTGCTGTCAAGCTGCTAATGTATGCTCTCTCCAGTTTCTTTTTGGAGGCACTCAGATCTATGAATTTTCCTCTTAGCACCACTTTCATTGTGTCCCATACATTTGGGTATGTTGTACCTTCATTTTCATTAAATTTTAAGAAGTCTTTAATTTCTTTCCTTATTTCTTTCTTGAACAAGTTGTCATTGAGTAGAGCATTGTTCAACTTCCATGTATATGTGGGCTTACTGCCATTATTGTTGTTATTGAAGACCAGTCTGATAGAATGCATGTGATTATTTCTATCTTCCTATATCTGTTGAGGCCTGTTTTGTGACCAATTATATGGTGAATTTTGGAGAAGTTACCATGAGGTGCTGAGAAGAAGGTATATCTTTTTGTTTTAGGATGGAATTTTCTATAAATATCTGTTAAATCCATTTGGTTCATAACTATTGTTAGTTCTCTATGTCTCTGTTTAATTTCTGTTTCCATGATCTGTCCATTGATGAGAGTAGGGTGTTGAAATCTCATACTATTCTTGTGTGAGGTACAATGTGTGCTTTGAGCTTTAGTAAGGTTTTTTATTATGAATGTAACTGCCCTTGCATTTGGAGCATAGATATTTTTAGGATTGAGAGTTCATCTTGGTGGATTTTTCCTTTGATGAATATGAAAGTGTTCTTTCTTATCTTTTTTAATGACTTGTGGTTGAAAGTAAGTTTTATTTGATATCAGAATGGCAACTCCAACTTGTTTCTTTGGGCCATTTGCTTGGTAAGTTATTTTCTAGCCATTTACTCTGAGGTACTGTCGTTGTCTCTGAGGTATGTATCCTGCATGCAGCAAAATTCTGGGTCTTCTTTACGTATCCAGTCTGTTAGTCCATGTCTTTTTATTGAGGAATTGAGTCCATTGATGTTGAGAGATATTAAGTAATAGTGATCATTGCTTCCTCTTATTTTCATTGTTATGTTTGTGTGCCTCTCTTTTGGTTTCATTGCAAGGAGATTACATACTTGCATTCTGTACAATGTAGTTTCTCTCCCTGTGATGGAGGTTTCCATATATTATCCTTTGTAGGGCTGGATTTGTAGAAAGATATTGTGTAAATTTTGTTTTGTCATGGAATATCTTGGTTTCTCCCTCTATGTTAATTGAGAGTTTTGCTGGATACACTAACCTGGGCTGACATTTGTGTTCTCTTAGGGTCTGTATGTCATCTGTCCAGTATCTTCTGGATTTCATAGTCTGTGGTGAGAAGTCTGGTATAATTCTAATAGGTCTGCCTTTATATGTCACTTGACCTTTTTCACTTACTGCTTTTAATATTCTTTCTTTGTTATGTGCATTTGGTGTTTTAACTATTACATGACAGGAGAAATTTCTCTTCTGGTCCAATCTATTTGGAGTTCTGTAGGTTTCTTGTATGTTTATGGGCATCTCTTTCTTTAAGTTAGGGAAGTTTTCTTCTATAATTTTGTTGAATATATTTACTGACCTTTAAGTTGGGAGTCTTCACTTTCTTCTATACTTATTATCCTTAGGTTTGATCTTCTCATTGTGTCCTGGATTTCCTGGATGTTCTAGGCTAGGAGCTTTTTGCGTTTTACATTATCTTTGTTGGTTGTGTCAATGTTTTCTATGGTATCTTCTGCCACTGAGATTCTCTCTTCTATCTCTTGTATTCTGTTGGTGATGCTTGTATCTATGACTCCTTGTCTCTTCTTTAGATTTTCAATATCCAGGGTTGTGTCCCTTTGTGCTTTCTTTATTGTTTCTATTTCCATTTTTAAATTCCTGAATGATTTTGTTCAATTTCTTCACCTGTTTGGTTTTGTTTTCCTGTAATTCTTTCAGGGATTTTTGTGTTTCCTCTCTAAGGGCTTTTATTTATTTACTTGTTTTCTTGCATTTCTTTAAGGGAGTTCTTTATGTCCTTCTTAAAATCCTCCATCATTATCATAAAATGTGATTTTAAATCTAAATCTTGCTTTTTCGGGTGTGTTTGAATATTCAATATTTTCTTTAGTGGGAGAACTGGGCTCTTGTAATGCCAAGTAGTCTTGGTTCCTGTTGCTTAGGTTCCTGCACTTGCCTCTATCCATTTGGTTGTCTCTGGTGTTTGCTTGTCTTTCTGTTTCTGAGAGTGACTTGACCCTGCTGTAGGCCTCTGCGTGAGCACTCCTGTAGAACTGTTTTCCTGTTTTCTTTCAGCCTTTTCTGAGAACAGGTGCTCTGATTTCCGCTGTGTAGATGCTCCTGGTGACTGTCTTCCAGCTCTAGGTGTGGACAGGAATCAGAAGGGTCCTGCCCCTGATTGCTCCTAGGTCCTTGCACCCAGGTGGCACAGTTGGCACTTTGCAATTCCCTCTTGGGTCTGGACTGGGGGTAGAGGGTAGTCTCCTCTGACTTCTCAGGAGTCACTTCTGAGGGTTCAGTTCTCTCCCCCATGGGATTTGGGTGCAGGGAGCTTTTTGGCTGGTTCAGTTCAGTCCTGGACGCAGACCAGAATCGCAGGTACCAGCGGGTGGCTGTTCCTCTATTCCTGTGTCTAGAGGCACTGTGCATTTTCCCCTTGGACCAGGGATGTGGGCTGAGGTGTGCAGGAGTAGCAGATTGTCCTGCAGTCTCAGGATATCTGCACTTCTGGGTGTTCAGCTCTCTTCCCCAAGGGATTTTGGTGCAGGGGACTTTGCTCTCAGGTGTGTATGCACTCCTGCAGACTGTCTACCAGCTCTAGTTGTCATGTATTTCTTTAAGGGGATTATTTAAGTCCTTCTTAAAGTCCTCTAATATCACATGAGATGTGATTTTTTTTTTGTTTCTTTTTTTCGGAGCTGGGGACCGAACCCAGGGCCTTGCGCTTCCTAGGTAAGGGCTCTACCACTGAGCTAAATCCCCAACCCCTGAGATGTGATTTTTTAATCAGAGTCTTGCTTTTCTGCTGTGTTGGGGTATCCAGGGCTTGCTGTGGTGGGATAACTGGATTCTGATGATGCTAAGTAGCTTTGGTTTCTCTTGCGTAGGTTCCTGTACTTGCCTCTCGCCTTTTGGTTATCTCTGGTGTTAGCTGGTCTTGCTGTCTCTCTGTCTGGCTTGTCCCTCCTATAATCCTGTGTGTCATCACTTCAGGGAGACCAGGTCTCTTCCGGATAGATTTGGGTATGGAGAGCTGTGGCACAAGGTTGGCTCCCATTGCAAATAGAAACCAGAAGGATCCTATCCTTAAAAGTAAATTTTTAAAAATTGTCATTAAACAGTAAATTGAGTTGTCCAGGGTTTATGAGACCTAATCTGCAAGCAGGAATATTTCAGGAATATTCTGTCTTCTAAAACAAAGCTAATGCTAAAAGTTAGTTTGTAATTTATACAAAAATTAAAGATTAAAAAATAGAGGTGAAAATAAGATTTGGGGGATGTACTACATAATAATGATTGCTCTACCAGTCTAGGCAGTTCATTCTGAAAATATAGTAAAATTAATGCTGTGTGAACAATAAGTAAAGGCCTTTGAGTTTTCAGTTAGCTCCCAGTTATTCTTTTGTTATTTGTATGAAAGCATGTGGCAATTGATACTTTTAAAGTAGAGCCTGAACCCATTCATGTGAATTTGTGGTGCCTTTTCTCGTAACCTTTGACCATCTTTCACAGATGTAGAAAGAAACTACATAAGCTAAGAGTTTTGGCTCATTGCTTCTTATTAAATAAAATTTTACTGCAGTTTGAACACTAAGTGGGTCAATTTTGCTTCAACTGTTCAAGTCGGCATCCATCTAGTGAAGGCAATATAGTGAGAAAATACTCTGCTTTGGCTCTCTACATGCTTTCTAGTTCTTAATCTATGATATTTATCTTTTTTTCTGGTCTAGAGAAATACAGGCTGTTTTGTGAATGGAAGGGTTGTATCATTTCCCCTCTACCAGCCATTGAAATCCTGTTTTTCAATATCATAACATTACCTTTTGTGGACATTTTAGTTGTTTCTCTTATATTCAATCTGATGGTGTGGAAAACTAAAGAATAAGGACCGAGGAGATGGACCAGTAGGTAACGTGCTCCTGTTCAAGCATGAGGACTTAAGTTTGTTTTGCCAGCACCCACAGAAAATCTGGCCATAGCCTCACTGTACCTGTATTCCCAGTGTTGGGGACAAGGAATAAGCAGATACTGGGAGCTCAAAAAGCAGACAATCTTGCTTACAAAAATGGTAAGCTCCAGGGTCAGTGAAACTTGATCAAAAAAGAGATCAGGAACAATTGAGGAAGATACCTGATGTCCAGGTGTAACATATACACATACACGTGCACGCATGCATACATATACACATACACATGGAAAAGATGAAAATATGCATTTAAATACCACAAAGAAATTCTAGTTACTTGTATTACTTTGCTTGCTAACCTAAAGAAGTTATTAAAAGAAATTAAGGAATATTCAAAAAGGAGAGATCTTTCTTCTTAAATTTTATTTAGGCATGTGTCATATGGAGTGGGTCCTTGGTGGCCAGAAGAGGGTGTCAGAACCCCTGGAGCTATAGTTACAGGCAGTTGTGACCCAGTTAATGTGGATACTGGGAACCAAGCTTTTTCATTTGCAAGAGCAGCAAGTATTTTAACTGTACTCTCTAACTCTGAAACAAGAAACATTAACATAACCATTGGTACTTTGGCTTCATTTCACAATGATGAAGGATATATTCTAGTAATAGGGTTTAAAGGGTTGAAGAGATAGCTCAGTAGTTAAGAGTACTGGCAGATTTTCCAAAAGATAAACATTTGATCATCAGCACACACATCAAGTAGTTCCCTATCATCACCTGTAACCCAAGCTCCAGAGGATGTGACACCTTCTTCTGGTCTTCTATGAATCCTGACTTTTTTTCCATGTGTATCAGAAAAGTATCTTACACTCAGCCTTTACAAAGTGGAACTTCAGCCTTTCCTCTCTAATTCTCCCTCTCTTCTTGCCATCCTTAACATCCATCCAGGTTAATGGTCCCACCGTCTACCCAGGTGCTCAAACACAAACATCCAACCCATGTTCAACGTTTGCCAGCAGATCTATCCCTAAATGTGTCTGAAGTTCATCTCCTTGATTGTACCTTAAACCATGTCACTATTAGTCACACGAACTATTGTGGTAATTTCCATCTTTCTATATCTGCCTTCCAATTAGCAAGAGAGTTCTATTCAAGTGTACATGAAGTTAACCACCTCCTTAGATCACCTCCTAATCACTCTGCTGTGCGTTTAGGGAAAGTCTGAATTCTTTTCCCAACACAGCCTCCATGGTCTTATTTTTATGTCTGTCTATATAATTCTTCTTCCTATAAACAAATAACTATATTGGCATCATATTTTTCATTTGTTTCTCTTTCAAGATTTCTAATTGCCTGTTCTCTCTTCCTAGAATGTATTTTCCAAACTTCTTAGAGCTAACATTACCACCAATTCTCTCTGACTTTCACCTTATTACAGAGGCTGCTGCCAAACATTATGATTATTCTTGACACACTATTGTATTATCCATGCAACTCTCAAAACCAGAGCTGTTATTTGCTTCCTGGATCCTCTGCCAAATGTGAGCTCCTGAAAGGCATATATTGCCTAAAGTGAGGACCACCTTATGAGCCAATTTTTCCCATGGAGATGTTTCAAAAATAATTCATTCATAGTGATCTTGTTTTATATATCTCATTGTATCCAATATTCCTATCCTCATTTCTGGCACAAAGTTTGGCATTCAGTGAAGATTATTTTCAATAAACAAATGATGAAGTGGTTGGGAAAATAAAAACTGAAAAGCTAGCTTTAGCTATCATGTGTCCTAGTCAAGAAAAGCCTAGTTTCCTACCATTGAACTAAGGGTCCCTTTCCCTTGCCCCTTCTCCCATCCTTCCAATCTTAGTATAAAAGAACAAAGGGAGGAAAGAAGAAAGGAGAGAAACTAAAGCTACTGTCCTCCTTTAAGGAAAAGCCTAGTTTACAAGACCACAGAACCAGATGCCTTTTGCCGATTCCTCTGCATCTTAAAAGGCCTCTCTGAGATCTCTGTCAGAAGAAATATAGAAATTTCTTTATATGAAATCTAAAGGCCCTCCATAATTAGTACATCTTTTTGAGAAAATTGCAAAATCACCACATCCTTTTAATCTCTACTTCTTTTATAAAAACATTTCCAAGTAAATCAACAAAGCCATTAATTTTACAAAGAAAATGTGTCGTGAAATTATTTTTTTTACTTTTATTAAAAACTCTAAGGATAGAAAGCTTATCCAGTTCATCTCTAATTAAATGCGAATCACGAGGCTGCTCAAAGATTATTTATCACAAGGTCTTCTATTCAAGATCTTGAAGATACTGCATTGCTCTATCTATCTTCCAGAGAAAGAGGCTGTCAGTTTGTTGATAGTATTCACAGATTAATTTCATTGTGATTCCCTTTGAATAATTCAAAAACTGTATCTGCATCTCAAAGCAGAGATTTAAAATGGTGACAAAATATAGATTGGATGATTTTTTTTATATCAGAGGAAAGAATAGTTAATAGATAAATGCACAATTAGTTGATCATTTCAAGAACTTGTTGCAAAATAGCAAAAATTTCTTTCTTACACAAACTTAACAAAATGTCTTAGAATGGACTTAATTACTTCCCTACAAGAATTTGCTATATAAAAGATGTGATTTCAACACAAATTACTCCATGTTGAAATGTACAAATTTTTTGTAGTTAGGTAATTGGCTAACTCAGTGAATAGTCTGTACATAATGGGAAATCAATAGGTATATACTAGTGATTTTGAGTCAACAAATATCTATTGAGCCCATACCACATAGAGGCAATATGCAAATTTCTAGAAATTTAACAATAGCTCAGAGAAGGGGAAATTAAATTCAGTAAATAAAATGATAGTTTTAAAATAAAACCCCAAGTTCAAATCTTGCTTCTATCACTTAGTAACTGAATGCTCTTGTCAGTTAGTTTCTTTCTTTAAGTTTCACATAACCTTACCTATAAAACTAAAAGCATCACTTGCTTCATGGGGTGGTTTTAGCAAATAAATGAGATCACCACATAATAGACCTAACACATTATCTGGCAAATTAGAAATGCCCCCCACATCTTTCTTGTTGCCATGGTTATAATTAGTATTATACAGTCTTTTTGACTTCAAGAATCTAGAATCTAATGCAGGACATAAATGTGTATGTAATTACTAAATAATTAGGCAAAGACATATTTGTTCAAATGATTCAGTTGAAGTTCCAATCATATAAACTATTTTTATATATTATATAAGTTTTATAATAGTCTAATATGTTGGGTTTCTGTACACATTGAAATCCACTTGCCATATTAGATTAATTTAAATCATATGGTTAACTCTAAATATGGAATTTAATCTGATCAGCTCATGACTTAAAAGCATATTATTCTTCCATTTCCTCTAAAAACCCATATATATGTATATAAAATTTGTATATGTATATTTGTATATGTATTTGTGTACACATGTGGCAATCTACTATCTGTGCTTATAAAACTCTGAAGAGATGGGAAAATGGTTGTTGGTAAAGTGTTTGTTGCATAAGCATGAGTACCTGAGTTTTACCCCATAATGCACGTGAATAAAGCTGGGTGTGCACTTGTAATTGAAAAACTGGGCAAGTAGAGACAGGAGGATCCCTGGGGCCTGTTGCCCAGTCATTTTAGACAAATGTGTGGCTCTATACATAGTGAAATGCCCTGCCTTTAATAACTAAGGAGGAAAATGATAGAGGAAGATGCCTGACATCAATCTGTGACCTCCACAGATGTACTCACACATGAGCACACACAGCATGTATAAAAAATGCAAGCATATGTAAAAATTTTAAGGAAAAATATGAAAAGATATTATATGATTCATACATTTTAAGTATTATTAGGGTTTGGGATATGACTCAGTTGATATAGGGCTTCTGTAGTCTGCATGGAACCTTGGGTCTAATCCCTAGCACTGCATAAATCAGGTGCAGTGGTGCCATCTGTAATTTCAGGAGGTAAAAGGGGAAGAAGTAGACGGTCAAGGTTGATATTTCCAGTTTCTGCCTGTGCCAGGAGCTGACACAGTGCCACAGACCTCTGTACCCAGATCACGCAGTTAGAGAACTGGTATTCCAGGATTGCTGACACACAGGCTTACAGAAAGGTCAAGACACAGTCAGAAACAGAAAGACCAGCTAACACAAGAGATAACCATATGGTAAGTAGCAAGTACAAGAACATAAGCAACAGAAACCAAGGCTACTTGGCATGATCAGAACCCAGTTTCCCCAACACAGCAAGCCCTGGATACCCCCAACAGAGAAGAAAAGTAAGATTTTGATTAAAATCACATCTCATGAAGATGTTAGAGGACTATAAGAAAGACATGAATAATTCCTTTAAAGAAATACAGGACTACCAAGGTAAACAGTTAGAATCCCTTAAAGAGGAAACACAAAACACAACCAAAAAGGGATGAACAAAAATATCCAGGATTTAAAGACAGAAATAGAAACAATAAAGAAATCACAAAGGGAGACAACCCTGAAGATAGAAAACAGAGGAAAGAGACAGGAGCCATGGACAAAAGTATTACCAACAGAATACGAAACATAGAAGAGAGAATCTCAGGGGCAGAAGATACCCTAAAAAACATTGACACAAAAGTCAAAGAAAAAGCAAAACACAAAACAGTCCTAACCCAAAACATACAGGAAATCCAGGAAACAATGAGAAAATCGAACCTAAGGATAACAGGTATAGAAAAGAGCAGATTCCAAAATAAAGGGCCAGTAAATATCTTCAACAAAATTATAAAAGAAAACTTCCTTGACCTAAAGAAAGAGATGCCCACAAACATACAAGAAGCCTGCAGAACTCCAAATATATTGGACCGGAAAAGAAATTCCTCCTGTCACATAATAGACCAAATGCACAAAACAAAGAGAATATTCAGAAGAGTAAAGGGAAAGAGTCAAGTAACATATAAAGGCAGACCTATCAAAATCACACCAGACATCTCACCAGAGAGTATGAAAGCCAGAAGATCCTGGACAGATGTCATACAGACCCTAAGAGAACACAAATGCCAGCTCAGGCTATTATATCCAGCAAAGCATTCAATTAACATAGATGGAGAAACCAAGATATTCCATGACAAAACCAAATTTACACAATATATTTCCACAAATCCAGCCCTACAAAGAATTATAGATGGAAAACTCCAACACAGGGAAGGAAACTACACCCTAGAAAAAGCAAGAAAGTAATCTTTCAACTAACCCAAAAGATGATAGCTACGCAAAAGTAATTCCACCTCTAACAACAAAAATAACAGGAAACAACAGTCATTAGTCCCTAATAGCTCTCAACATCAATGGACTCAGTTCCCCAATAAAAAGACATAGACTAACAGACTGGATACGGAAATAGGAGTGAAGATTTTGCTGCATACAGGAAACACACCCCAGTGACAAAGACAGATACTACCTCAGAGTAAAAGGCTGGAAAAAATTTTCCAAGCAAATGGTCCCAAGAAACAAGCTGGAGTAGCTTTCTAATATTGAATAAAATCGACTTTCAACTAAAAGTTGTCAAAAAAGGAAGGACACATCATCTTCATGAAAGGAAAATCCACCAGGATAAACTCTCAATTATGAAGATCTATGTTCCAAATGCAAGAGCACCTACATTCATAAAAGAAACTTTACTAAAGTTCAAAGTACACATTACACCTCACATAATAATAGTGAGAGACTTCAACACCCAAGTCTCATCATGAAAACAGAAACAATGACACAGAGAAACTAACAGAATTTATTAACCAAATGGATTTAACAGATATCTATAGAACATTTCATCCTAAAACAAAAGAATATACCTTCTTCTCTGCACTTCATGGTACCATCTGCAAAATTGAACAAGAAGATTGAAATAATCCCGTGCATCCTATCAGATCACCATGGACTAAGATTGGTCTTCAATGACAACAATAACAACAGAAAGCCCACAAGTGTTCAACAAGGAAGTTGAACAATGCCACACTCAATGATAACTTGGTCAAGGAAGAAATAAAGAAAGAAATTAAGGACTTTTTAGAATTTAATGAAAATGAAGATACAACATACCCAAACTTATGGGAGACAATGAAAGCAGTGCTAAGAGGAAAACTCATAGATCTGAGTGACTGCAAAAGGAAACTGGAGAGAGCGTACATTAGCATCTTGGCAGCACACATGAAAGCTCTAGAATAAAAAGAAACAAATACACCCAAGAGGAGTAGACAGCAGGAACTAATCAAACTCAGGGCTGAAAACAACCAAGTACAAACAAAATGGACTATACAAAGAATCAACAAAACCAGGAGCAGGTTTCTTTCTTTTTCTTTTTTTTTTTTTTGAGAAAATCAAAAAGATAGATAAATCCTTACCTAGATTAACCAGAGGGCACAAAGACAGTATCCAGGGGTTGGGGATTTAGCTCAGTGGTAACAAAGACAGTATCCAAACTAACAAAATCAGAAATGAAAAGGGAGACATAACAACAGAATCAGAAGAAATTCAAAAAATCATCAGATCCTACTACAAATGCCTATATTCAACAAAACTGGAAATTCTTTATGAAATGGAAGAATTTCCAGACAGATACCAGGTATCAAAGTTAAAACAGGATCAGATAAACAATCTAAACAATCCCGTAACTCCTAAATAAAAAGACACTTATTAACATAATCCCAATCATAAAAAGCCAGGACAAGATGGGTTTAGTGCAGAATTCTATCAGACCTTCATAGAAGACCTCATACCAATACTGTCCAAATGATTCCACAAAACAGAAACAGACAGAACACTACCAAATTCCTTCTATAAAGCCACAATTGCTCTTATACCCACAAAGACCCAACGAAGAAAGAGAACTTCAGACCAATTTCCCTTATGAATATTGACGCAAAAATACTCAATAAAATTCTTGCAAAGCGAATCCAAGAACACATTAAAACAATCATCCATCATGATCAAGTAGGCTTCATTCCAGGCATGCAGGGATGGTCTAATATATGGAAATCTATCAACATAATCCACTATATAAACAAACTCAAAGATAAGAAACACATGATCATTTCATTAGATGCTTAGGAAGCATTTGACAAAATTCTTTTAACACCCCTTCATGATAAAAGTCCTGGAAAGAACAGGAATTCAAGGCCCATACCTAAACATAGTAAAAGCCATATACAGCAAACCAGTAGCTAACATCAAACTAAAAGGAGAGAAACTTGCAGCAATCCCACTAAAATCAGGGACTAGACAAGGCTGCCCACTCTCTCCATACTTATTCAATATAGTACTTGAAGTCCTAGCCAGAGTAATCAGACAATGAAAGGAGGTCAAATTGATACAAATTGGAAAGGAGGAAGCCAAAATATCACTATTTACAGATGATATGATAGTATAGTTACGTGACCTGAAAAATTTCTCCAGAGAACTCCTAAACTGACAAAGAACTTCAGCAAACTGACTGGATATAAAATAAATTCAAACAAATCAGTAGTCTTCCTCTACTCAAAGAACGAACAGGCTGAGAAAGAAATTAGGGAAATGTCACCCTTCACAATAGTCACAAATAATATAAAATACCTTGGTGTGACTCTAACCAAGCAAGTAAAAGATCTGTATGACAAGAACTTCAAGTCTCTGAAGAAAGAAATTGAATAAGATCTCAGAAGATGGAAAGATTTCCCATGCTCATAGATTGGCAGGATTAATATTGTAAAAATGGCCTCCTTGTCAAAAGCAATCTGCAGTTTCAATGCAATCCCCATCAAAATTGCAGCTCAATTCTTCGTAGAATTAGAAAGAGCAATTCGCAAATTTATTTGGAATAACAATAACCCAGGATGGAGAAAACTATCCTCAGCAATAAAAGAACTTCTGGAGAAATCACCATCTCTGACCTCAAGCTGTATTACAGAGCAATAGTGATTTAAAAAATGCATGATATTGATACAAAGACAGACAGGTACATCAGTGGAATAGAATTGAAGACGCAAAGATTAACTCCTACACCTGTGGTCACTTGATCTTTGAAAAGGAGCTAAAACCATCCAGTGGAAAAAAGATAGACTTTTCAACAAATGGTTCTGGTTCAACTGGAAGTCAGCATGGAGAAGAATGCAAATTGATCCATTCTTATCACCCTGTGTAAAACTCAAATCAAGGTGGATCAAGAACCTCCACATCAAACCAGATACCCTGAAACTAATAGAAGAAAAAGTGGGGAAGAGGCCTGAACACATGGGCATAGGGGAAATTTTCCTGAACAGAATACCAATTCAAAGACAAATGTGTGGACCTAGAAAATATCATCCTGAGTGAGCTAACCCAATCACAAAATAGCACACATTGTATGTACTCGTTGATAAGTAGATATTAAGCAAAAAGCTCACAGTACTCACCATACAACTCACAGATCATACGAAGCTCGAGAAGAAGGAAGACCAAGATATGGATGCTTCACTCCTTCTTAGAAGGAGGGACTCACAAAATACTCACAGGAGATAGAGGCTGGGAGGAACTTTGAAGGAAGCAAGAAGGGGAGGGAAAAAGATGTGCAGGATCAGGTATGGGAGATGGGGATGATACAAAGAAGGTCAGGAAATTGAATAGAGATGTGTAGCAATGGGGGATGGGGAACTGAGGGTAGCCACCAGCATGTCCCAGATGCCAGGAAAGCAAGAATCTCCCAGGACCCAACGGGGATGGCATTAGCTGAAATACCCAACAAAGGGGAGGGAGAACCTGTGGAAACCATATCCAGAAGTTAGGCAAGGCCCCCAGTTGAGGAATGGGGCAACCTACTCATCTCCAAATTTTTAACCCAGAATTGCTCCTGTCTAAAGGAAATACAGGAACAAAGTGTGAAGCAGAGACTGAAAGAAAGGCCATATAGAGACTGCCCCACCTGGGGATCCATCCTATATACAAACACCAAACCCAATCACTATTGTTAATGCCAAGAAGTGCTTGCTGACAGGAACCTGGTATAGCTGTCTCCTGAAAGGCTCTGCCAGAGCATGACAAATACAGATGTGGATGCCTGCAGTCAACTATTGGACTGAGCACAGGAACTAAAATGGAAGAATTAGAGAAAGGACTGAAGGAGCTGAAGGGATTTGCAACCCCATAGGAAGAACAACAATATCAATCAACCAGACACCCCAGAGCTCCCAGGGATTAAACCACTAACCAAAGAGTACACATGGAGGGACCCATGGCTCCATCTGTATATATAACAGAGGATGGCCTTGTCAGGCATCAGTGGGAGGAGAGGCCCTTGGTCCTGGGAAGGCTCAATGTTCCAGTGTAGGGAAATGCCAGGGCAGGGAGGCGAGCATGCGAGGGTGAGTGGGTAGGGGTGCACCCTCATAGAAGCAGGGGGAAACAAGATGGGATACAGGGTTTATGGAGGGAAACCTTTAAAATGGGATAACATTTGAAATGTAGATAAATAAAATATCCAATAAAAAAGAT
This sequence comes from Rattus norvegicus, assembly GCF_021556685.1. Lineage (NCBI taxonomy): Eukaryota > Metazoa > Chordata > Mammalia > Rodentia > Muridae > Rattus > Rattus norvegicus. The sequence continues at coordinate 38,695,801 of NC_141554.1, forward strand.
TTATCTCTAGTCAGATAATAAAATTATCTAGAAAATTCAATTCAGCAAACATTTAAATATTCTTTTTGGTTGATCATATGAAGACTCAAAACTTTTTTCAAGGCCAGTTGTTTTAGTCAAATATATTACCTCATAGGTTAACTAACTACTTTTATCACTCAGTTTATTTCAAAAGCTAGAGTACATATTCCGATTTATCATCTTTAGAGCTGACATGCATCTTTTAATCAATGGTGATTTATAGCTACTATGACCCAGATGATGTTCATGATGTAGTTGCTAATGCCTGAGTCAGTTATTTATTGCCATATAACAAATTACCCCGTAACTGGTACCTGAAAACAACGGTCTTATTATCTAAAAGAATGTGCAGATCAGTAGTTTGAGCATGGCTTAACCGGGTCTTTTGGCTACAAAATTCTCACAGGCTCCAGTGAGATGTTTTCTAGGACTGTGATTATCTTTGAGATTCAACTGTGGCTAGACTTGCTTCCACACTTACTCAAGCTGTTTTTGAATGGATTCAATTCTCGTGATGTGTTGGAGTAAGGCCTTGGTTCTTTATGATCCATTGGTCAGAGTCTTCCCTTCCTTCCTTCCTTCCTTCCTTCCCTAGTACTCTCTTTAGCCAGAGTAGTGATCCATGCCTTTAATCCTAGGACTAGGTATGATGTAAACTAATCTCAGAAATATTTGCCCAATTCTATCCATTTGCAGCAAGTCATTTGGTTTAGCCATGCACTAGAGGAAGAGTCACACAAGGATATCAAGAGCTAAAGACCTTTGGGAACAATTTTTAAAAGTGTCCACTGTGTTTGGCTGTAATTCTGGAACTTAGTTTATTATCTAGGGGTATAACTGGGTCACAGCACCCATTAGATGTCTCAGTCAACAATCCATTCCAGAACAACTTAAGAAAAGAAAGTGAGTGCTAAGAGTCTGAATATGCTTTGTTGGCATCCCTAAATAGCAGAATTTGGATTTCAGGTTCCTGGAAACAAATCCAAATACATTATTGGAAAACACTTAAGAGCTATGTTTCAGCTCTGACTCTGGTAATAATACAAAACTGTGTAAGAAAGATGGGCAATGATTGTTCCAACAGCAAATGATATAGACAAACTAGGCCACAAATCAGTGAAAGAAGTAATAAGAAGACCTCGACAAATATAGGCCATGTATATTTTTTATTTCATGAATACATAGCAAAAACATTTCTAAGTAAATGAAAATAGTTATAGTAATTATATTAAAACACCAGGTAGTGAATCTAGTTCGTTTGGTAGATCACTTGCCTAGCATACATGATGCACTGAGTTCCATCCCCGCCACCACATAAAAAGAACATGGTAACACCAGACTGCAACTCCAGCATTTCAGGGCAGAGACCAGAGGATCAGGAGTTCAAGGTCAGCTTCAGCTATAGAGTAACTTTTAGCCCAACTGGGATACATAAGACTCTGTCTCAAACTTTTTAAATTAAATAATATCAAAAGTATCTTGGCAATTTAACTAGCAACATTTCTGATTAATAAATCCTATGTAAAATATTTCCTTATGAATAAAGACATCTTAAATTCAATATAATGTTTTGAAAGTCATAAACTGTCTCTCCTTATGGGATTTCCAACAATACCTGAAAGCCTGCTCTCTAGTTGTCTTAATTAGGGTGTTATTGCTGTGAAGAGACACCACAACCATGGCAACTCTTAATAAAGGAAAACATTTAGTGGGGCTGGCTTACAGTTCAGAGGTTCTTAGGCTATTATTATCATGGCAGGAAGCATGATGGTATGCAAGCAGTCACAATTCTGGAGAAGCAACTGAGACGTCTACACCTGGATCCACAGACAGCAGGAAGAAAAAGTGAGCCATTGGCTTAAACTTCTGAAACTTCAAACCTATGCTCAGTGACACATTCTCCTCCAATAAAGACACACCTTCTTTTTTTTTTTATTTATTTTTTTATTAACTTGAGTATTTCTTATATACATTTCGAGTGTTATTCCCTTTCCCGGTTTCCGGGCAAACATCCCCCTCCCCCCTCCCCTTCCTTATGGGTGTTCCCCTCCCAACCCTCCCCCCATTGCCGCCCTCCCCCCATAGACTAGTTCACTGGGGGTTCAGTCTTAGCAGGACCCAGGGCTTCCCCTTCCACTGGTGCTCTTACTAGGATATTCATTGCTACCTATGGGGTCAGAGTCCAGGGTCAGTCCATGTATAGTCTTTAGGTAGTGGCTTAGTCCCTGGAAGCTCTGGTTGCTTGGCATTGTTGTACTTTTGGGGTCTCGAGCCCCTTCAAGCTCTTCCAGTTCTTTCTCTGATTCCTTCAATAGGGGACCTATTCTCAGTTCAGTGGTTTGCTGCTGGCATTCGCCTCTGTATTTGCTGTACTCTGGCTGTGTCTCTCAGGAGCGATCTACATCCGGCTCCTGTCGGTCTGCACTTCTTTGCTTCATCCATCTTGTCTAATTGGGTGGCTGTATATGTATGGGCCACATGTGGGGCAGGCTCTGAATGGGTGTTCCTTCAGTCTCTGTTTTAATCTTTGCCTCTCCCTTCCCTGCCAAGGGTATTCTTTTTCCTCATTTAAAGAAGGAGTGAAGCATTCACATTTTGATCATCCGTCTTGAGTTTCGTTTGTTCTAGGGATCTAGGGTAATTCAAGCATTTGGGCTAATAGCCACTTATCAATGAGTACATACCATGTATGTCTTTCTGTGATTGGGTTAGCTCACTCAGGATGATATTTTCCAGTTCCAACCATTTGCCTACGAATTTCATAAACTCGTTGTTTTTGATAGCTGAGTAATATTCCATTGTGTAGATGTACCACATTTTCTGTATCCATTCCTCTGTTGAAGGGCATCTGGGTTCTTTCCAGCTTCTGGCTATTATAAATAAGGTTGCGATGAACATAGTGGAGCACGTGTCTCTTTTATATGTTGAGGCATGTTTTGGGTATATGCCCAAGAGAGGTATAGCTGGATCCTCAGGCAGATCAATGTCCAATTTTCTGAGGAACCTCCAGACTGATTTCCAGAATGGTTTTACCAGTCTGCAATCCCACCAACAATGGAGGAGTGTTCCTCTTTCTCCACATCCTCGCCAGCATCTGCTGTCACCTGAGTTTTTGATCTTAGCCATTCTCACTGGTGTGAGGTGAAATCTCAGGGTTGTTTTGATTTGCATTTCCCTTATGACTAAAGATGTTGAACATTTCTTTAGGTGTTTCTCAGCCATTCGGCATTCCTCAGCTGTGAATTCTTTGTTTAGCTCTGAACCCCATTTTTTAATAGGGTTATTTGTCTCCCTGCGGTCTAACTTCTTGAGTTCTTTGTATATTTTGGATATAAGGCCTCTATCTGTTGTAGGATTGGTAAAGATCTTTTCCCAATCTGTTGGTTGCCGTTTTGTCCTAACCACAGTGTCCTTTGCCTTACAGAAGCTTTGCAGTTTTATGAGATCCCATTTGTCGATTCTTGATCTTAGAGCATAAGCCATTGGTGTTTTGTTCAGGAAATTTTTTCCAGTGCCCATGTGTTCCAGATGCTTCCCTAGTTTTTCTTCTATTAGTTTGAGTGTGTCTGCTTTGATGTGGAGGTCCTTGATCCACTTGGACTTAAGCTTTGTACAGGGTGATAAGCATGGATCGATCTGCATTCTTCTACATGTTGCCCTCCAGTTGAACCAGCACCATTTGCTGAAAATGCTATCTTTTTTCCATTGGATGGTTTTGGCTCCTTTGTCAAAAATCAAGTGACCATAGGTGTGTGGGTTCATTTCTGGGTCTTCAATTCTATTCCATTGGTCTATCTGTCTGTCTCTGTACCAATACCATGCACTTTTTATCACTATTGCTCTGTAATACTGCTTGAGTTCAGGGATAGTGATTCCCCCTGAAGTCCTTTTATTGTTGAGGATAGCTTTAGCTATCCTGGGTTTTTTGTTATTCCAGATGAATTTGCAAATTGTTCTGTCTAACTCTTTGAAGAATTGGATTGGTATTTTGATGGGGATTGCATTGAATCTGTAGATTGCTTTTGGTAAAATGGCCATTTTTACTATATTAATCCTGCCAATCCATGAGCATGGGAGATCTTTCCATCTTCTGAGGTCTTCTTCAATTTCTTTCCTCAGTGTCTTGAAGTTCTTATTGTACAGATCTTTTACTTGCTTGGTTAAAGTCACACCGAGGTACTTTATATTATTTGGGTCTATTATGAAGGGTGTCGTTTCCCTAATTTCTTTCTCGGCTTGTTTCTCTTTTGTATAGAGGAAGGCAACTGATTTATTTGAGTTAATTTTATACCCAGCCACTTTGCTGAAGTTGTTTATCAGCTTTAGTAGTTCTCTGGTGGAACTTTTGGGATCACTTAAATATACTATCATGTCGTCTGCAAATAGTGATATTTTGACCTCTTCTTTTCCGATCTGTATCCCCTTGATCTCCTTTTGTTGTCTGATTGCTCTGGCTAGAACTTCAAGAACTATATTGAATAAGTAGGGAGAGAGTGGGCAGCCTTGTCTAGTCCCTGATTTTAGTGGGATTGCTTCAAGTTTCTCTCCATTTAGTTTAATGTTAGCAACTGGTTTGCTGTATATGGCTTTTACTATGTTTAGGTATGGGCCTTGAATTCCTATTCTTTCCAGGACTTTTATCATGAAGGGGTGTTGAATTTTGTCAAATGCTTTCTCAGCATCTAATGAAATGATCATGTGGTTCTGTTCTTTCAGTTTGTTTATATAATGGATCACGTTGATGGTTTTCCGTATATTAAACCATCCCTGCATGCCTGGGATGAAGCCTACTTGATCATGGTGGATGATTGTTTTGATGTGCTCTTGGATTCGGTTTGCCAGAATTTTATTGAGTATATTTGCGTCGATATTCATAAGGGAAATTGGTCTGAAGTTCTCTTTCTTTGTTGTGTCTTTGTGTGGTTTAGGTATAAGAGTAATTGTGGCTTCGTAGAAGGAATTCGGTAGGGCTCCATCTGTTTCAATTTTGTGGAATAGTTTGGATAATATTGGTATGAGGTCTTCTGTGAAGGTTTGATAGAATTCTGCACTAAACCCGTCTGGACCTGGGCTCTTTTTGGTTGGGAGACCTTTAATGACTGCTTCTATTTCCTTAGGAGTTATGGGGTTGTTTAACTGGTTTATCTGTTCCTGATTTAACTTCGATACCTGGTATCTGTCTAGGAAATTGTCCATTTCCTGCAGATTTTCAAATTTTGTTGAATATAGGTTTTTCTAGTAAGATCTGATGATTTTTTGAATTTCCTCTGAATCTGTAGTTATGTCTCCCTTTTCATTTCTGATTTTGCTAATTTGGACGCACTCTCTGTGTCCTCTCGTTAGTCTGGCTAAGGGTTTATCTATCTTGTTGATTTTCTCAAAGAACCAACTTTTGGTTCTGTTGATTCTTTCTATGGTCCTTTTTGTTTCTACTTGGTTGATTTCAGCTCTGAGTTTGATAATTTCCTGCCTTCTACTCCTCCTGGGTGTATTTGCTTCTTTTTGTTCTAGAGCTTTTAGGTGTGCTGTCAAGCTGCTGACATATGCTCTTTCCTGTTTCTTTCTGCAGGCACTCAGCGCTATGAGTTTTCCTCTTAGCACAGCTTTCATTGTGTCCCATAAGTTTGAGTATGTTGTATCTTCATTTTCATTAAATTCTAAAAAGTTTTTAATTTCTTTCTTTATTTCTTCCTTGACCAGGTTACCATTGAGTAGAGCATTGTTCAATTTCCACGTATATGTGGGCATTCTTCCCTTATTGTTATTGAAGACCAGTTTTAGGCCGTGGTGGTCCGATAGCACGCATGGGATTATTTCTATCTTTCTGTACCTGTTGAGGCCCGTTTTTTGACCAATTATATGGTCAATTTTGGAGAAAGTACCATGAGGAGCTGAGAAGAAGATACCTTTATCCTTTTGCTTTAGGATAGAATGTTCTATAAATATCCGTTAAGTCCATTTGGCTCATGACTTCTCTTAGTCTGTCGACATCACTGTTTAATTTCTGTTTCCATGATCTGTCCATTGATGAGAGTGGGGTGTTGAAATCTCCCACTATTATTGTGTGAGGTGCAATGTGTGTTTTGAGCTTTAGTAAGGTTTCTTTTACATATGTAGGTGCCCTTGTATTTGGGGCATAGATATTTAGGATTGAGAGTTCATCTTGGTGGATTTTTCCTTTGATGAATATGAAGTGTCCTTCCTTATCTTTTTTGATGACTTTTAGTTGAAAATTGATTTTATTTGATATTAGAATGGCTACTCCAGCTTGCTTCTTCTGACCATTTGCTTGGAAAGTTGTTTTCCAGCCTTTCACTCTGAGGTAGTGTCTGTCTTTTTCTCTGAGGTGTGTTTCCTGTAGGCAGCAGAATGCAGGGTCCTCGTTGCGTATCCAGTTTGTTAATCTATGTCTTTTTATTGGGGAGTTGAGGCCATTGATATTGAGAGATATTAAGGAATAGTGATTATTGTTTCCCTTTATATTCATATTTGGATGTGAGGTTATGGTTGTGTGCTTTCATTCTCTTTGTTTTGTTGCCAAGACGATTAGTTTCTTGCTTCTTCTAGGGTATAGCTTGCCTCCTTATGTTGGGCTTTACCATTTATTATCCTTTGTAGTGCTGGATTTGTGGAAAGATATTGTGTAAATTTGGTTTTGTCATGGAATATCTTGGTTTCTCCATCAATGTTAATTGAGAGTTTTGCTGGATACAGTAACCTGGGCTGGCATTTGTGTTCTCTTAGGGTCTGTATGACATCAGTCCAGGATCTTCTGGCCTTCATAGTTTCTGGCGAGAAGTCTGGTGTGATTCTGATAGGTCTGCCTTTATATGTTACTTGACCTTTTTCCCTTACTGCTTTTAATATTCTTTCTTTATTTTGTGCGTTTGGTGTTTTGACAATTATGTGACGGGAGGTGTTTCTTTTCTGGTCCAATCTATTTGGAGTTCTGTAGGCTTCTTGTATGTCTATGGGTATCTCTTTTTTTAGGTTAGGGAAGTTTTCTTCTATGATTTTGTTGAAGATATTTACTGGTCCTTTGAGCTGGGAGTCTTCACTCTCTTCTATACCTATTATCCTTAGGTTTGATCTTCTCATTGAGTCCTGGATTTCCTGTATGTTTTGGACCAGTAGCTTTTTCCGCTTTACATTATCTTTGACAGTTGAGTCAATGATTTCTATGGAATCTTCTGCTCCTGAGATTCTCTCTTCCATCTCTTGTATTCTGTTGGTGAAGCTTGTATCTACAGCTCCTTGTCTCTTCTTTTGGTTTTCTATATCCAGGGTTGTTTCCATGTGTTCTTTCTTGATTGCTTCTATTTCCATTTTTAATTCCTTCAACTGTTTGATTGTGTTTTCCTGGATTTCTTTCAGGGATTTTTGTGTCTCCTCTCTATGGGCTTCTACTTTTTTATTTATGTTTTCCTGGAATTCTTTCATGGATTTTTGAGATTCTTTCAGGCATTTTTGCGATTCCTCTCTGTAGGCTTCTACTTGTTCTCTAAGGGAGTTCTTCATGTCTTTCTTGAAGTCCTCCAGCATCATGATCAAATATGATTTTGAAACTAGATCTTGCTTTTCTGGTGTGTTTGGATATTCCGTGTTTGCTTTGGTGGGAGAATTGGGCTCCGATGATGCCATGTAGTCTTGGTTTCTGTTGCTTGTGTTCCTGCGCTTGCCTCTCGCCATCAGATTATCTCTAGTGTTACTTTGTTCTGCTATTTCTGACAGTGGCTAGACTGTCCTATAAGCCTGTGTGTCAGGAGTGCTGTAGACCTGTTTTCCTCTCTTTCAGTCAGTTATGGGGACAGAGTGTTCTGCTTTCGGGCGTGTAGTTTTTCCTCTCTACAGGTCTTCAGCTGTTCCTGTGGGCCTGTGTCTTGAGTTCACCAGGCAGCTTTCTTGCAGCAGAAAATTTGGTCTTACCTGTGGTCCTGAGGCTCAAGTTCGCTCGTGGGGTGCTGCCCAGGGGCTCTCTGCAGCGGCAGCAACCAGGAAGACCTGTGCCGCCCCTTCCGGGAGCTTCAGTGCACCAGGGTTCCAGATGGTCTTTGGCTTTTTCCTCTGGCGTCCAAGATGTGTGTGCAGGGAGCAGTCTCTTCTGGTTTCCCAGGCTTGTCTGCCTCTCTGAAGGTTTAGCTCTCCCTCCCACGGGATTTGGGTGCAGAGAACTGTTTATCCGGTCTGTTTCTCTCAGGTTCCGGCGGTGTCTCAGGCACAGGGGTCCTGCCGCTCCTGGGCCCTCCCCCACGGGAGCCCAGAGGCCTTATACAGTTTCCTCTTGGGCCAGGGATGTGGGCAGGGGTGAGCAGTGTTGGTGGTCTCTTCCGCTCTGCAGCCTCAGGAGTGCCCACCTGACCAGGCGGTTGGGTCTCTCTCTCACCGGGTCTGGGAGCAGAGAGCTGCTGCGGGCCGGGATCCGCGGGTGTGGGACTTCCGGTAAACACAGAACGTGCCCGGTCCTAGAGAAATTCTGCTTCCATGTGTCCCAAGCTCACCAGGCAGCTTTCTTGCAGCAGAAAATTTGGTCTTACCTGTGGTCCTGAGGCTCAGGTTCACTCGTGGGGTGCTGCCCAGGGGCTCTCTGCAGCGGCAGCAACCAGGAAGACCTGTGCCGCCCCTTCCGGGAGCTTCAGTGCACCAGGGTTCCAGATGGTCTTTGGCTTTTTCCTCTGGCGTCCAAGATGTGTGTGCAGGGAGCAGTCTCTTCTGGTTTCCCAGGCTTGTCTGCCTCTCTGAAGGTTTAGCTCTCCCTCCCACGGGATTTGGGTGCAGAGAACTGTTTATCCGGTCTGTTTCCCTCAGGTTCCGGCGGTGTCTCAGGCACAGGGGTCCTGCCGCTCCTGGGCCCTCCCCCACGGGAGCCCAGAGGCCTTATACAGTTTCCTCTTGGGCCAGGGATGTGGGCAGGGGTGAGCAGTGTTGGTGGTCTCTTCCGCTCTGCAGCCTCAGGAGTGCCCACCTGACCAGGCGGTTGGGTCTCTCTCTCACCGGGTCTGGGAGCAGAGAGCTGCTGCGGGCCGGGATCCGCGGGTGTGGGACTTCCGGTAAACACAGAACGTGCCCGGTCCTAGAGAAATTCTGCTTCCATGTGTCCCAAGCTCACCAGGCAGCTTTCTTGCAGCAGAAAATTTGGTCTTACCTGTGGTCCTGAGGCTCAGGTTCGCTCGTGGGGTGCTGCCCAGGGGCTCTCTGCAGCGGCAGCAACCAGGAAGACCTGTCAAGACACACCTTCTAATCCTTTCAAATAATGCCACTCCCTGTGAGCCTATGGGAGGCATTTTCATTCAAACCCCCACACTAGTCAAGATGTGACAGCTGTGGATCATACAATTAAGAACTTCCTTACTTGAAATCCAATAAAGTTCTTTTTATCGTGCCTTCTAGGCAAGATGTAGTTGAATATCTCCTAGCTGTCGGAAACTCATTGAAGGAAAGCTTGGCACTTTCTATGGGAAGCACATGGCCAAAGAAGTAGCTGGCGATGCTCTGGGAGAAGAGTAGAAGGGTTATGGGGTGCAAATCAGTGGTGGGAACGACAAACAGGGTTCTCCCACGAAGCAAGGCATCTTGACTCATGAAAGAGTGTGTGTGCTGTTCAGTAAGGAACTTTCTTGTTATAGATCAAGAACTGGCGAGGGGAAGCACAAGTCTATTCATGGACACATTGTGGATGCCAAGCTGAGTGTTTTCAACATAGTTAGCATAAAGAGAGAGAAGGATATTCCTGGACTGACAGATACTGCTGTGCCTTAGTGATTGAGGACCTAAAGAAACAGCAGAATTCCAAAGTTTTTCAGTCTCTCTAAAGGAAATGATGTCCACCAATATGTCATAAAGCTCTTAACGAAAGAAGGTAAGAAGCCCAGGACCAATGCACCCAGGATTCACTGTCTTGCCACTCAGTATATCCTGCAATGCAAAAGCAGATGCATTTCTCTGAAAAAAAATACAATAGAAAAGTGAGGAAGAGCCCGCAGAATATGCTAATCTTTGGGCCAAGAGAATGAAGGAATCAACAAAAAAAAAAAAAGACTCCAGGAACTGATTGCCAAGAAATGTAGGCTGTTCTCTCTGAGAACCTCTACTTCTAAGTCTGAGTCCAGTCAAAACTAAGCTTTTAAGAGAAAAAAATCCAATAAAAATGAAGACCTAGAACTTCTGCTCATTAGGGGGAGGTTATCGTCATGTATAATCCTGTAAATTTGGCAGCAGAAAGGAAGGCTTATGGAACAAAAGAATGATTTGTTTTTAAATCCAGTCAAACATATTAGAAGTACTATATGAAGTGAAATAAGCCCCAACTGTGGTTATGAATAGACTCACAGAGCCCATGCACAGGACCATGAACTTATATGTTCATAAAATATTTCATGCAAAACAATAAAGTAACATCTTAAATATTTCTGATTATGTCTTCAATGTATTTAGAGGTGCTTTGATATTAATTCAGTATACACTGTATTTAAGAACTTTATATCACCTTAACATTTTATTGTGGTCTATTTAATAGAAAGAAATGGAAAATACCACTATTATCCACTGATACCCATGTAGAAGAGAGCATATAGAACTTTGACCATAAAAATACAAACAGGATTCCTGAGTCACAAGCCTAAGCAGGTCCAAGGATAATTCATTTTCTACATCCACATAACCTTAGGGAAAACATTTATCTCTGTGTTACTGGGTAAAGACCCATCCCTTGCTATTACTCTTCCTATTTAAAATTTTATACCCCTAGATAAAACTTGTCATGATTTTAGAAAGAACTCCATTTTTATTCCAACATACTGAAAGGAAATCCATTTTGTTTCTGAGAATAATGAATAGGATCATGAAAGGGTTTACTTTTTTCTCTCTTGATTCCTTAAAGTCATGCATTTTTTTCCTTTTAACTAAAAGAGAGCCATATTTCATTTTAATAGAATTACCCTGAAAGTATTGGTTTAATTTTTTTCAATTTTATTATACAATTAAGAACTCAGAACACCCCGAATTAGCCGAGATGGTAAGACTATTAGTGCTGTGCTGCACTGAAAGTGATTCATGGGCTTTACCATCCAAGATTAAATTAGTCCCAACTCAGCTCCCACAGTCAATAAGACAAAAGGAGATTTTAGTAAGTCTGCTCTTCTCAAGAAGTTTCCTGTTTCCAAGAAGCTTCCAGGACCTCTGATAAGATAAGTTACCTAAAATGTCAAGTACAAGCTCATCTTGGTCTGAGGCCCAAGGGCAAGAGAGTGATCCAGTCACAGTATGTAGTTCTGAATAGAGCAGACATTGGAGGAATCTGGCCACAGTGATAGAAAGCAAATTATATGGCATCTTTCTGCATCTTTATTTGCTTAAATTTCTCAAAAATCCCCTTGATAAGGAACCTAGAAATAAGGAGCTGTTGCCAATTGGAAATTTGATATTAGCATCCGATAAGAACAATAAGAGAGAGACATGGAGTTTAAAACATGAAAAAGAGGTGGATAGCTGATCAAGCTAATATTTAAGTCTTACTTCAATAAATATATATTGAATGGCATATGTCCTCCTTGCATAGGCTAGAAATGACCAGGCATAGGTGAATGGGAGAGACTTAATGCCCTCAAAAAACATAAAATTTACTGTGAAAACAGAAAGCAAATAAACCATTAGAAATAAACCGTTAGTCGAAGGGATTTGGGATATATCTCAATTTGTAAAGGCTTGCCTGGGATGCATGAGGCCTTGGATTCAATTCGTAGTATCATATAAATCAGGTGTAGTGTTGTATGCCTGAAATTTTAACACTTATAGTCAGTAGAATTAAAAGTTCAAGAATAGTATCAACTATATAGAAAGATTTTTAGCTAGCCTGAATACATGAGGCCCTGTCTCAAATAATAAAAGCAAGGGGGTAGGAATATGACACAGTATGTAAGAGGGCTTACTTCACAAACCAAGATCTGAGTTCAAAGCTCCACCACCCATGTAAAAAGGCAAGCATGACTGTATGTACTTGTCACCTCAGCATAATTAAGTACAAACAGACCGATCCTAAAATCTTACTTTCCAGATTCAGGTTTCAGTGAGAGACCTTGTCCTATGGTAATATAATGGAACATGTCAGAGAAAAATATCCTATGTCCTGCTTTGGCCTCTACATGTGCACACAAAGTCATATATAGGCACTCTTATATGCACATCACACACACACACACACACACACACACACACACACACACACACACACAAATAAATCTCATCACATAAATAAATAAATAAATTTTAAAAGAAATTATTGTCAAAGACATATTCAAAATAAGGTTCATACAGGGCTCTTAGAATTATTCATGGGGAGGGAGCCTCATCAATGAAGAAGGATCATGAAATCCTCAAGGAAAGTTAGCTCAGCAAATGATGAAGGGATGAGGTAGGGTGGAATAGAGGGAAGAGCATGTGTGTGCAATTCCCTGTGACACAGAGTACAGGTTTAGATCATAGCCATTAAGTAAAATACGAAGTTAAGTACTCAGAAGGCTTAGTTAACTTTTGTTGTCACCTTCACATCAGAAAAATGTGGCATAGTCAGTTTTCTATGCTCCAGTGTGTGTGTGTGTGTGTGTGTGTGTGTGTGTGTGTGTGTGTGTGTGTTTGTGTGTGTGTGTTTGTGTGTGTGTTTGTGTGTGTGTGTTTGTGTGTGTGTGTGTGTTCATACGTGTATGTATGCTATGAGGTGCTGAGGTTCTGAAGGCAAGTCCTTATGCTCAGACATCAAGCATGTTAGCCACTGGGCCATTTTCCTAGCCCCTCCAGAGACATTGAAGTGAGCAATAACTGGCAAGGATACAGATGTATATTGCGCAGCAAGTCAGAAAAGCCATATAACTCAACACTTTAAAGGACATATCCCTGTGAGGTGCTAATACGTTGGGCTAAAAACTGGAGGGATCGACACATTCATCTACCAACTAAGAAAAAATATTCTTTGTTGGAATACGGACATGTTTCTCTGGACTGCCTTCTAACATTTTGAGGGAGGGATATATTCTTTTGTGTGTGTCTATAGGCTGAAATCAGGAATAAAATATGATCAAAGTTCAAATCATATTTGACACTACAAATTTCAAAAAGAGATTCCGATCCTAAAATGAGATTGGATTGCGGTTAGGGGGTCTAATCCAACGTCAGAGCATCCATCAGTGATGCTTTCACTGAAGATAAGATGTCATTTTGTCAAGATATTTCACCAACTGACATTCTGATAGGGAGTCCAAATCTCTTTTCCCACTTCTCAGTCCCCACTTCTATTACCAACAAGGCTTTAAACTGAAGATTGAGCCAGAAATATGACACATAGCAACAGTCTCCTGACATGTTATTTCAATTTCTATTTGTCAATCCCAACTCACAAGTACACAAAATACTTATTACACTGTCAAGTTCCAGATTCAGTGTGGCACAAGGGTCTTAAGGAGTGGGAAACAAGCAGAGGTTGCTTATTCAATTGTCCAAAAGATGAACATGTGACAACCACATACTCTAGGCTTCTAAGTCTAAACATTGAAAACAATTCTTCAGAATACAAAGCAGGAAAATGAGAGCAAGCTGAAGCCCCTCAACATATCTGCTAGGAATCTAGTTAAGTTCTAGCAGAGGCATCACAGACTCTAATTAGGGTATATATTCCTAGACATTAATGTTAGGATAATAGTCAGTAGACACTGAAGTTAGGTCTTGCAATGAACTCTGAGATTAATAATAATAATAATAGTAATAAATAGATAGATGATATATAGATATATACACATACATGCATGTATATATACATACATGCAAGTATGCATACATATACACATGGATGCATGCTGCAAACATAGACAGATAAATGATAGATAGATAGATAGATAGATACATACATACATACATACATACATACATACATACATACACACACACATACATACATAGTACTTGCTTTAGATATTGAAGAGTCCTTAACTATTTTATTGGCCTATCAATGGGATTTGTGAAGCATTTAGATGATTTAGTAAATAAGTTTAAAACACATGACTCTTAAGGGTGTGCACTCTCTAATCCAGGGGTGTCATTTGTATAAACTAAGATGCCAACAATAGGAGTTTCACCATATGGCTATTTCTACTAGTAGGACAACCACACCAAAAACCTTGGGAGTATAAGTGAAAGCATTTCAGAGGGTTGATGTTCATCCTCAAAATATCTCTTATTCTGAGTTCACACTTTTCCATTGCTGTAATAAAACACTGTGACCAAGAAGCTTATAGAAGAGAGTTTATTAGGTTTACAGTTTCAGAAGATATATCCATACTATTACAGCAGGCAGGCAGGCAGGCAGGTAGGCAGGTAGGCAGGCATAGCACTGAAGTAGTACCTGAGAGCTTACACATTGAGATATCAACTGCAAAGCAGAGAGGGAGAGAGAGAGAGGGAGAGAGAGAGAGAGAGAGAGAGAGAGAGAGAGCACTAACTGGGAATGACTTGGGCTTTTGAAACCTCAATCCTCATCCCCAGTGACATACCTCTTCCCACAAGACCTCCTAGTCCTTCTCAAACAGTTCTAACAACTAGAGACCCAACACTTAAATATATGAGCCTATTGGGGTCATTCTCATTCAAACCACCATGGGGAGTGACACTTCTTTCTTCTTCCCTTCATTGTTTTGCTAAGGTGACATTGTTTATGATAAGATGACCCCCCCTGCAGAAGGAGAAAATTGCAGTAGAGAGGTGAAGGAATGTCTGCCACTATTCTAGTTTCATTCTGTTACTATGTATGATAAAGCATTCTAACTAAAGCAATTTAGGGAGGGAAGGATTTACCTGGCATCTAACTCCAGGTCACAGTGCATTACTGAGGGAAGTCAAAGCAGGAACTTGAAGGCAAACCTGTTTGATGTTTCATACAGCATTACCTCTGACCAAGGAAATAACTTCACTGTCAAAGAAGTACAAGAGGAAACATGGAGAAAGTTGTTTGTTGTTGACTCTCAACCTGGTTTATATTCAACTTCCTAATACAGTCCAGGATTACCTGCCTAAGAATGGTGCCACCCACAGTGGACTTGACCCTCATACATCGCTTATCAAGACAATCCCCCATGGACACACTCAGGGGCAATCTGATCTATACAATTCTTCAACTGAGATGCTTCTTTCAGATGACTCCAAACTGTGTCAAGTTGATGGTCAATGCTAACCAGAAGAACTCTTATCCCTGTCCATTCTCTTCTAACTAAATACACACTGGTCAGACGGGTTAATTTTGAGCCTCCCTACATAGGGACATTACACACAAAAGCCAGACATTTGTGTCAATTTATAAGATTGTATGTGAGCCCAGGTAAATGGACAAAGGAAGAGGATGCACTAATTTTCCTGAATTAAGCTCTACAGACAACGGCAGCAGATAAAGAACACCATGCAGTAGCAGCTGTGCTTGGGTGAGAGGCCACAGAATACATGGGCACTAAAGTGGTCTTCATGGGCACAGGTTGCCAGGCGTGGCCAGCTTTGCCCGTTGGCACATGTGAAACCCTGCTCTGAGAATTTCCTTCGTGGTAGCATGAGAACTTTGAATTAGAACTAAGGTCCTGGAGTAGAGACGATGTGGATATTGTTGTAAATGGGGCTTCACACTCCTGCACAGGCTGGAGCTGTCTAGGACATTAGATGTTCAAAGGGAGACTTTTTTGAAAGTAAGTCTATAAATGTTAAGCCCCTTTATCTATCCCGAAACCATGACAACTGGCACATGAGTTTTGAAAATAAATTAAAGGGTAAAAGGAAAGGATGTTTGATGCCATGTAGTAATTCAGTCTATCCTCGTTTATCATTGTCTGTGAATTTTTGTTTTTTCCTTTTCTTTTCTTTTTTTCTTTTTTTTCCCCCGGAGCTGGGGACTGAACCCAGGGCCTTGCGCTTGCTAGGCAAGCGCTCTACCACTGAGCTAAATCCCCAACCCCTGTCTGTGACTTTTTAAACAGTGGGATATGTAGGACTGGTGGAGGCTGAAGGAACGGAATCAGAGGAAGAGCTATGGAGAACCTGAATTGGTGAGAAATAAAATAAGCAGAAAGAGGTCCAGTTTCTGCCTCTTGGATCTGTTTATATGCCCAGGTTTCCCTTGCCTACTCTTCTGCCCTAAAATGCCTCCAACATCCATCTGTTGTCTCAGAAAAAAAGCCATACCTAGCAAAACCTACCTTAAGCTTAAATAACTGTTCTGATTGATCTGTAGGTTTTATTTGCTCAGGCAAGAAACAGCTTTCCCCAGCCCTCAGGCATAAGTGACAGGGTATGGCAGTACAGTAATGAGTACATCAAGCTAAATCAAGCCCTCAGATGACAATACATAGTTACAACACCCAGCTGGGATATAATTTCAAACTTTCTTGTACTCTTAAACAAAAAACAATCTAAAAGATTGAGATCTACGAGGATGAGATCATTGGCTCAAAGGTTACAGAATAGGACCTGTGTCATAGATCTTCTTTGAGGGCCTACAACTTCCCATATTTATTTCTATCCCTATCTCTATTGCTCTCTCTCTCTCTCTCTCTCTCTCTCTCTCTCTCTCTCTCTCTGTCGTGTGCGCACGCGCATGCACACACACACACACACACACACACACACACACACACACACACACACCCCTCAAAAATGTCTCTAGACATTGCCAAGTGTCCTTCGGAAGCAAAATATCCAGCAGTTCAGAATCAATAAGCTGAATATATATTCATGTCCACAATTGACACACGTCAACAAGAACAACACACACAAAACACGATAACTTTTTAAACTCAACCAATCAAAATGATTTGTGTTTTTAAATATAAAGATCAAATGCCAATTCCATCTTCAATTGTAGGAATAGAACCTGGTAGAAAGAGGAAAAGATTATACACTATGCTTAGTGCAAGGATCCCCATATATCTTACATGACTGCATTTTAGTTCACATCAGGGGAATACCACACATGCTAAATCAAATCTTTGTTAAAACCATCTCATTTTGAGAAAATAGCTCTAAATTTCTGCGCCAGTCTTCAAGAATGAGCAAGCATCCACTTAATGCGTTTTTACACAAATATGGCTATATTCATTACTTTTTCTGCTTTTATTTGCTATTATTAAAGACTCTGATACAATTGAAAAATTATAGATTGTATGGGGACTCACAGTTTGAGGGTAGGCAGAGTCCATCATGGTGAGGAGGTCATGGAGGCAGGAGCTTGAAGTAGCTGGTCATAGTTCATCCTCACACAGGAAGGAGAGAGGGATGAATGTTGGTACATAGCTCCCTTTCTCCTTTATATTCAATTTAGTACCCCAGATCATGGGATTGTACCACCCACATTCATAATTTTTAGTAGCCATTACATACCAGGCATATTCATCTTAGGAGCTATAGCACTGAAATGAAAGAAAACGTTTACTATTTATTAAAATTTTTATTAGATATATTTCTTTACATACATTTCAAATGTTATTCCCCTTCCCCGTTTCCTGTCCATAAGCATCTATTCTCTCCCCTCCCCCTCCCCATACGAGTACTCCCCCCATACATCCCCCTTACTGCCCCCCATATTCCCCCACACTGGGGGTCCAACCTTGGCAGGACCAAGGGCTTCCCCTTCCACTGGTGCCCCAACAAAGCTATTCTCTGCTACCTATGAAGTTGGAGCCCAGGGTCAGTCCATGTCTTTCGGTAGTAGTTTAGTCCCTGGAAGCTCTGGTTGGTTGGCATTGTTGTTCTTATGGGGCCGCAAGCTCCTTCAACTCTTTCAATACTTCTTCTAATTCCCCCCAAGGGAGTCCTATTCTCAGTTCAGCGGTTTACTGCTAGCATTGACTTCTGTATCGGACATGCTCTGGATGTGTCTCTCAGGAGAGATCTATATCTGGTCCCTATTAGCATGCATTTTTTTTACCCTCACCAATCTTATCTAGTTTCAGTGGCTGTATATATATATATATATATATATATATATATATATGGACCACATGTGGGGAAGGCTCTGAATGGCCATTCCTTGAGTCACTGCTTTAAACTTTGCTTCCATGTCCCCTCCAATGGATATTTTTCCCCTTTTAAGGAGTGGGAGCATCTGCATTTTGCTCAACCTTCTTGAGCTTCCTGTGGTCTGTGGATTGCATCTTGGGTAATTCAAGCTTTTTGGCTATTATCCACTTATCAATGAGTGCATACCAAGTGTGTTTTTCTGTGATTGGGTTACCTCACTCTGGATGATATTTTCTAGTTCATTCCATTTGCCTTTGAATTTCATGAAGTCATTGTTTTTGATAGCTGAGTAGTATTCCGTTGTGTAGATGTACCACATTTTTTGAGTCCATTCCTCTGTTGAAGGGCATCTGGGTTCTTTCCAGCTTCTGGCTATTATAAATAAGGCTGCTATGAACATAGTGGAGCACGTGTCCTTGTTATATGTTGGAGCATCTTTTAGGTATATGCCCAGGAGAGGTATAGTGGATATTCCACTAGCTGAGGTCCTCAGGTAGTGGAATATCCAATTTTCTGAGGAACCCCCAGACTGATTTCCAGACTGATTGTACCAGCTTGCAATCCCACCAACAATGGAGGAGTGTTCCTCTTTCTCCACATCCTTGCCAGCATCTGCTCTCATCTGAGTTTTTTGTCTTAGCCATTCCCACTGGTGTGAGGTGGAATCTCAGGGTTGTTTTGATTTGCATTTCCCTAATGACTAAGGATGTTGAACATTTCTTTAGGTGCTTTTTGGCCATTCGATAATCCTCAGCTGAGAAAGTTTTGTTTAGCTCTGTACTAACTTCTTGAGTTCTTTGGATATTTTGGACATAAGCCCTCTATCAGTTGTAGGATTGGTAAAGATCTTTTCCCAATCTGTTGGCTGCCGTTTTGTCCTAACAACAGTGTTCTCTGCCTTACAGAAGCTGTGCAGTTTTATGAGATCCCATTTGTCGATTCTTCAGCTTAGAGCATAAGCAAATGGTGTTTTGTTCAGGAACTTTTCTCCCGTGCCCATGTGTTCGAGATTCTTCCCCACCTTTTCTTCTATTAGTTTGAGTGTATCTGATTTGATGTGAAGGTCCTTGATCCACTTGGACTTAAGGTTTGTACAAGGTGATAAGAATGGATCAATTTGCATTCTTCTACATGCTGACCTCCAGTTGAACCAGCACCATTTGCTGAAAATGCTATCTTTTTTCCATTGGATGGTTTTGGCTCCTTTGTCAAAAATCAAGTGCCCATAGGTGTGTGGGTTCATTTCTGGGTCTTCAATTTTATTCCACTGGTCTATTTGTCTGTCTCTGTACCAGTACCATCAATACCATGCAGTTTTTATCACTATTGCTCTGCAATACTGCTTGAGTTCTGGAATAGTGATTCCCCCGGAAGTCCTTTTATTGTTGAGGACAGTTTTAGCTATCCTGGGTTTTTTGTTATTCCAGATGAATTTACAAATTGTTCTAACTCTTTGAAGAATTGGATTGGTATTTTGATGGGGATTGCATTGAATCTGTAAATCACTTTTGGTAAAATGGCCATTTTTACTATATTAATTCTGCCAATTCATGAGCATGGGAGATCTTTCCATCTTCTGAGATCTTCTTCAATTTCTTTCTTCAAAGTCTTGAAGTTCTTATCATACAGATCTTTCACTTGCTTTTGTGTCGATGATTTCTATGGAATCTTCTGCTCCTGAGATTCTCTCTTCTAGTTCTTGTATTCTGTTGGTGAAGCTTGTATCTACGGCTCCTTGTCTCTTCTTTTGGTTTTCTATATCCAGAGTTGTTTCCCTTTATGCTTTCTTTATTGCTTCTAATTCCATTTTTAATTCCTTCAACTGTTTGATTGTGTTTTCCTGGAATTCTTTCAGGGATTTTTGTGATTCCTCTCTATAGGCTTCTACTTGTTTATTTATATTTTCCTTCATTCTCTAAGGGAGTTCTTTATGTCTTTCTTGAAGTCCTCTAACATCATGATCAAATGTGATTTTAAATCTAGATCTTGCTTTTCTGGGGTGTTTGGATATTCAGTGTTTGCTTTGGTGGGAGAATTGTGCTCCAATGATGCCATGTAGTCTTGGTTTCTGTTGCTTGGGTTCCTGCGCCTGCCTCTCACCATCAGGTTGTCTCTGGTGTTACCTTGTTCTGCTATTTCTGACAGTGGCTAGACAGTCCTATAGGCCTGTGTGTCAGGAGTGCTGTAGACCTGTTTTCCTGTTTTCTTTCAGCCAGTTATGGGAACAGAGTGTTCTGCTTTTGGGCGTGTAGTCTTTCCTGTCTATTGGTCTTCAGCTGTTCCTGTGGGCCTGTTTCCTGAGTCGACCAGGCAGGTCGCTTGGAGCAGAAAAGTTGGTCTTACCTGTGGTCCAGCAGCTCAAGTTGCTCTTGGGGGACTGCTTTTGAGCTCTCTGTGAGGGTGGAAACAAGGAGAGCCTGCACCGCCTTTTCCCTGGGGCCCCCATGCACCGGGGTCCCAGATGGTGTTAGGTATTTTCCTCTGGAGTCAGAAATGTGGGCAGAGTGTAGTATTTTCTGGATTCCCAGGCATGTCTGCCCCTCTGAAGGTTTAGCTCTCCCTCCCATGAGATTTGGGTGCAGAGAACTGTTGACCGGGTCCCTTCAGGTCCGAGCAGTGTCTGGACCGCAGGGTACCTGCCACTCGAATGCAATAACACTCTTTTTACACAAAGATACTTAATATACAAATTTTAAAAGAGCAATGAACCATCGTTTAATGTGTTTCATTATTTATTTACATGTATGTATGAATGTGATTCTGTTTGCATATTTGTGCATGTATGTTAGGGTGCCTGTGGAAGACAGAAGAGGTCTTCAGGGTCCACAAAGCTGGATAGTGCTGTGAGCCTTGCATCTTGGGTGCTGGGAACAGAACCCCAATCCCCTGGAAGAACAGCAAGTACTCCTAACCAGCGAGCCATCTCTCCATGCCTCCATGCCTTGAACTGTATTCTTAAGATCTAAGTCTATATGAGTTTTGAATATTCTTATCATAGATACAAACCTGAAATTTCTGAGAATGTTACGAATAAGAATATAAACTTGTAGTTTAAAAAAAAATCTTGAAGCCAGGAGTGCGAGTGCATGCCTTTAATCCCAGGCAGAGGCACGTGGATTTTTGAGAGTTTAACACTAATCTGGTTTACATAGCCAGTTCTAGGCAAGCCAGGACTACAAGTGAAACTCTGTTTCAACAACAACAGCAGCAGCAACAACAACAACAAATATCTTAGTTTCTTCATGCAACTCTTGTGACTGAATTTTGTCTTATCAACTGTAGCCTTATCTAATGTTCCGTTGAATAACTCTATGATCTCATTCAAGTCTATTCTACTGCTGAGGTATTCCTTTGCTGGTATTGGAACCTACTTCTTTAGGATTCCATTGTGGACTGAATACCCACAGCTCTCTGGGACTTCCCTGACACTAACACCATATTGAGACTGTTGAAACATCCAGTCTGATGGACTGAACAACTATAGGAACCTTGGCCTTTCCATGAGGAGACAACCATTTTTGAACTACTTGGACCATAGTCCCATAGCCTGTAGTCATTTTGATAAATACAGTGTGTGTGTGTGTGTGTGTGTGTGTGTGTGTGTGTGTGTTCATTCTGTTTTTTTCTGTTCCTTTAGAGAATCCTAGCTAATGCAAGCTCTTTCTGGAAATCCCATGCTTAAATCTATGTTAAAAACCTCTGTAATACACTCTATTTCTGCTTCGTACTAGTTGGTCCTGAAATACTCTTCTGTGATAATGTTAGTCATCACTTGATAAAGAAGTCTCTACTCCTCACAGCCATGAACAATAAGAATGATATTCTGTATGTAAGAGAATATACAAATTATATAAAAATAAGACAGGAAAGGGAATGACAGCAGTTATGTGAATGTGTTTGTGGGACTAAGGGTTGGAATTGGGAAAAATGTGCTTATTTATAAAAGCCTTCAGTGAGCAAGGAGGAGCATTTCAACAAAGATCTAAAAGAGGAAAAAGGAATAACCTTTGTGGTCATATTCTCTCTTGACTAAGAGAATTGGACAAGAGTGGGCCCTTCATATTCCAGAGACAGCAAGAAAATAGTGTACTGCAAGGGACCTAAAACCAAAGGAGGTGGAGCTTGTTCAAAAGGAAGACTGTTACCTAGTGGGGCTTTAAGGAAATGTGTGTTTGATAGTGGATGGCACAAGAGACCACTCAAGGTTTGAAATCTAAGCATGGCCTATTATCTAATTGATTCATAAAGACTTCATAAGGAAGGGCTTGATTCTATATAGGAGACAAACCCAAAAGCAGACTAACCCATTAGGAGGCTACTACAAAGATCTGGTTGATGTATGCTTGGATTCAAATGAAGCTGACAAAAGTGGATGGATGGATGGATAGATAGATAGATAGATAGATAGATAGATAGATAGATAGATAGATAGATAAATATAGATATGATATGACGAGAGAGAGAGAGAGAGAGAGAGAGAGAGAGAGAGAGAGAGAGAGATGCAAAATAACAGGATTCCAAGAGCTGGAGATGGCTCAGTGGTTAATATCACTTGCTGGTCTTACAGAGAACCCAAGTTTGCTTTCTAGCATCCACATGGTGATTTACAAACATTGTTAACTCCAGGATGTCCTGTGCCTGCTTTTAGCCTCATCAAGTACACATGCAAACGACAGCAAACACTCTTACACACAGGGTTAAAAATAAATAAATGTTTTTTAAAAGAACAGGATTCCATGAGTATCAGATATATGCAGGATCTAAGAGTAATAAGATGTAAGAAAGAGTCTAAGGTTGTTTCACTTGAGAATGTTATTATATCATAATTCTAATAAGTCTGTGACTCATACAGTATTTTTGAAGTGATTCTCATTGCATAGGCAATTTCAAAATTAGAAACAATAGACTAATCAAAAGAATAAAATTTTTATAGGAATGTCAGCTTGCTAGTGTAGGGTCAAATAAAATGCAATTATCTAACTTCTTGGAAACTGAAAAATTAAGTTTTAAAACAGCAGAACACTCAGGTGGCCTCAACCCTCGACAAAGAACTGCAAGAAACTAAGGAATGCTGAGAGTGGGGGAAATCATCTTCCTGGGGAAAAGCACATCAATGTGTTATCCAATACCAGTGACCAGCCCTGAAAATATATACACATAAGTAACATTACACAAGCTAAGCAGGATGTATTTATGTAACTAGGTATATACATGTATGTAACAATAATTAATAAAAAGGAGGTCATGAATTTAAGAGAACAAGGAATGAAATAGAGGGTTTACAGGAGGAAAGGGAAGGATGGAATGATATAATTATATTATCTCAAAAACAAAAATAAAACATATTTATCAGATGGCTCAAGAGAAAAACACAATTCAGTAAACAACTCCAAGCCAAGATCATTAAAAGCCACAAAATGAGAGGAGTCTTGAATAAGAGAACAATTGTGTAAGGGGAAGCCAACACATAAAAGATGACAGACAACATGAGCAACCCAAGCCATCAATTCAAAGGAGGGGGTTGTTGCATTAACTGCCCGAGAAGAGCACCAATGGAAGACCAAAGTAACCTTTCTACGCAATTCCAACTGACTGAACCAATGAGTTTATTGGTTTTACTTGGAGAAGCATGGAGGGAGGGGTTACTTACATGAGTGACCTGAAAACAGCCATATTACAACCCCACCCCATCCCATCATGAATGATGACCTCATGAATTCTGCATTACAGCATTTACCTTTCAGTTAGCCTTCCACTTGCTATATACTCTAGCATCTACCAAGATCATTTGCAATGGGGGTGGGGGGAAGCAAGGGTATAGCTGAAATCCTTGGTAGGGGTTTTGTGGACTCCCTCTCTTCTACTAGAAAATATCAATAGCTCCATTAAGCGTTACCATGGATCAAGCTATTACTGGCTTTTTTTTTCTTGCTTATTTTGTTGCCATGGTTAGCAGGAAAAGGTTATCTCTATTCCAAGATGTCATTGATTGTGTTTTGCCTACAGGAAAAACCCATACCACAAGTGATGAGAGTACATATGCCTATGGCAAAAGCTCCAGTATTAGGAAGAAATGGTGAGTGATAGGCAGGGAGCTAATCATACGTGGCATGGGATCTTATACCAAATATTCACTTTTCATCCTGACCGCAATAGCATGAACACTATAGGACTTCAAACTGGGAGAAATGTTTCAACAGCAGGGAGTATTAGGAGTCAGTGGCTCATAACAGGATCTTTAGTTAGTACATAGTCTTATTTTCCCCTCTGGCTATTAAGAAAGTGAAATGTCTTGGTCTTATTTATCAGGCTATGTAAGAAGACATAAAATTCAAAAGCAGGCTGTGTCTGTTGTTTTCCAGAAAATTTCCCCTGTAGTTTTACTTAAAGTTATCATCAATGTAAATGGTATGAAATTCAATGTAATTGTGGCTGCCCTGTTTGGGTTGTTCCTGTCCCATCTCATCTCTTCTTTCATTAAGCATAGAGTGGTCTGAGGGCAGGAACTACATTTGCAGAGTTCTTCAGAAATGACAAGCTAGGATTCTTATTAGAATGAGATACAAAATTTCTCCCAGGGTCTTCACATTATGTTACTCTATCAACCCTGACCCGAGTCTTTTCCTTGGCATTTCATTTATTCGTTAAGGATACATTATGATTTCCCAAGAAATGTTCAGGAAAGAAGACTTCCTCCATCTGAGGAAGTGTGTGGCACACACAATTCTGAGTGTGTCACAACCGGCTCCTTAGGTGTCTCTGCTACTCCAACACCTTCAAAACTAATTAAGTTTCTCACAATATGTTATCCAAATTCACGTGAGCTGCCTCTCTAAGAGGCTGTAGGATGTCTGTGACACTACACTTGCAATTTTAGGAAAAGTAATCACCTGTCTTTCTGTTCCATTGTTCTCCATTTGATCTTATTATCTTTTGACTGACTGGTTTCTAGCAATATGCTAGCACATTCCCTTTTGAAGTTAGACCTATGCATGGTTTCCATTACATAGTGTGCACATACTCAAACTGAAGAAGTTACCCTGAAGTAAAAACTTAAGATTTCTGAGGAAAGTCAGTTAGATAGTGTTTTGCTGGGACAGACATGTAAAGGAATGGTTCATTAAAGTGGACACAGGTGTGAAAAGCTAAGAAGACTCGTGAAGGAACGTTTTGCTGAAGCAAACACAAGAAAGAGTATGTTCTACAAACTTGTGAAAGGACACATGAT
The DNA here is from genome assembly GCF_021556685.1 of Rattus norvegicus. Classification (NCBI taxonomy): domain Eukaryota; kingdom Metazoa; phylum Chordata; class Mammalia; order Rodentia; family Muridae; genus Rattus; species Rattus norvegicus. The sequence goes on from NC_141554.1 coordinate 38,721,086, forward strand.
AAAAGATTCTTCAGTTACAACATGAATGTATTGGTCCTCCTTACATTGCATAGTTGAGCTCCATTTATCTGGATGCCATAGAGAGAAATCCACCAAAAGTCCTTCTGGTGATGTGCTGCAGTTTTTTTGCTGCTTCCAAGGACTCAGGTTGACTGGATGCACAGTCTGAGGCAAGATATGTGCTGACACATGATGTTTGGAAGGTATAGATAGGACTCCATGAAGTGACAGAGGCAGAGCTTGGCTTGCTGGTACAACCAGCTGTGCAACGCTTGTGGCTCTCGAGTCTTCACTGATCTTCACTTCTCTGAGAGAGAGAGAGAGAGGAACAACTGAGAACTTCTCCTGGTGTTCCTGTTGGTCCCTCCTGCTGACTCAAGCCAAGACTGAGGCCTGGCTGTCTCTGCTAGGTCATGTCCCCACTGTTGCTAACCTGACTCTACCGAACTAGACTGCTGGAGTATCTACGAGATGTTTGTGAGTGGATTGAGCTGCTGCTGACCTGTGAACTGAACTGCCAATTTCCAGATAACACAGATGGGAGTTGCTCCAAAGAAACTTACTAAACAGGTCCACTTCCCATGTATCCTTTCTTTTCCACTGTCTCTGGTGGGTGGTGGGTTACAAAGAAGGTTAAAGCATTTAAGAACCATCATTAAAAACAGGTTTTAAAAACCCAGAACTACATAATTCTCTTTCCAACCTAGCTAAACTTGTGACTGAAAAGTGTTCAGGTTTGACTTTTTAAGATTTATTTATCTTATGTATACGAGTACACTGTAACCATCTTCAGACACACCAGAAGAAGGCATCAGATCCCATTACAGATTGTTATGAGCCACCATGTAGTTGCTGGGAATTGGACTGAGGATCTGTGGAGTAGTCAGTGCTCTTGACCACTGGGCCATCTCTCTAACCCCAGGTTTTACTTTTGATGATTGACAAGTGCCTGAATTATCTCTCTTTATTTTCAGTATATGAAAATACATTGTATTACATAGTCCCACAGGTTCTTCATATACATCAATGAGCTAAATCCTTGATATATTTCTATCTACTTTTATTATCTTCCACACTCATAACCTCAGTTCATCCTCCTATACTGAGTTTTTATCTCAACTCTTCCTAATATAGTGTTGAAGCCTAACCCCAGATCCAAGGAGTTGTTCCAAGCCCCTGGACACAGACTACAGGCTAAGTGCAATCAGCCCTAACTCATGGTTATGTAGAAAGAGCCTGAGTCAACAAATCAACATATTCCCCACACAGAGAGGATAGAAAAAAAATGTTCTCATTTCACACCCCCAGATAATGTGTGGAAGGAAGTTTGAAGTAGCAGCTGGACCAATGACCTCCTTCAAAAGATCCTCTGCAGTCTGGCTATACTACTCTAGGGGTACTACTGTTCTGCTATACCACTCTAGTTGTACTAGTCAATCACAGAATTGAATGCGACAACCAGACATGCATTTACTGACTCTCTACACACAAGGTTCTAGCCCACACCCAGACCTCCAGGCAAAGGTTTCATTTTCTTTACTGAGGCTTAGAAGTATAACCTTAAGACTCTGATTTTTTTTAACTTAACTCCACTTTGCCACTTTCTGCATTTTTTCTCCTAATAAAACAGGGGAGAAGTAAAAAAATGAGATTTCTCTAGAGGAGCCTAATTAGTGGTGAGTCAAATTCCAATTGGTCATTCTGTCCTGATGCCTTAAAGCAGAGTAAATGCCACCATGAAGCTTTTATTTGATCACACAGTAGATCCAATTTGAAGGACACAATTGCTAGAAAAGATTCTTGCTCTAATAGCAAGGCATTTTTAATAAAATTCCATAGAACAGGTTATATTTAGAAATGTATATGCATATGTATATGTGTGTATATATGTAATAACAAATAATGAACAAAGAAGCCACAAATTTTAAAGAGAGTAAGGAGGGGTAGATGGGAGAGATTGGAAGGAAGAAATAATGTAATTTAATCTGGCCAGGTGAGCTGAGCCACAAAAGGTTCTAAGAAAGACAGCTTGGACAACTTTATTAGCTGAGTGTCATAGTTACATTCTAGTCACTGTGATATAATCCACTAATAAAAATAACTTAAAGAAGACACTGTTTATTTTGGCTTACAGTTTTAGGGGAATACAACCCATCATAATGGAAAAAAATAGGCAACAAGTGTGAATGCATGGTAGTAGCAGCAGAAGGCTGCCTGGCCACATTGCATCTCTACTTAAGAATCAAAGAATAACTGAAAGTGAGCCTAGGTTATAAAGTCTCAAGGCCTGTCTCTAATGGCCCACATCCCCCAGCAAAGCTCCACATCGTAAGGTTTAATAACTTTCACAAATAGCAACACCAGATATGGACCAGGTACTCAAACACATGAGTCCATTTGAGTCATTTTATAATCAAACCACAACACCAGAACACATTCTTTGGTAATGTATTACAATATTGGAATTCTAGAGGACGTTAATCTATAAGGTGTTTTCATGAGTTGAAATGATGTCTGGAGTCTGACAACGATTGACCTGACACCACTATCACTGTCATTTTCTGACAGCATCAGCCCAGAACTCTTCTGCCCACGGGTAATGCATTCTGGGGCTTCTGCATTATCTTTCTTTCATTAGTTATCACAAGGCATGACAGTTAAGGGAGAGTGGTATTGTTGTGTTGTTGTTGTTGTTGTTTTTAAGCAGGTTTAATGAGTTGTCTCCATGGGTGAAGTCCTTGCCACACAAGCATGGGGTTGGATCCTCAACCTTTACTGGGTTGCAAAGAATATACATAAATCTGGAAAAAATACAGTAGTCCATGTGCTTGTAATCCTAGCACCTCTATGGCAAGAATGTGAGGCAGTGACAGGAACGTCCACAGCCATATGCAACCTTAGCAACGAACAGTGAGAAGCCCTGTTTCAAACAAGATGGAGGGAAAGGAACGGCACCCAAGGCTGTCCTCTTCAACACTCATGAATGCACACACACGCGAGCGCGCACGCGCACACACACACATGTGCTCATGCAGGGGTAGGGTCTGAGCCGAAGAGACTATCTTCCTACAACAATAAGTGAAGATCTATGTTTACACCTAGTAGCTGTAAGAAGTCGAAATGGAAAAAGGAAGCTTGGCCCACAGAACAGAAAAGAATATTCTTATAATTTTTAAAATGCTTTAAGGCCTCTGATCCCTTCACCAGTAAAGGCTAATGTGATATGTTTCCACCTATGTACATGCTCCATACCCTGTATAAAGCCCATGCCATCCCCCCTTCTCTCTCTCCCCTCCTTCTCCTCCTCCTTCTTCTTTCTCTCCTCCCCCTCCCTCCTCTCTGTCTCTCTTTGTTTCCATCTTTATTAAATTGGGTATTTCTTATTTACATTTCAAATGTTATCCCTTTACCGGTTTCAAGGGCAACATCACCCTAACCCCTCCCCCTCCCCTTGTATAGGGGTGTCCCCCTCCCCATCCTCCCCCCATTACCACCCTCCCCCCAACAATCATGTTCACTAGGGTCCAGCCTCAGCAAGACCAAGGGCTTCCCCTTCGACTGGTGCCCCTAGTAGGCTATTCATTGCTACCTATGAGGTTGGAGCCCAGGGTCAGTCCACATATATAGTCTTTGGGTAGTGGATTAGTCCCTGGAAACTCTGGTTGGTTGGCATTGTTGTTCATATGGCGTCTCGAGCCCCCTTCAACTCTTTCAGTCTGACCTCCAGTTGAACCAGCACCATTTGCTGAAAATGCTATCTTTTTTCCATTGGATGGTTTTGGCTCCTTTGTCAAAAATCAAGTGACCATAGGTGTGTGGGTTCATTTCTGGGTCTTCAATTTTATTCCACTGGTCTATTTGTCTGTCTCTGTACCAATACCATGCAGTTTTATCACTACTGCTCTGAATCACTATTGCTTGAGTTCAGTGATAGTGATTCCCTGGAAGTCCTTGTATTGTTGAGGATCGTTTTAGCTATTCTGGGTTTTTTGATATTCCAGGTGAATTTACAAATTGTTCTGTCTAACTCTATGGAGAATTGGATTGGAATTTTAATGGGGATTACATTGAATCTGTAGATTGCTTTTGGAAAATGGCCATTTTTATTATATTAATCCTGCCAATCCATGAGCATGGGAGATCTTTCCCTCTTCTGAGATCTTCTTCAATTTCTTTCTTCAGAGGCTTGAAGTTCTTATTATACAGATCTTTCACTTGCTTGGTTAAAGTCACACCGAGGTATTTTATATTATTTGGGACTGTTATGAAGGGTGTCATTTCCCTAATTTCTTTCTCAACTTGTTCTCTTTTGTGTAGAGGAAGGTTACTGATTTATTTGAGTTAATTTTATACCCAGCCACTTTGCTGAAGTTGTTTATCAGCTTTAGTAGTTCTCTGGTGGAACTTTTAGGATCACTTAAATATACTATCATGTCATCTGCAAATAGTGATAGTTTGACTTCTTCCTTTCCAATCTGTATCCCTTTGATCTCCTTTTTTGTCTGATTGCTCTGGCTAGCACTTAGAGAACTATATTGAATAAGTAGGGAGAGAGTGGGCAGCCTTGACTAGTCCCTGATTTAGTGGGATTGCTTCAAGTTTCTCTCTATTTAGTTTAATGTTAGCTGTATATGGCTTTTACTATGTTTAGGTATGGGCCTTGAATTCCTCTCTTTTATCCTAGCTCAGAGGCAGCCTTTTGCATTTACCCCTCCCCCAGTAACTCTCTTGTCTGAGACCTGTTGGGAGGTGTGACTTTTGCTGCATTGCTTAGCCCCAATCACCAAGGTACTACTCTTTGGCTGCAAAACAAAACAAAACAAAACAAAACAAAACAACAACGACAACAAAATCACACTCCTTTCTCTGAAGAATGGAGTTGAGTACTCCTGCACATGCCTTTTGCTTAAAACAAGGACATCAAAGAAAATGTCACTCTTCCTCACACTATGTTACCTTCTTTCAAGATCCTTGAGACCAGCTGGGAGTATTGGCGTTTGCTTTTAATCCCAGCATCAGGAGGCAGAGATCAGTGGATCTCTGTGACTTCCAGGATAGCTTGGTCTTCAGAGTAAGTTCCATGACAGCCAGAGCTCCATGCTTGCAGCAAAGTCCAAACCCTCAGGGTGGACAGGGAAATTATCACTGCAAGGTGACAAATGAAACTGAAGTTTTGCAAGCACTGGGTCGATACTTCCAGAGACTGGCATGGTAGTTTACTCTTCTTACACATTTAAGCATAGTAAAATTTTAGGGAAATGTTACCAGGTGACAATTACCACAACAAAATCATAGGCAACGCTACATAGAAACTCTCTTGCAAAATAGCAAAGCACCCGTGTCCTTTATAATAAGAATGGATTCTATTGGCTGATAACAGTTTATGCCTAAGGCCTAGAAAGAAAGGATTTATAATAAGCATAAGGATCAATTCTATTAGTGGCGAATGCAAAATTATATGTGGCCTCTTTCATAGAGATGAGTTCTAGTCACTAAGCGACGTAGCCCAGAATTAAGGCCTATACAATGCTCCGGATATTTGGTCAGGAAGAGGATTCAGGTGGAGACTGACTCTTAATAGAAAAGCAAAGGACCAGCAGGTTGTTTGACTACTTTCAGTGGCCTTCCAGGTGACCAGGTATCTTTTCCTTCCTTTGACGAAAATAAGCCCTCATGATTGACAGTCCCTGTCTCTCTAACGCTTACAGTCTAAGCTGTGCTTCTTATATACAGTGAGACCCTGTCTCAAAAAAAAAAAATCCTTGATATCTTATTTCTGTTAAACAGAAGGGAAATAATATTTCATCAATCCATAGACAAATACAGGGCAAGCTTTCACCCGTAAGATCCAAGTTCATTCCACAAGGCAGTGCTGGGCCACAAAGCAGCCACTCCCTTCATGTCAGGTAGAATCCCTAGAGTGTTCTACATTAGATGGGAACAGCAGGTTAGTGTGAGAGCTATCTCAGAAGAACACCATGAATAGAGAAGCAATGTGAAGCCAGTGACATTAGAGAAGACTGTACCCATGTTTGAGTCTGGGAAAAACAAGCCGAAGGCAGCCTGCTGTAAATCACATTGCATTGATTTTTAGCTCTCCAACAGGCTTCATAAGAAAACAAAACATGAGTTTTACATGTTTGATATTTAAAGTTCCAATAAGACATTTAGTTTGGTTTAATTATAACCTGATTTTTTTAAATAGCAATGCTTCACTTGGAAAAAAAAGTCATATTGAATTACACGTAAATAGTCTCCTGGCATTTAATTCATCTCAGGTTCAAAAGTAGGATTATAATAGGATTTTTAAATTTTTATTTTATATGTATGGATGTTTTATTTGCATATGTGTCTATGTACTATGCATATACATTGCCTATGGAGATCCAAAACATGTGTTTGATCCCCTGGAATTGGAGTTACAGGTAGTTCGGAGTTGTCACGTGGGTGTTGGGAATTGAACTCAGGTCCTGTGCAAGAACAGCAAGTGCTCTTTGTAAGTTATGTCTTCATAACGAGCCAACTCAAGCCAGATTAGATTAGATTAAAGACAGGTTTATTAGGAAGCTGCTCTTGGGCAAGTTCACTGATTGAGGCCAGGGGAGTCGCCATGGTAGGGGGATGTAGTCATGCCACCACTACCAGTACCTCTAATGGGAGTCTGGGAATTAAAGGACAAGGATGAGAGAAGTATGAAGCTAAAACAAAGTTCTGATCAAGGCTCAACTTTATTGCAAAGTAACAGGCTTATAAAGGCAAAAACCTTAAACCCAACCCCTAGACATGACTGATGACGTAAATCACCTCATGCTGGCAGCCGATAGCATAAGTTTCCATTTCTCAGCACAGGTCTCTACTAAAGGAAGACCAAGCTGAGATCAGGCCAAAAGCAGAACTCCTAACTCAGGCGGGGAAATTCCACCAAGTCTGTGATAGCAAAAATAGCTGAGGTGGCAACTCCTGCTATGCAGCCCAGGGCAGACCCTCCACAGGGGAGAAAGAGAGAAAGGGCTCCTGATAGAGAAGAGAAGGAGAAGAAGAGAAAGAGACCAAAATGTCTGGATTATATAGGGAAGAGCCTCTGGGGGGAAGGTTCAAGGTTGGAGACATGCCAGGTAGGGACTGAAGGATGCTGGGAGAACTTGCAGGCCAGGTCTGCTTTGGGATGTAATATATGTGCCTCAGTCCCTTGTCCCCATGTCTGAAACCAAACACTCTTAACTACTCTCCAGTCCTCTAAAAAGGTGTCTTAAACATATCCCAGTTGCTTATTGTTGAGGACTATACATCTTAGTTCAAAGCATTACCGAAAATACCTGAGGAAGTCACAGCTTTTCTTTTGGATTATGAAAAGCAATTAAGAGAAATATTGAAGCCTGAAGTTTGAGGTCATTTTTGTAGCTGCAATATTAAAGGAGCAATATTTGTTTTCTGCTTCAACAGACACTAACCCATCATCGTGAAGTTTGAGGTTAGGATTGATTCTATCTCAAGCGAATATAAAAATGGTTTCCAGATAGAGCAGCCAGGTGAATCTGAATTTCAGACTGATGACAAAATGTTTTTTGTACAAATATTTCCCAAACATTGCTCAGCACATACTTACACCAAAAGCTCTCCTCTCCTCTTCTCTCCCTCTCTCTCTCTCTCTCTCTCTCTCTCTCTCTCTCTCTCTCTCTCTCTCTCTCTCCCTCTCTCTCTGAAATTCAAATTTAATTGTATCTATTTTTTTCTAGCAGTCTTATTGCTGAAAAAAGTTTGAAGGAATTCTAAGAAAGTCAGATGTTCTTAACACTTCTCCATGTGAGGTTTTTTCTTATTGGTTTTCTCAAATTAGCATATAAATTAATGAGATCCTTTCTGGTGTTTTCATAAGAACTGTGTTTTTTGTCTTGCTTCCCTCCCTGCCTCATCCCCCTTGCCCCACCCACCCTTTAGGAGTCCCACCTCCCACTAGTCCATCTTCTACTTGCATGTCTTTGCCTCTTTCTATTTTTGTGACCTACACTCACGCAAATAGATACACATATATAAAAATTAAAACCTAGGATTCACTGATAGCAAATACCTGACATTTGTCTTTCTGAGCATGATTTTCAGTTGCAACTATTTTCCCACAAATGTCACAAATTCATTTCTCTTTATGGTTGACTAAATTTCTCTCATGTATACATAGCACCCACACTTCTTTACCACATTGATCTGCTGGTGACTCTCTAGGCTAAACCCTGTTGCACAGACATGTTCAGTGTTTCACTGTCCCGAAGAGCTAAGGAATGAATCCCCACAAGATCTTAATGTGTTGTCTTTTTTATTGATGTTTCCATTGTCCTTAAAGTAAGTACTGACATCTTCCTGAAATTGTCAATGAGGGTGCAGAAGGTACCTGGAAGAGAATGGGGGACAAGAGACGTGAAGAAGGACGCCAAGACAAGAGTCTGATCAAGGCAACAATTTTATTTTTCCCAAGGCTGAATTTATACCATAACAGGGGTAACGGAGAAAGGGGGCAAGTGGGAAACATTTACACAGGCCAAGGACACAGTATTCATGCGGTCAGCTGATGTCAACAGGATGTTGGTTTTTCAGAAAGGTTACAGGTCATCACATTGGGTATCTTGACGTCAGATGTATTTCTCAGCAAGGTCAGAACTTTATCATATCATTATTCATCCTGACCACCAGATTTGTATTAGTCTTCTGCAGCTGGCTGGGGATTTTCCATGAACCCAGTCATACTTAACTCTAACCATAATAATAGCATCAATAATGGAGGGTTTCAAGGGCATTGCTCCCAACATGAAATGAAGAAAGAAAAACTTGTCTGGTAAACATCAGAATCCCTCTGAGCTCCAGAGATGATTCAATGGTTAAGAACACTTCTGTTCTTGCAGAGAGCCTAAGTTTGGTTTCTAGCACAGGACTTTCTCTTAACTCCAATTACAGGAAATCTGCTGTCTTCTTCTAGCCTCAGAGGTTAATTCAGGCATTTGGCACATACACATGCAGGAAAAACACTCATACACATAAGATAAAAATAAATATTTTAATGTATAATCCCATAGGCAACCTGTGCTGGCTAGTTTTATGTCAACTTGACACATACCAGAGTCATCAGAGAGGAGGGAATCTCAATTAAGAAAATGCTTCCTTAAGATCAGACTGTATGCGAGTCTTTAAGCATTTTATTAGCTAGCAATTTATGGAAAAGGGCCCAGCCCATTGTGGGTGGTGCCATCCCTGAGCTTGTGGTCCTGGGTTCTATAAGAAAGTGGGCTGAGCAAGCCAAGAAGAGTAAGTCAGTTAGCAGCACCCCTCCATGTCCTCTGCATCAACTCCTACCTCCAAATTCCACTTAGACTATGACTCAGAACATGGAAGCCAAGTGAACTCTTTCTTCCCCAAGTTGCTTTTGGTCATGGTGCTTCATCACAGTAATAGTAACCTTAACTAAGACACAACCCTTCAAAGAAAGACACAATTCTATGTGGTCTGACATGGGATTAGCTCTCAAATAAATTATTCAGTGAAAGGTCAAAGTTAAAAATCATAGGTACCCTGTGTCATAAAGGTTATTATTGGGAAGGGGAGCTGCATTTGAGTGATTGAGCAGTAGACTGTAATAAGGAGTCTTTTGCACATCTTGAATTTTGTCATGTGCATATGTTATCAATTCAAACACAAGAGCCTTCAAACAAACAAGCGAAGAAGCAAAACAAAACTTTTTCTTTCCAAGCAAAGCTGAACCAAACTTCTGAAGTGTTGCTTAGCATTTGGTGGAAGTCACCCTAGGGAATATTGACTTGCATGATTTTGACTGACTTTTTAAAAGAGGTCTGAGAACCTGGAGATGAACTATTTTACAACTGTGCATTGATTCTGCCTTGCTGAAGTGCAGCCAATATTTTTAAAGTGGAAAAAGATTGTCTTTCTATGAAGTTCTACCTTTTATCTGTAAGAGAGTGTGCATATTTTAATATGCTCATACACACACATACACACACACACACACACACACACACACACACACACACACACACACACATCGGGGCAGGGGGTGGGAATCCCAGCAAAAAGATAAGGAAAAGTCTCTTTGTGACTAACAGGTAACTTGATGCCTGTATTGATCTGTATCTCCCCTCCCACAGTTTCAGAACAGCCTTCCATTACAAAATCAATTCTCAGGCTACCAAGAAAGGGGTAATTCAAATGACCAAGTCCATAGTCAAATCTAATATTCAGTCCCAGTGCGGCCCATGCCACATGTATATGCACTGATAACAACATTTTTGGCTAATTAAAAATGCACTGTGTTGTTCAAACCTCAGGAACACTCGGGAGTTAATTCAACCTGCTAGCTCACATGTCACACAAAAGCTCTTTGCTGATGGACCTTTGCCAGGATCATTTTGTACCTCATACTTTGAACACTCTCTTCCCCTTCCTGGATCATCACATTTTCTTTTTACTCAATCAACAGTAGTAGGTCCCAGTACCCTGCTTTTAACTCAAGGTCTTTTCCACTTTACCAAAAACTATATGTTCTACTCTGGGGCCAGATGCCAAAGGAGAGAAGAGGGGAGGAGAGAGAGAGTGGATTAGACTTCCACATTGGTATACTAAAGAGAAGTTAAATAAGTATTTCTCAGGAGATATGGATCGCTGGAGCTAGGTACCAGAATACACTTTATAATCTAAGCCTAATACTGATAAAGCTTTAAGGAACGGGTATCATTAAAAGTATCAGAGTTCCTGAACAAAAAGAAAAGAAAAGGAGAGAAATAAAAGGACACCTGACTTCATACCAAATTCCTAACAGAATTTCAATTTAGGCCTTTAACCCTTTCAGGAATCATCCCCACCTCCACCCCCATCTTCCTCCTTGTGTGTGTATTTTAATATGCTCATACACACATACACACACACACACACACACACACACACACACACACACACACACACCTGCACAAAATCTGGTCACTTGGAAGTACCTGGGATTTAACATCTGTTCCTGGCCAAGATGAGAGAGATACAAAGCAAAGCAAACAGAATCTCCCAGCTAAGTTGAAATGCTCTGAATGCAAGAGATGTTTGAGTTTGATGTGTCCATGATGCGAATGTGTTCGCATTAGTATGGCTATCCTCAATCCTACCCGAGTCTCGCCTCTAGAGGTCAAGCAAGAATTACTCTTCTCCAATTTAGGGCCTGTCCAAGTATCTGGGTGATCCATGCAGACTCATTGTTTGGGCATCCAAATTTGACACCTCTTTGGAGTACACAGAAAAACGATAGCTCTCTACACAGGAATGCAGTCTATATATGCTTCCTGCCCCAGGCTGCCATGCTTTGTCCTCTAGACATGAAATTATTGCCACTGTTTCTCTCTTGGAAACAGTTCTGTTGCAAAAATTTCCAGCGCTTACATAAATTGCATTCTTATCCCCTTCTGGGAACACTGGATCCTTCTCTTCCAGTTACTCAAGGTCATCAGACTAGTTGTAATCATTGGCCATGAGTGTAAATCACATAGACCAATTTTGAACTAAGGTATTTAATTTGAGGTTTGAGATTCTCTGGTGCTTTCTCCCTGAACTCTGATCACTATCAGCCTGTCGGCAATGTAAATAGTGCAACAAGAAGGTGGTACCTGGGTCTAAAAGAGTCCCTTGTTATAGTGACTCACTTGGATTTGGGCTTTGCTATCGCAGCATAACCTTTCCCACAAGTAAGGTCACTTGTGTATGTGTGTGTGTTTGTGTGTGTGTTTGTGTATGTGTATGTGTGTGTGTACTGTATATACACTGCATATATGTGTGTGTGTGTGTATATGTGTGTATACTGTATATACACTGCATATATGTGTGTGTGTACTGTATGTACACTGCATATGTGTGTATACTGTATATACACTGCATATATGTATATGTGTATATTGTATATACACTGCATACATATATGTGTGTGTACTGTATATACACTGCATAAATATATGTGTGTGTATACTGTATATACACTGCATATATATATGTGTGTGTATACTGTATATACATTGCATATATGTGTGTGTATACTGTATATACACTGCATATATATGTATGTGTGTATATGTGTGTATACTGTATATACACTGCATATATGTGTGTGTGTGTATGTGTGTATACTGTATATACACTGCATATATATATGTGTGTGTATACTGTATATACACTGCATATATATATGTGAGTGTATATGTGTGTATACTGTATATACACTGCATACATATATGTGTGTGTACTGTATATACACTGCATAAATATATGTGTGTGTATACTGTATATACACTGCATATATATATGTGTGTATATACTGTATATACATTGCATATATGTGTGTATACTGTATATACACTGCATATATATATGTATGTGTGTATATGTGTGTATACTGTATATACACTGCATATATGTGTGTGTGTATATGTGTGTGTATACTGTATATACACTGCATATATATATGTGTGTGTATACTGTATATACACTGCATATATATATGTGTGTGTATGTGTGTGTATACTATATATACACTGCATACACACACACATTCACACACACACATTCACACACACACATTCACACACACACATTCACACACACACATTCACACACACACACATTCACACACACACATTCACACACACACACATTCACACACACACACACACACACACACACACACACACACACAGAGTGCCTGTGAGGGCAGAATGGGGCATTAGATCCCATGGACCTGAACTTATTGACAGTTGTGAGCTTGCAGACATGGCTTATGGGAACTGAACTCAGGTCCTCCACAAGGACTATCTGTACACATTCTTTTTTTTTAATTAGATATTTTTTATTTACATTTCAAATGTTAGCTCCTTTCCCTATTTACCCTCCAGAAACCAGCTATCTCCCCCAGCTTCCATGAGGGTGCTCCGCTACACTCCCACCCAGTCCCTCCTACCTCCCTGCCCTGACATTACCCTACACTGGGGCATTGAGCCTTGACAGGACCAAGGGCCTCTCTTCCCACTGATGCCCGACAGGGCCAACCTCTGCTACATCCAGCCACATGGCTGGAGCCATAGGCCCATTCCTGTGTACTCTTAGGATGGTGGTTTAATCCCTGGGAACTCTGGGGTATCCGATTGGTTGATATTGTTGTTCTTCCTATGGGGTTGCAGACACCTTTAGTTCCTTCAGTCCTTTCTCTAACTCTTCCATTGGGGACCCTATTCTCAGTTCAATGGTTGGCTGCAAGCATCTGCCTGTGTATTTAAAAGAGCCTCTCAGGAGACACCTATATCAGGCTCCTGTCAGCATGTACTTCTGGGCCTCCACAATAGTGTCTGGGTTTGGTGTCTATATATGGGATGGATCCTCGGGTGGGGCAGTCTCTGGATGGCCTTTCCTTCAGTCTCTGTTCCACAATTTATTGGACATTTCTTTAGGTGCTTCTCACCATTCGATATTCCTCAGATGAGAATTCTTTGTTTAGCTCTGTTCTCCATTTTTCATAGGATTATTTCATAGGATTATCTGTAGCCTAACTTCTTGAGTTCTTTGTACATATTAGATATTAGCCCTCTATCGGATGTAAGATTGGTAAAGATCTTTTCCCAATCTGTTGGTTGCCATTTTGTCCTATTGACAGTGGCCTTTTCTATACAGAAGCTTTGCAATTTTATGAGGTCCCATTTGTCTATTCTTGATCTTAGAGCATAAGCCATTGGTGTTTTGTTCAGGAAATTTTGCCCTGTGTCCATGTGTTCAAGGAACTTCCTCACTTTCTCTTCTATTAGTTTCAGTGTATCTGGTTTTATGTGAAGGTCCTTGATCAACTTGGACTTGAGCTTTGTATAAAGAGATAAGAATGGATCAATTTGCATTCTTTTGCATGCTGGCCGCCAATTAAACCAGCACCATTTGTTGTCTTTTTTCCATTGGTTGATTTTAGCTCCTTTGTCAAAGATCAGGTGACTATAGGTGGGTGGGCTCACTACTTGGTCTTTAATACTATTTCACTGATCTGCCTGCCAGTCTCTGTACTAGTACCATACAAGTTTTATCACTATTGCTCTATAATACAGCTGGAGGTTAGGGATGGCACTTCCCCCAGAAGTGCTTTTATAGTTGAGAATAGTTTTTACTCTCCTGTTTTTGTTTGTTTGTTTGTTTGTTATTCCAAATAAATTTGCAAATTGCTATTTCTAACTCTGTGAAGAACTGAATTGGAATTTTGATAGGAATTGCACTGAATCTATAGATTGCTTTTGATAAGATGGCCATTTTTACTATATTAATCCTGCCAATCCATGAGCATGGGAGATCTTTCCATCGTCTGAGATTTTCAATTTCTTTCTTCAGTGACTTGAAGTTCTTATTATACAGATTTTTCACTTGCTTGGTTAGAGTCACAACGAGGTATTTTATATTATTTGTGACTATGGTGAAGGGTGTTGTTTCCCTAATTTCTTTCTCAGCTTGTTTCTCTTGTGTAAAGGAAGGCTACTGATTTGAGTTAATTTTATATCCAGCCACATTGCTGATGTTGTTTATCAGCTGTAGGAATTCTCTGGGGGAAATTTGAGGGGTTACTTATGTATACTATCATATCATCAGCAAATAGTGATATTTTGACTTCTTCCTTTCCAATTTGTATCCCTTTGAACTATTTTTGTTGTCTAATTGCTTTGGCTAGGAATTAAAGAACTATATTCAATAGATAAGAAAATAGTGGGCAGCCTTGTCTAGACCCTGATTTTTGTGGGAATGACTCAAGTTTATCTCCATTTAGATTGATGTTGGCTATTGGTTTGCTGTATATTGCTTTTACTATATTTACGTATGGGCCTTGAATTCCTGATCTTTCCAAGACCTTTACCATGAAGGGGTGTTGAATTTGGTCAAATGCTTTCTCAGAAATTAACGAGATGATCATGTGTTGGGTTTTTTTAGTTTGTTTATATAGTGGATTATGTTGTTGGATTTCCATATATTGAAGCATCCCTGCATCCCTGGGATGGGGCCTACTTGATCATGATGGATGATCATTTTGTTGTGTTCTTGGATTTGGTTTGTGAGAAATCTATTGAGTATTTTTGCATCAATATTCATGAAGGAAATTGGTCTGAAGTTCTTTCTTTGTAGGGTCTTTGTGTGGTTTAGCTATATGCATAATTGTGGCTTCATAGAACGAATTGGATAGACTATCGCCTAGTTTGGAGAGTATTGGTATTAGGTCTTGTTTGAAGGTCTGATAGAATTCTGCACTAAACCCATTTGGTCCTGGGCTTCTCTTGGTTGGAAGACTTTTAATAACTGCTTCTAATTTTTTAGGAGTTATGGGGTTGTTTAGATGGTTTATCTGATCCTAATTTACCTATTTGTCTAGAAAATTATCCACTTCCTCCATAGTTTCCAGTTTTGTTGAGTGTAGGTTTTCTTGTAGTAGAATCTGATTTTTTTTAATTTCCTCAGTTTCTGTTGTTATGTCTGCCTTTTCATTTCTGATCTTGTTAATTCTGACATTGTCTCTGTGCTCTCTTGTTACTTTGGCTAAGGGTATATCTATCTTGTTGATTCCCTCAAAGAATCAGCTCCTGGTTTTGATAATTCTTTGTATAGTTCCTTTTGTTTATACTTGGTTGATATCAGCCCTACGTTTGATTATTTTCTGCCCTCTACTCCTCTTGGGTGTATTTGCTTTTTGTTCTAGAGCTTTCATGTGTTCTATCAAGCTGCTAGTATAACCTCTCTCCAGGTTCTTTTTGGAGGCAATCAGAGCTATGAGTTTTCCTCTTAGCAGTGCTTTTATTGTGTCTCATAAATTTGGGTATGCTCTTTCTTCATTTTCATTAAATTCTAAAAACTCTTTTATTTCTTTATTTTTTCCTTGACCAAGTTATTATTGAGTAAAGTGTTGTTTAGCTTCCATGTACATGTGGCTTTCTTTCATTTTTGTTGTAATTGAAGACAAGCCTTAGTCCATGTGATCTGATAGGATGCATGGGATTATTTCAGTCTTCTTGTATATGTTGAGGCCTGTTTTGTGACCAATTTTATGGTCAATTTTGGAGAAGGTACCATGAGATATATTTGTTTTGTTTTAGGATGAAATTTTCTATAGATATTTGTTAAATCCATTTGGTTCATAACTTCTGTTAGTTTCTCTATGTCTCTGTTTAATTTCTGGTTCCATGATCTGTCCATTGATGAGAGTGGGCTGTTAAAGTCGTGCACTATTATTGTGTGAGATGCAATGTGTACTTTAAGCTTTACTAAAGTTTCTTTTATGAATGTGGGTGCCATTCCATTTGGAGCATAGATATTCATAATTGATTGTTTATCTTGGTAGATTTTTCCTTTGATGAGTATGAATTGTCCTTCTTTATTTTTGAATAACTTTGGATTACATTTGATTTTATTCAATATTAGAAATGCTATTCCAGCTTGTTTCTTTGGACCATTTTCTTGGAATTTTTTCCCAATCTCTTACTCTGAAGAAGTGTCTGTCTTTTTCATTGAGGTGCATTCCCTGTATGCAGCAAAATGCTGGTTCTTATTTACATATCCAATCTGTTAGTCTATGTCTTTTTATTTGGTAATTAAATCCATTGATACTGAAAATATTAGGGACCAATGATTGTTGTTTCCTATTATTTTTGTTGTTTGAGGTGGAATTATGTTTGTGTGGCTATTTTCTTTTTGTTTTGCTGCAAGGAGATCACTCTCTTGCTTTTTCTAGGGTGTTGTTTCCCTCCTTGTGTTTGAGTTTTCCCTCTACTATCCTTTGTAGGGCTGGATTTGTGGAACGATGTTATGCAAATTTGGTTTTGTCATGGAATATCTTGGTTTTTCCATCTATGTTATTTGAGAGTTTTGCAGGATACAGTAACCTGGGCTGGCATTTGTGTTCTCTTAGGGTCTGTATGACATCTGTCCAGGATCTTCTGGCTTTCATAGTCTCTGGTGAGAAGTCTGGTGTAATTCTGATAGGTCTGCCTTTATATGTTCTTGACCTTTTTCCCTTGCTGCTTTTAATATTCTTTTTTTGTTTTGTGCATTTGGTGTTTTGACTACTATGTGACAGGAGGAATTTCTTTTCTGGTCCAATCTATTTGGAGTTCTGTAGGTTTCTTGTGTATTTATAGGCATCTCTTTCTTTAGGTTGGAGTTCTGTAGGTTTCTTGTGTATTTATAGGCATCTCTTTCTTTAGGTTAGGGAAGTTTTCATCTATAATTTTGTTGAAGATATTTACTGGTCCTTTAATTTGGGAGTTTTCACACTCTTCTATACCTATTATCCTTAGGTTTGATCCTCTGATTGCATCCTAGATTTCCTGAATATTTTGCTTTAGGAGCTTTTTGCATTTTACATTTTCATTTACTATTGTGTCAATGTTTTCTATGGTATCTTCTGCACCTGAGATTCTCTCTTCTATCTACTCTTGCATTCTGTTTGTTATGCTTGTGTCTGTGACTACTGATCTCTTTTCTAGGTTTTCTATCTCTAGGGTTGTCTCCTTTGTAATTTCTTTATTGTTTCTATTTCCATTTTTATATATTGGATGGTTTTGTTCAATTCCTTCACCTCTTTGGTTGTGTTTTGTGTTACCTCTTTAGGGGCTTCTATCTCTTTACCTTTGTTGTCCTCTATTTCTTTAAGGGAGCTATTTATGTCTTTTTTAAGTCCTCTAACATCATCATGAGATGTGATTTTAAATCAGAATCTTGTTTTCCAGTGTGTTGGGGTATCCAGGACTTGCTGTGGTGGGAGAACTGCGTTATGATGATGCCAAGTGGCCTTGGTTTCTATTACTTTGGTTCTTGCTGTTGCCTCTCGCCATTTGGTTATCTCTGGTGTTAGCTGGTCTTGCTGTCTCTGACAGTAGCTTGACCATCCTATAAGCCTGTGTTTCAGCACTCCTGGGAGACCAGCTCTCTCCTGGTGGGATTTGGGTACAGAGAGCTGTGGCACTGGGTTATCTCTGGGTGCACACAGAAACCAGAAGGATCCTGCCCAGACTGCTCCTTGATTCCTGTGTACTAAGTGCTCCGGGCCAGTCCCTGTGAGCAGAAATGTAGTCTTACCTTTTTTTCTCAGGTGGGTTAGCGCTCCAGTTGGATTTGGGTAGAGAGAACTATGGTTCTGGGTCAGCTCTGGGTGCAGATGGAAACCAGTGAGGCATCTTTTTTATAGAGAGATAGATACATAGATAGATAGATAGATAGATAGATAGATAGATAGATAGATAGAATGACAACCCTTTATCCATTAAAATTGCATCGATTATCTTAATAAGTTTTAAGTTTCTCCTTTTTTAAGGGTGAGGAAATGTTTCAATTTTTCTCAGATCCTCCTGCTTGTGCAGCAAGTGTTCTTACCTCTTTCATCCCTAGATGGTATATTATTTTATATGTGATGTGGGAATTTAAAATTATTTCAAATGTCGGGAGCCAGAGGAGGATACCATGAGAAAGTGGGGTTTAAAAAGAACTATGTCTTCCATGCAAGTGTTAAAAATAAAAGCAGGAAATGCAGCTAAGACGCAGGAGGGAAATTCCTGAATGTCTCAATCTTGCCTCCAATTAAAGGAAGCAGAAGAAAAAGAATGTCCCCTAAGAATTTGAACTGGTATTCAAGCAGGCAAGTTTGCAGGCTGAATTTCTATTAGCATTGTGGTTTAAAAACTAAAAACATGACAATGTAATTTGAAGAAGTGTCTGGTTAACAGTGCCCTGAGTGACTAGCAGACACAAACACAGCAAGCAAATCTCTTAAAAGTCTTCAATTTAGTCCTCTCTAGGCCAACAGCAACTATGTGTGGAATCCCATTCTGAAAGATGTTACATTATGGGTTCTTTTTCAAAAAGGTGTAGACTAGGTTCTGGAGGGTCTACTAAATTTCAAAGACCTAAGAAGTAGCAGCTACAAGTCAGCACAAAACAAACTTCTGCTTACTCTGTGGTTTTTCAGGGCTCCAACTTCATATGTAGCAGTGAATAGCCTTGTTGGAGCACCAGTGGAAGGGGAAGCCCTTGGTCCTGCCAAGGTTGGACCCCCAGTGCAGGGGAATATGGGGGGGCAATAAGGAGGATGTATAGGGGGAATACCCGTATGGGGGAAGGGGAGGGGAGGGAATGGGTGCTTATGGACAGGAAACCGGGAAGGGGAATAACGTTTGAAATGTATGTAAAGAAATATATCTAATAAAAAATTTATTTTGAGTATGTGTTTAAAAAGGCAAGCAAAGGATGGAGAGATGCCTCAATGGACAAGAATGCTTGTTGCTCTTCCAGAGAATCTAAGTGTAGTTCCCAGCACCCACATCTGGTGATTCACAGCTGTCTACAACTTCAGCTCCAGGGGACATGATGCTCTCTTCTGGTCTCTTTCAAGGTACCTGCACATTCATGGCATATACACACAGAGAGACACACAGATATGATCACATAAAATAGAAATAAATCAAGAAGGTCATAAACATTCTGGTAAATTTCATTTAGTCCTCGCTAATCTGCAATTCTCTAAATGAGGGTGACTTGTTTGAAGGGACTTGGGAGCAAAATCCAAGAAGATCGAGACGTCTCTTTTCAGATGTGGCCTAGCCTCAACCTAGTCCAGGGAGGCACTAGAATGAGAATGGTCCTCCAGAGCACCCCTACTTAGAAGCAAGAGACTGACACATTCTGCTTAATATCATGCAGCATTGACCACTGTAGGAAAAGAGAAAGGCATAACCATCCAGGTTCTGACTGTCTGTTATAGATGACATTCCTCCAGAGCAGGAGAGAGCTGTAGGCATTAACTAATACTAACAGTCAGTAAACGACGGGGGTTCTGGCCAAACAGAGGCTCCAGGTAGGATGGTAGCAGCTCCTCTAGGATCATTGTTAATTTGAATATCATTAGAAAAAGAATGACTTTGCGTAGAAGGGATGGTTGTATGGGTGAAGGAGCAGTGATTTGCCTCCTGGGTAACAACTAACAACTCCATGGGTGCTCCTTGAACCTGAGCTTTCTCAGTGATTGAATGAGAACCACAATTCCTGTGAAACACTACAGTCAGTTAATGTAGTAGAGGACCACAGCAGTATGTGCGTTCCTTATTCTCTCTGATTCCCCCAACCCTCTAGGCATGTATGTTTTGAAGTATCAATGTCTACAAATACAGTTGAAAGCCTCTTCTCTGAAAGACTTTCAGGGAGAGACTATGTTCCAGCTTGGGTAATTTTCTAGAACATTTCTCAGGTGTTTACAAGCCCACTGACGTTTTTAAAATAGATATTGATGTCCTTTTATTACATTCTAAGTTATTGACTTTATGTGTGGCCATGCGTATGCTGAAGCATGCATGTGGAAGTTAAAAGACAACCAGCAGGAGTTGTTTCTCTCTTTCTACCACATGGGTATCAGGGATCGAACTCACGTCATCACTCTTGACAGCAGGCATTCTTACCTACTGAGCCATCTCATTGACCCTAAACAACTTAATTTAATTATGAGTCTGGGTATATCATTAAGAGTCTGCACCCTGGTTCTCACATACTAGGTCTGTTCATCAACAAACAGTTATTGGAATGCCCAGCCATGGGAGAAGTGGACTAAATGATGTTTCAGATTTATCCTTGTATCAATAAAGGTCACATGAGTCAGTTTGCAAGCTCCTGAATTCCAGCCCATCTTGGCTTAAGAAATTGATCCTATCATATAGATTGTCTCCTTTGCTATCATCACCATTACTGTCATTTAGACTTTACCTCTTTTCTGGAAGGCATTATTGTAGAGTAAAAGTTCAGCAGAGCATGGTGTCTCTGTATCACCATCATGCAAGTGGTTACAGCAAGAGGATACCCGCAAGTTCCAGGCAACCTGGGTTATAATAAATTCTGTGCTGACCTGGGCTACACTCTGAGATGCTTTCTCAATTAAAAAGAAGTTCAGAAAACAAAATTACCCCTAGATTTGAAAGTCCGTCCTGCCATCACTCAGCTTTCATATGTAACATGGAAATGGCAAGGGACAGAGTGCATAGTTACTGTGTGACTGAATGGCTAAGATATACTACAAAGGCATATTGTAAGAGTTTGTGTTTGGGCATCCATTTTTATGGATTTCTAATCAAGTAGTAATTATAAGCAGTTTAGATAAAATGGCATATTTGTCTATATTGTCATAAAATACATCCAAACCCTCCACGAGTCAGTCTACACAGTGTGTAGAAATTTAATATTTAATGACTGAATTTCTGTGTAGCCAACAACCTTCCAATGATACAATTCTAAGAAAGGAAAGAAATAAAAAAATATGTGTGGTACCTGGTTTACTGACTCTCACATTCATTGTGTAAGGAAAGGAAAATACACTTTCATGAGTTTTGTTATCTATCATTGGAAGTGAATACTAAAAATAACAATAAAGTGTAACATCAAAGAAATAACACACATCAGGGTTTTAAGTGCACAGACAAAGATGCAGTTGTTCTTAAAACCTGAAATGTCACTGGCTCTGAATTGTTTTTTCTTGAGACATGGCTTCCAGTCTTAGAATGGGCTCATTTTCTCTGACAATTAAAGAATTTAAAGGCAGGAAGTAAATCACAGTCATGGCAAGCAAACAAGTTTTAAATAAAAGTATAGTAACAACACAACACAACACACACAGAGCACACAACACACACACAGCACACAGCACACAGCACACACAAATAGACAGACTACCCACAAGCAGAGAGGGAATTCAAAAATCAAAATCTCTCTCTCTGCCTGGAAAGCTGGGGTTTGTTTGTTTGTTTGTTTGTTGTTTGTTTGTTTGTTGTTTGTTTGTTTGTTTTGGGTGGCCTGGGGGCTCCCTCTTCCTTTGTTTTGTATTGGTTAGCTTAGACAACGAAAAATGGGTTTATTGGCTCATAACCCGTGTCCAGAGCCTATTTATATATCTGGGAAGGTCAACTAGAAGGGGTGAGGTGAAGATGCCTACCTTTGTCGGGGTTTAAGAAGCCAGAAGAATTCCATTCTGCTATTTATTTATGGCCTCTTTCCCTATCTGTCTACCTGTCAGAGTACTAGGTAATTTCTGTTTCCTCGGGGTCTCACTATGCAGCCCTGGCTAACCTAAAAGTTTCTTTATAGACCAGGCTGGCCTTGAGCTCACAAAGACCTACCTGCTTCTGCTCTTAGGTGTTCAGATTAAAGGCATGAGCCACCATTTGTATCTGGAATCCTACTGATAATGAAATTTGGGACATGAAGGATTTTATGAAAAGGTCCACAGAGCTAAACTCTCCACTCATCATTTCTGTGAAAGATCAAGTTGTCACTTGCCATCCACACGGAATGAAGAAACACACGGAAAGAGCCTTACTTTTTTTCAGTGGTTGAAATCTACGTGAAGGAAATTTCTTCCTGAGGTTCTTTTTTATGTATGGTCATCTTTAGCAAGGCATGAGAAAAAAGATCATTTTCCAGTGAGAAACACATTGTAACTTCTTGTTGAAGATGAAAACAATACCCTCTTGTGACCTGAGTCTTAGGACAAAAAGCCTGTCTCTGGGTCTCAACAGAGCAGGTTTAGCCTTGCCATCAGTACCTCCATGGCCATGGGTCACCATACTGTTCATCCCTATAAGATGCCAGTCGCCATCAAAATGAATGATTGAATAAACTACCTGCAGAAGGTGCTGAGAAGCTGAAGCAATCTTTTTTTTTTGTGACCATATTTCTCTGAAAAGAGTCTTACTTAATAAGATTTTGCTTACTCAGAGAGGGCATGTTCTGAGACAGGTTCAGGTTTCTATGTCTTTTAGAGAAGGACGACTTGCCCCTAGTGTGAGAAAAAAATCAAAAGTGCCTTGAACCAGCTTAGGCCCAAGTGTAGATAAATAGAAAGCCATGGACCTCTGCTCCAGTCCACCTGTCATATACATACCCAAACTGTGCTAAGTGAACCACCTCCCTAAACTAGAAGCTTAGAGGAGGAAAATTACTATAGCTAAGCTTGCCTACCTACAGACAGGACAAAGCTATTTGCCTGGCAAGCCTTAAGATAAAAAGGATGTGGGAACTAAAGAGATAACTCAGCAGTTAAAGCACTGGTTGTTCTTCCAGAAGACCAGGGTTCAAGTCCCAGTACCCGGGCTCACAGTTGTTTGTAACTCCATGTCCAAGGGATCCAAAGCTTTATTCTGGCTTCCTTTAAGCCAAGTATGCAAGGGGTACACAGACACACGTGTAGGCAAACCATCCATATATATCTGGGACCAGACTGCGGGACTGGCAAAGCTAGAGCCCTGCCCTGAGCAGATTCCTGAGAAGGGCTTGACCTTTTCAAAGGAGAAGAACATCTTGCCGTTTAATGATTCACCTTATGTCCTTGGGCACTTCCCAGTACTCCCCGCCACCCTAAGCTTCAGTCCCTGCTTCAGTTCCTGCTTCAGAGCTTTAAATGCTGTACATTCCTCTCAATAAACAGACCCTGACAAGGACACTGCTTGGTCTCGCTCCTCTTTCTCGCCTGTTCTCCCACAGGTATGGGTCCCCCTCGACCCCCACGAATAACTGAGTCCCCGCTGGCGGGGACACATATACATAACATAAAATCAAATTTAAAATAAACTAGTTATAGAATTTAAAGATAACCCTGTGAATGTGTTTTGTTCTGTGCAGCGTTATTGAGAAAGAAGACAAACCTGAGCGGCAAAGGGAAGGATAACACCTAGAAGAGGGATGGGCAGAAGGGGCTTGTTTTGGGACTGGGAAAACTATTCTGTGCACTTCATCAGAATTCCTGCCTTCGGAGGCTGACTTCAGCTTCACAAGGTTGTGAAATGAACTGCCGCTGCGTCTCCTGTGCTCTTTTTATGAAGTGAGGGTCTTGGTTCCTCACATCTAGAATGATGAAAGACCTCCTTAGTCAGCCAGAGCATGCACCAGAAGTGCTGTCGGGTACTGTGGTGGACTGTTTGTCACCCACTTTTCCTGCCAGGAGAAACTTTACCAGAGTTCCTTTTCCTCTGCAGTTCTGAGTTCAAGTAGGCCAAGACGCGATTATACAAAGTCTGGGATCAGAAGGAGGGCAGCTCACTACTCTCCAAAGGCGGAGCTGTTAGAGAAGGTGAATCACAGAGGGAAAGGTGACCTCAGTCCATGCCTGTTCCTCATGGTCCTCACCTCCCCTTCTTGCACTCTAACTCCTGTCCTCCACCAGCAACTCCGAGCTCACCCCTAGATGCTTCTCTGCAAGTTTACTGGGGCCACAGCCACAGAGAGCCACAATTTCTGAGGACAACTTCACCAGTCCACCCTCCAACCCCCAATCCTTGGTCTGACTTCAGCCACCAGACGTGCTCCAGAGTTCATTGGAAGGTCTGATTCATCAGCCTTAGCCAGGGCTGGTGTGTGACCTTCTCCTGACCCCTCAGCTCACACCTCCTTTGATTTCCCAGCCCCTCTTTCATCGATAATACCCAATTCTTATACAAATTTCTCCTTCCAAAATATTCAGTGGTTCTGTTTTTATGACTCATACAATTATGGGTTTCCAATATCTCCTTTCTGGGCTAGGCATAACGAAGTATAGAATGGACATTCCTGTGGACACACAGTGGTGTAGAGCTTGAAAAAAAGGCCCCTTCGTGGTTACAGAAAGCCACATGGCTTCTTATGAGTCCCCTTGAAACTGGCCTTTACCTCCAGGCCCTGCTTGCTGCTTCCTAAGGCTTGCTCGCACTTTGTTCTTTGCACTTAGACTCTTGTTGTTCTTTGTAGCCTGCAAGGTGCTTCATTGGCATATTTTTGAGACCACTCATATAGGAAGGATGTGAAATGGGTTGTCCCAATTTACCTACGGAGAAACTAAGAAATGTTAACATCATGTGGCTCCTAAGCGGTAAACTTAAGACTCCAACTCAAGCCTTCCAGAGACATTTTTCTGTTTCACTTATTAATAATGGTTGATATGTTTATAGCAATTTTTCCCCTAAGACAGCTTCTCCCTCGGTGATTTAATTTATACCCTACTATTAGGTGTCTCCATTAAAAAAGAAACATTGCAGACATTTGCAGAAGGGCAAGGGAACAGAAGTAAGCCTCGGGCAATTTTATGGGGCCAGAAAAGACTTAAGTAATCATTTAACACACTAGACTCCTTTTAAAAATAAAAAGTCTAGGGTGAGCGAGGTGGCTTTCCCCAAAGGAGCCTTCTGAGCAAGCTTGGCAGCCTGAGTTCAATCCTTGGTTCCTTATAAATGTGGAAGGAGACAACAAGCTCCACGAACTTGTACTCCAACCTGTATCCTCATTCTGTGACATATGCATGTATACACATATACACATATAATAATAATAATAATAATACACAAAACCGATGATAAAGTAACACCCTGAATGAAAATAATAAAATTAGCATATTTTCTTCCATCATCTGCTATGGTCTTAATGTCTGTGTCCTCCAGAAATCCATAAGTAAAAACCCAATCTCTGTTGTGCTCTAGTAAGAGGTGAGACATTCAGGAAATGACTAAGTTGTGAGGCAGAGGAGGTAGAGCCCTCATAAATGAGATGAGTGTCCTTAAACATGTGTCCCAGTTTTTTTTTCCTGAAAAGGTCTCTTGCCTTTAGAAACTGAACTTTTGCCAGACCTTGCCACCAAGTTAGCAATGTGCCTTGAGACCATATGAAACTATGTAGTCAATCTGCTGTCCTACTGTGTGCTTGGCCTATTTAAGCTGCCTCTCAGAAAACAATGTAACCAACATTATTATGCCTTAGATTTTCCATGAAATCAGCTGTTACAGCCTATGCTAAATAGTAAATCTTAAACTGATCCAGAATCATGTGTGTGTGTGTGTGTGTGTTTGTGTGTGTGTGTGTGTGTGTGTGTGTGTGTGTGTGTGTTGTGGTAATCATTTGCTGAAAGCAGCCAATATCTAGAAAGTGACCATAAATAAAATAAATACCTGCCACAGAAGTTGGAAGCAACATGTGTATAGAGATGGACAACATCTGTTTGTGGTTTTGAATACTATTCTGGGTCAGTTGGAAGTCAGTAAATCAATGCTTCCCTTTTCAAACTTTAAGATTTCCATTTAAAATAATCCACCATTCTTTTCCTGAATAGTATTTCCTATGCTAAGATCTTTGTTAGGACCAGACAACAGGGCAGACACACACAAGACATTTTTTGTGGCCTGAAACCACAAACTACAGGAAGATGAAAGACAGGGAGAGAGCAAAGTAGAAAATTCAAATATAGGTTCACTTTTAGTCCAAACTACTCAAGAAAAAGACACTCTTTTAACTCTTGACTATGGTTTCAATTCAACGCGGGAGCTTTTGTTTTTCCTTCTGCAATATCAGGCCACAGCAGAAGCATATACCAAATTCTTACAGCATCATATCAGCTGACAACTTGATCATGGACTCCTTGGACCCTAGAACCATAAAAGTACATTTCTATTATTTCTAATTTAGCCAGTTGAGGATATTTTGACAGAGACTTAAGAAGACTAATATACTGAACCCTATAGAATCTTTAGGAATCATTAGATTCTAAAGATTTTCATTGGCTATTCATGTCATGCATCAGAGTGTTAAAGATAGGATTTCAGCATAAGCTAACTCAGTCATTTTTCCTCTGTGACTCCATAAAACAAAGTCTTCCCTGTGTCCTCTCTGTAATTCATTTTAGGAAAAAAATTTAACTTTGACAGTTTTCAAAAAGTTAGCAGTGAAACAAAAACTTCCAGCAAGTAAAATCTTTGTCACTGAATAAAAAGAGCAACCCAAAATTATAGACTACATTCAGAACCAGTAAGCTGCAAAAAAAAAAAAAAAACCATCATGAAATAACATCTAATTAAACTCTTGTAGGACATAGCAAACTGCTCTACTAGCTAGTTTTATGACCTTAAGTAAAATACTTACCTTCCTTGGAGACTGACATACACCAGCCTTATCTTTAACATGATAATAGCAGCATTTTTGAAATGTTCTAAAATATAATATACATATACTAACTACATATTGGTTTATTGTTGTTAACATTGGATCTTGGACAATGTCTTGGTTTCATTGCTATGAAGAGACACCTTAGCCAAGGCAACTCTTATAAAGGACAACATTTAATTGAGGCTGGCTTGCAGATTCAGAGGTTCAGTCTACTATCATCATGGTGGGAAGCCTGGCAGCATCCAGGCAGGCATGGCGATTTTGACGAAAGTGAGTGTTTAAGGGGTTGGGGATTTAGCTCAGTGGTAGAGCGCTTGCCTAGCAAGCACAAGGCCCTGGGTTCGGTCCCCAGCTCCGAAAAAAAGAAAAAAAAAAAAAGAAAGTGAGTGTTTAAGATCTTGATCCAAAGCAGTCAGAAGAAATTAGTCTCTTCCGCACTGGGTGGAGCTTAAGCATAGGACCTCAAAGCCCGCCCCCACAATGACTCACTTCCTCCAACAAGGCCACACCTACTCCAAGGCCTCACCTCCTAATAGTGATACTTCCCATGGGCCAAGCATATTCAAACCATCACAGACAGCCATGGTAGTCTCATTTATAAAACCTCAGAATTAAAGTTCCATGTACTTGTATTCTTTGGAAGAATTAGACCATTCCATCCGGTGCATACTTTCATTTTATTATTGGTTGGTGTTGGGGTTGAGATTGTCGTGGATGGTGAATTTATTTCAAAAATCAAATTATTGTGCTTATACACAAGGACACAGCTTCCTTTCTTTTAATCATAATCAAGACTGCCTAGCAAAAGTGCACTGATGTTTCCCTTCTGTCTCTTCTTGTTTCCCGCTTCTATAAGATGCAGAGTGAGCATGTACTCCTGTGAAAGCAAAGGTAAAGATGATCATAGTACTCTGTGTGATTCAGGCAGCTATCAGATCCAGAATCCTTGTCAAGGATCTCGGTGTTATACAAACCCTGCTTTGCTCCTTTGCTGGAAACTACAATCATTGATTCCTAAGGATTTTAAGTTAGAAGAGAAGGATGGGTCAATGGAATCCTCTCACTTGAGCATCACTGAAAAGGAGGCTTAGAAAAATAATGAAACCTGCCCAAAACCAACCAGTTCGTGAGTGACAGAGCCCCTCACCTAGTCCTACACATGATTATGAAAAAGCACAACAGACAGACAGACAGACAGACAGACAGACAGACAGACAGACAGATAAACAGAAGAAGAATATGTGAGAATGGGTAGCTGACTGGAATGGGACAGGAAGGCATTTTCTGCAGTGAAAGAAATGCCCTATACCTTCACTTGGTATGAATTATGAGCCTGTAAACACTGGCTACAGTTTATTGAGCTACATAGTTAATGTGCATATTTTTATTTATGTGAGTTATACTTCAGCGAGCAATTTTTTAAAGTAAAAGATTCCTTGAGAGCTAAACTGAGAATCTATAAGGTAGAGAATCTGGCTTATTTCTTGGGCATGATTATCTTATCTGAATGGAGAACAGCTCTCAGTCTTCCACTAGCCATCTCTAGGGCTGTCCAAAAGAAAGAGAGAACAGATACTAGGTTATTTGGGGTAGTCTGAAAACAAAGGAGATTTTGCCCTCATTTTACAAGTAAAAAAAAACTAATAAAAAGGCAAGAACTACACACACTCCCCAAAAATACAGTGTGTGAAATGTATGTGCAGTGCTGAGTGAAAACAGAACGCCCTCTTTGTAACCAAGAGCATCTGAAACATAGCACTGTGATCTGAACCCCCTACAAAGTCCCCAAACTAAGAACAGAGCAGTTCATGGCCCAATGGCACCGTGATTGTGAACCTTCCTTCCTAACACCGTGACCCTTGAATACAGTTCCTCATGTTGTGGTGGGCCCTAACCATCAAATTATTTTATTGCCACTGAGTAAATGTAATTTTGCTACTGCGATGAATCATCATGTATTTAGCAGTGATTCCCAAATGGTCTTCATTGGACCCCCTAAAGGGTTGTGACACACAGGTTGAGAACCCGTGCCATAGTGGCAATTCGAGAGTACTCAGTTGTGTTTCTGCAGACTGGGAAGGAACACCGTCCCAGTGACACAGAGGCTCCTAGCTCATCTGTTTCTTCACTATCATGTAGCACCCTCCTCCATTTAAAAAAAATGATTTAACCTAGGGGAGAGAAGGAAATGCCAAGGAAATTAAGATTGTATTTCTACTACCCAGTAGATTATGAGGCTCATAATAAACAAAACACAGCTGTTAGTATTCAAACAAAGTGACATTTTACATGTTTCAGGTGTCAAATGAGACTAGCCATCCCTATCCAACCTGGCCATAGACAGGTCATGGTTTCATCTGGAAAGTGTCACAAGTACTTCTTACTTGGCAGTGCTGTTACAAGAACTTTGAATACAGAATGCATAGTGATTTATTGTATCTTATTCCAGAACATTATTCCAGAAAGAAGAATCCCCAGGCACTACTTAACATTGTCAAAAGCTCTCTACTTACAGAGGCATACAAGAGGCTGACAGTGGTACTAGAGCAGAATCTACCTCCATGAAGATAAAATAAGATACATTAGGATTCCTCTAATGTATATTTATTGCCCATCGACCATATGAATGTGCAAACAAAACCACATATCCATGGGGAAAATGATGAGAGAAAGTGAGATAAAAATGAAAACAAGTGTGACTTGCCAAAGGCCAACTCCTACCAACACCCACTCAGCCTTTTCACTCTAAGAGGCAGAAAATAGCAGAAGAAAAAGTGAAAGACACAGATTTTAGCCTAAGTGATGGTTGTTTTTAGTTTTAGCCAGTGCCTTGGTTTTGTTCCAGATTAAAGTAGTTATGGGATCTAAAATATGTGAGAAAGAAATGAGCCTCCCCCATCTGGCAGCCCTATCAGCCACCAGCTTCAGAGGCGGGTGAGTGATGAAGGGCTTTACTACTCACAGATTCCTTACCTCTGGTGACGTAGTAAAATCACGAGGATAGACCTTTTACAATGCTATCTCGTAGGGCTCAATCTGCTAGGTTCTGATTCTATTAGTCAATAGCGACACTGCGTCAGAATGGTTTTAAAAAGCTCCCTCGGTGAGCTGACTATAAAACCAGGGCTGACATATTTCAGTCTGCAAGCATACATGCAAAGACTTAGAATTGCTTCCTATCCCACGGCAGATAGAACTCAGGTAAACAACTTTGGATGGGAAGAAATCTACATTCCTTGATATTGACTTGAGAGTCCAGAAGCAATACTCTGTTATAATTCTGACAGGAATTAATGTGATTTCCATTGGCATGTGCCCTTCAGAGATTTAAAAAAAAATCCCTTCCCATTCTACAGAGATGGTTTAGTAGCTAAAGCACTTGCTGTTCAAGTATCAGGGCCTGAGCTCACATCTCCAAGAACATGTTAAGTGGGGTGTGGTAGCACTGTAATCCCAGTGCTCCTAGGATAAGAAGGAAGGCGAGGACAAGGGAGTCTTTCAAAATCCATGCCAACCAGCCTGGAGTAAAGTGGCAAACACTTTGGAGACCCTGCTTCAAATAAGGTGGAAAACAAAGAGTAATTCTTGAGGTTCCTTTGACTTCCACATATATGCCATGTCTCATATATGCCCACACTAGACACACACACACACACACACACACACACACACACACACACACACATGCCATACACATACAGATATATGTACAGCATATCACACCACCAAAAAAAAAAAAAAAACCAGAGTTGAGAAATGGCTAGGTATGTAAAGACTCTTGTTACAAAAAGCCTGATGGCCTGTGTTCAATCCCCAGAACCACGGAAAGGTGGACAAAGAGAATCAATTCTCCAAAGTTGTCCTCTCTCTTCCAAAGATATGCTAGAGCACATGTGCCCCCCACCATCATCACCACATACATATCATGGACATATACAAATAATAAAATTTAAAATAAATAACAAAAGAAAGCCTTTCCCCTTGTATTATTTTATAGAGGAGAGATCTAAGACCAAAAGAAGACCAACCTAATTTAGCCCAATGAGGCAGCCACCATGACCGAAACGGAGACATATTTTAACGAGCTAAGTTAGGTTGTAATTAGGTACCTAATGGGAAAGGAGACAAGGAAACTCAGAACTTCCCATGAGCTACTCAGCAAAGCACCTGTGTTTTCCCTCTGCAGTGTTCTCATACTTGTTCCTTATCCATCTTCTCTGAGAGCTGTAAGTTCTGTGGGGAGAGGAGCGCTGCATGTCTCATTCGGCAGTGTATCCCCAGCATCTAGCATGATGGCAGATACAAGTTTTCTCAAATACATTTGGCCCCTTACTCACTTTTTGCTTTCTCTATAATGTCACTAGCTTTAGTACAATTGGTTACATAGGACCATTCCAATTTTTTTAAGGTTGGTTCTTATTTCTAAGAAACAGTTCCAGGGCACAGATAGTCATGCTTGCCACATAGCCTAACACTCTGAGTTCATTCCCTAAGACCCACATTGTGGAAGGCAAAAACTGATTCCTGTAAGTTGTCCTCTGACCTCCGCATATGGATTATGGCATGCTCGTGTATGAACAGTCACACAGACACACAAAGACAGACACAGACATGCACAATGCAGAAGAGAAAGAGAAAACCCTATTTAGCTTTTGTGTTGCTGTGACAGATCACTTAGACCAAAAGCAACTAGGGAAGGAAAACATCATTTTTATCTAACAAGTTATAGTTCATTACTGAAAGAAGGCAACATAGAACCTTGAAACAGAAACCATGGAAGAAGGATGCTTACTGGCTTGCTCACAAGCTCATGTTTAGCTAGCTACCTTTCTTATATAGCCTTGACTCACCTTCCTAGGAATGGTACTGCCCACAGTAGGCTGGCCCATCCTACATCAATTAGCAAATTTTTTAAAACTGCCTCACCTACCTTATTATGTTGAACTTTCAGGTTACAAAGTTTAGACAGTCTTAACAACATTGAGTCTGTGATATACTACACATAAACTCCATGAAAAAAAGAGGCAATTCTTTGAATGAGGTTTCCTCTTGCCAGCTGTGTCAAGTTGACTAGCCACCACTCATAAATAAATGAGAAAATTAATAGCTCTAGATTGTAACCCATAATATTACAAAGCATGGGTTAAATCTTTGGTGTTTTGACAATGTTTTGAGATTCTGGGTATTGAACGCAGGATCTTGAATATCCTATGCAAGAGATCTACCACTAGCTATTCCTCGGCCCAGTCTGAAACTTTGGAATTGGCCTTTGCATTGAGTAGATCAGTATGTTCCCAGGGGCAGATTAGACAGAATTTAATCAGACATCCAAACAGCACTTGGTTCCACATCCCTATGCTTTGCACCTTAAAAGTAGAGAAGCATATCCAGATAGATGCTGCACATTTCTTACCACCTCCTTCACGAATAGTGTTCGCACAGTGTTATTTTCTGCAAAGAGCAAAATCAATAGTTCAGGGTAACCTTAGTATTAAGAAGATTCCTCGCGACTCTCAAATTTTTTTTAATTGAATCTCCAAAGTCTGTGAAAAGGAAATCTAAGCCAGCATACAGTATGCGTATAAGTCCTTACATCTGGCCCTTTCTTAGTTCCGAGCTGCCAGCCTAAGGGTTTAAGGGAAGGCAGTGGGGAAGAAAGTTCAGCATGAGGCATTAGAGACCCTGAACAAGAAGGAGCTCAGAATTTTCAGAACCGGATAGATATGTGACACATAGCTCTCTTCACTACAAGCCAAGGGAAAACACACTAAGGTGGCTTTCCCCTTGCTTCTTTGTCTTCACAGAAGCCTAGCCAGCATGCAAGTAGAATGGATTCTGTGTGCTACATATCATAGACTCAATATTGGTAAGACTGTCTAAACTTTGTAACCTGAAAGTTCAACATAATGATAAAAAACACATCGATGGTTTTTATAGATGTTAATAAATTGATTCTAAAATTTCTAAAGAAATGCACAGGACATTGACTAGACAGATAAGAAAAAAACAGACTAGCAAGACTCTTTTGAATTTTAATACCAACAAATTACAGTTGGAGAAAAACATTATTCACAGGAAAATTGGAAATAATATACAAATTAACAGAATTAATGCTCGTTCTATTGAGTATCCACTTTAGAATAATCTTCAGAATTACCTACTGAAAAATAATATGTGCCTAATGTACTATCAGTTTATTCTATTTTTAGAAATATAGCCTAGAAAACTCTTACTTGCTTCTACTAGGAGAGATTTATAACCATATAAATAGGATTGCGTTCATGTTAGGAACAAATAGGGAAATAAGGAAACTAATTCAAATACCTCTCAGTAATAGAGGAGATGCATAAGTCATAATAATCACATGAAGGAACATTATGCAACAGTGAACTAAGTACTTAAACTCTTTGTGTACAGATTCCACTTCTGATTCGATACGATCTGAATACTGACAGTGAGTCACAGACAGGACCAGGATAGAAGAGGAAATGGATCCACAAAACCTCAAATCTTGGACCGACTCAGGAAGCAAACTCCAAGGACAACCTAACAGACAATGGCCTGCACATTTTTATTTCCCTGGGTCATCAATGTCTCCAGTCTCTGGAGTTTGAATGGATCACTATAAAATGACTCCAAAAGAAGCTTTTACATCCAATTTTGTATATCAAATGCACCAAGTATAGAGTTAGATTAAATCTCTTCTTAGTTCCTGAGTCTTTTGATCAAAATAGAAAGGGTTCTTTTCTTCTTTCATCGTGATACATAATAGCATATGCCTTATCCTAGGATTGTCACCAATTTCTCAATAATAATTTTGCTTTCCATTCGACCCACATAAAAGCTCACTGTTTCAGCCTTTGTAAGCACTAGTTCGACTGAGGGTAACAAGCTTTCTGAAGGGCTACAATGTGTGCGTGTCTTCTAGTTAGCGTTAACATCCTTATTCAACAGCACAATTCCCCTATTTAAAACATTATGAATCTCCTTGATTTCTCCTTGTCTTTTTCTCCCACAAAAGTTGGAGTTCATCATCAAAACCACTTCAGAGACACTTCAGTTTTCAATCATCCAGATTTGAACTGCTCTTTTGTTCTCACACACACAGCCTCAAACAAAATGGCTTCGGAGACTACAAAGCACGTCAGGGGCCATCTGTAAGTGACATCCCACTGACCTGTAAACCAGTGTGTGTCCATCAGCTTGTAGACAGCCACTGCCTTGTTGCATTTTCACACTGGGAAGGAAACAGACAAAACTCTAAATTCTGGTGTTTCCTCTTATAAGGACATTAGTCTGGAATGGTGAGATGGCTCAGCAGGTAAATAGACTTGCTGCCAGACCCGAAGACCTAAGTTCAATCCCCAGAATTCACATGGTGAAAAGACAAAACCAACTTCCCGAATGTCCACACACACTCCATGAAGCACACCAGCCCACATACACATAAACACATACAGACACAAACAAATAAACAAATAAATAAATATAATTTTTAATGTGGGATGAGCTGGACACAGAGTTCAGCTGTTAAGAACATGGACCACTCTTGCAAATAGCATGAATTCAGCTCCCAGCACCCACATCAAATAGCTCACAACTACCTGTAACTCCAGCCCCCAGGGAATCTTATATCCTCTGCTGGACTCAGCAGCCACCTGAACTCACATGTGTGTGCACATGCACGCACGTGCGCGCGCACGTGCGCGCACACACACACACACACACACACACACACACACAATTTAAAAATTAATCTTACAAAAAGAAAACAGACACTAATCCCATAGGATCATTGCTCTACCCTTACAATAACATTTGACCTTAATTACTTCCTAGAGTGGAAACTTCTGGTTTCTTTGGAAAGTCAGTTATGTCAAATGATGTTTTGCTGGGGCACACAGGTGAAATAGCAAATACATGAAAGGACACGTGATGTTTACAAGGAATATAACTGTGACTCCACAGACAGTGGAGGATCAACCATTGGTTTGCCTTGCTCCACCTTACTAGTCCTCACTGAGACACACATGTATTGGTTCCTCTACATTCATTGCTGAGCTTTGCTTGTGGTGATTTCATGGAGGAAACTCATCAAAGAACTTCTCATGAGGTTCCTGCAGCTTCTAGCCACTCCCTCTGACTTGAGCTGGTTGGCTATCCTTGCAGGTTCTTCTGGATTGAACTGTTCATATGGAGTGTCTGCCCAGTCGACTGGACTGTAGCTTCTGATTTATGTTTGCTGTTTGCTAGTAGATGGAACTGAGAACAGCAAAGATTAGAATCAATTTCTAATCAAGTTCATCACCCCCATGTTTTAATAACCTTTCTTTTCCACTACCTCTAGTGGGTGGTGGAGTAGAGGCAAGGTTGAACTCTAATTAAAGTAGGTGTGTGTGTGTGTGTGTGTGTGTGTGTGTGTGTGTGTGTGTGTGTGTAGAGAGAGAACGAGAACATCCAGTGCTCCTTGTTCTCAAATTAGATATCTGCCAACATTCCAATTGAATCTTAGTTTTTGACTCTTTACGTTAAAACATACATAAGCTATGTGAAAAGACATCTCAGAAAAAAATCTCACCTCTTCCTTCCATTCTCTTCCCTTCAACTTCACATTCCTGAGAGGCAAGCATTTTAATAGATTTTTTAAATTATTTTTCCAGCATGTCTTTCTGCAAATAGAAGCCAAATGTCTACATATATCCTCATTTCCTACTCTTTTGCTGCACGAGGCATCAGAACTGCATCTTGAGTCTTATGACAACAAATAGCCTAAGTCCACCTAAATTGGCAACTTTCTCAACCCGTTTTCGTTACACATAAAACTCCATTATATACAGGCAGGTGAGATGGCTCAGTAGGAGAGGCCCTTGCCTTGCAAGCCTGAAAAGTATAATTTGATCCCTGGGTACCACATAAATGTAGAAGAAGAGAATACGTTCCATGGAGCTATCTTCTAACATCCTCATGCATGCAGTGGCAAACACATATCCTCCCACACACACACATACACACATAATACATGTTCAATGCCATGCTATAAACAGGCCACAGATTATTTTAACTGATGTCTGTGTCATATGTATTTTTACCCTTCTCGATCTTTTGCTATTTTAAGTCTCACTACCACCAATAATCTTGTCCCTCTATCTCTTCATGACTATGCAAGAATATCTTTTCCACAAATTTCTAGAAGAGGAATTCCTAGGAATTCAAGAGTGAATGCATCTATGATTTCATTAGAGACTATGAAACTCCTACAAGATATACATGCAGGATATCTAAGTTAGATATCTGCCAGCATTCCAACTGAATCTTAGTTTCTGACTCTGTACAAACAACATATATAAACTATACAAAAGTTTGGGAAGGCAGAGCATGGTGATATATATCTATAATTTTCCTCACTTGGGAATCAGAGGCAGGAGAATTGACATGAGTTCAAGCCAGGCCTTAGCTACATACTGTGTTCAAAGTCAGCCTAAGCTACAAAGCAAGAAGACCCTGTCAAAAGGGGAGAGGGAGAGAGAGAGCAGGGTGGGGAGAAAGAGAGACAGATATGGGATTGGAGAGATGGTTTAACCATTAAGACTCATGCTGCTTATACAGAGGACCTACGTTCAGTTCCCAGCACCACACTAGGCAGATCACAAATACCAGAAACTCTGTGGCCCTATTCTGGCCTCTGTAAGCACCTATGTGCACATGGTCCACATTAAAAAAAAGCAGGCACTCACATGCATGTGTGCGTA
Organism: Rattus norvegicus; assembly: GCF_021556685.1. Taxonomy (NCBI): domain Eukaryota; kingdom Metazoa; phylum Chordata; class Mammalia; order Rodentia; family Muridae; genus Rattus; species Rattus norvegicus. The sequence continues at coordinate 38,757,808 of NC_141554.1, forward strand.
CATGCACATACATACATTCATTGATTACAAATATAAGAATATTTTTAAAAGAACAATGGCAAAAAAGGCTTGGAGATTTATGATACTATTGTCCAATCTAATCTTAATATGTAATCTAATCTCTTTAAGTGCCTTCTAGATTTGGAGTACTTAGAAAGGTATTCATTACTCAAATCTTATAAAGGACATCAGCTGCGTTTTCTTCTGTTGATTCCTTTTAACTTTTTAAAATTTTTACTGATATGAAGGAATTTTTGGTGTGTGGAAAAGTTTTTGTCATGGATGTCTACTTTTACTTAGGTCTTATATTTTAGTGAAAGATTTGGCAGCTCTGGGCATCTTTCACTCCTATTCATTACCTACAATTAGCTCTGCCCATTCATTAGTCCAGAATAGCCCACATGAATATTCATTTGCCAAGCACTTATCTCCATCATTTCCCCAAGACATCTCAGGTGTCTCAGTTCTTCCAGATACAACTGTTATAAATACACACAGGTCAAATGCTCATACACATAAAATAATAATGGATAAACAAAATAAGTATATTGTGTTGAGGGGGCTATATGTTTAAAATCTTTTTTGAAGTATTTTGAGATGGAGAGATAGCTCAGTTGGTATGCATGAATGCACAGTTATACTTACCTATAACCCTGCTGTTGGGGGCAGAGACAGGCAGATACCAGGAGCTCCCCTGACTAGCCAGCCTAACTAAAGTGCCATGTATGAGGTTCAGTAAGAAGCCTTGTCTCAAAAAAAATAAGGTAGAGAGCAATAAAGGAAACCACCAATGCCTTCCTCTGGCCTTCATATGTATGTACAGGTGCGCACATCTGCTCACAACTGTGCACATATACCATGTGCATACCCTACACATACCTGCAGAGACATGCATACATTTTTTTTAAAAATGTAATGCATTACTATAAAACTCATGCTGATGCTTAAACCTGAAACATAAAAATGTAAACTGGAAACAGTACTTTATAGTTTGACCTTAACCAACAAAACTAGAACTAAGTATCTTTGGTGGTTTGAAAGAAAATGGCCCCCTTAGGCTCATAGGGACAGCACTATTAGGAGGTATGTGGCCTTCTTGGAGTAGGGGTGGCACTGTGTCAATGGAACTAGAATACCTAGAACTGATAACCTTGGAACTGGAATTACAGACTACTGTGAGCTGCCATGTGGGTGCTGGGTTCTCTGGAAGGGTGACCAGGTGACCAGTGCTTTTAACTGCTGAGCCATCTCTCAAGCCCCAATTGTTAAGTTATTTTATTATTTTAAATTATATGTGTACACATATACATCATAAGTACATATATACATGTACACATATACACATGTATACACACATGTGTGTGTGTGTGTGTATGTGTGTGTACACATGCTGGTGCTCATGGAGGTCAGAGTCTTGAGATCCTTTAGAGGCTGGAATTACAAGCAGTTGTGAGCAGCCCAACATGGGTAGTACGAACTGAACTCGTGTTCTCTGGAAGAGCAAGTGTTCCCAGCCACTGAGCCATCTCTCCAGCCCCAGACAAAGATTTTTAAATGTTCTTGTTTGTTGTAATCACACATTTTGGGGAGGGACAACCCAATTGACAGAAGAAAGAATAACTTGTTGTGAATTTTTATCCAGTGAAAATTAGTGTCCTGGGGTTAGCTATGTAAACTTGGACAACTTTCACAATGTAATATTGATAAAAAACACAAGCTGTAGACTACATGAATGTGCCCCCCATGAAGTTCCCTAAATAAAACTCAACCCAATGGCAACTAGACCACGCTCCCCAATACAGGAACAACTGGTCACTTAAAACTGCTAAGAACTTGAAATGCAGACGGTCCATATTGAGGTATTCTGTTCATGTTAAATCTAGTCAAGGTTTCAGAGATTTGCTATAAGAAAATATGAAAGATGTCTCACTGATCATTACTCTATGGATTTCATGGCAACAGCAATGGGTAGTTCCCAGAGTAGCAGTCAGAAAACATCTCTGAAGAGCTAGACAGCAAATATTTTAGGGTTTATGGATCATAGTGTCTCCACTGAAACTACCCTAATCTATTATTGCAATAAGAAATCATTCATAGGGGCTGGGGATTTAGCTCAGTGGTAGAGCGCTTACCTAGGAAGCGCAAGGCCCTGGGTTCGGTCCCCAGCTCCGAAAAAAAAGAACCAAAAAAAAAAAAAAAAGAAATCATTCATAGATAACATGCAAATTAATATTGACTGTCCCAATAAAACTTAAACAAAACAAGTGATAGGCTAGTTTGATCCACAGACTACAGAGTGCCAACCCCTGCACTAAAGGAAGGAAAGGGTTCAAACTAAGCCCTAAAAACCACAAATCATGTTGAAAGAAGTCATAAATAAACAAGATTCAGGCACAGTCTCTCCCAAGGATGGGCATGTTAATTCCAGCAGCGGATATAAGCAAACAAAATGTTTAAGTTCATTATTCACATTTCGGTATCAGTGAGATATTTAGTAAATATGTCCTTGCTTAGTTACCTAATGATCATTTTTTACAAGTTTATTTGTAATAACAGCATAGGACACGGGTCATTTCCAAACTGTGTATAGAAAGGTGTGTCTCCTGCCTCAGGTCAAGAATAGGCCAAGTACCAACTTCCTGCCTCCGGTCAAGGCTAGGTCAAGTTCCATTCTCTACCCACAGTTCTCGGGAGAAGCAGGAACATTCTTTTTTTTTTTTTTTTTTCCTTTTTTTTTTCCTTTTTTTTTTTTTTTTTTCCGGAGCTGGGGACCGAACCCAGGGCCTTGCGCTTGCTAGGCAAGCGCTCTACCACTGAGCTAAATCCCCACCCCAGGAACATTCTTGAAAAACCACAGAATGTACTGACTGATAGTCACCTGACCGTCTGGTCCCAGATTGAGTTCGAATACATTTCATATGCTTGCTAGTCAAAGGTCAATATGCTTAGCCAATAAGTTTAAACTGTAACCTTGCTGATGTAACCTGTACCCCTAAAAAGTATAAAAACTGCTTTTCATAGCCATTTGGGGTCGCCTTCTAGTAACTCGTCATGAGGGGCTGATTGAGGGTCAACCCCTGGAAAAATAAACCTCTTGCATTTGCATCAAAAAAAAAAGAAAGGTGTGTCTCAGCTGTCCATCTGTCTTCTTCTCATTGGCAGGAGCCTTTTCTATGGGGCCTCCACAGGGGCTTGGGCACCTTGGGGAGCCTGAGCTGGAGCTGAAGCTGGGCCTTAGCTGGAGATTTGGCCTCTGCCTTGGTTTGAACCTTGGGTTTGGTTGGCAGAGCCTACAACCCTTGGCCATGTAGCTTCAAATCCTCTTCCCAAGCTTGGAGTAAGTGATGAAAGCAAGACAGCTTAGTTTGTGGCTGGGGCCCTTTGGCATCTTGGGCTTGAAGGCCTTAGGCTTCACAAAGGCCTTGATGGCCTCTGCGAGTGCACTCACTGGCTTTGCATTGTTCGCCTGCATCTTCAGAACTTTCTTGTTGTGCTTCTTGGGAAAGCGCATGTTCCTCAGGAACTTGAGGTCAACTCCCTTAAGAGATTCATACCTTTGTGACCATTGTTACTTGATGTCATTCTGTGCCATTTGTGGGACACTGGTTGTGTGTGGTGTGGTTCTTGGACTTGGCCATGTCTGCACAGTAACCTGTGCTCCCACATCATGGAGAAGAGAAAGAGAATATCATTCGTATTTTTCCCAAGTCGCAGCACACAATATTCCATTTGGAAATATTTAATTCACTCTTTTGTCTCCTGAATAACTCTTCGCAGCAGAGCATGAGCAGGATCAAACTCACTCCACTGCAGTGCAGCAGAAGATTGGAGAAGAAGCAACCAACCATGTGGCAGAACCATCAAGCTAAGAAATCCACAGGAAGCTGTGTAGGAAACAACAACAGCCCATAGAAGGCTTTTCTGGCAAGTATTCAACAGATGTTGGACAGAGTAGACTCATTAGGGATCAACTGGCAATGGAGTTTTATTCATGGAACAATAGAACATCACATTATGTGAAATAAGCATAATGCAGAAAAATGAATATTGCATATTTTGTCTCATATGTGGAATCTATATTAAAATACATGTAGAAAAGGGACTAGGTGGAAGTCCTATAGACATAGAAATGAGAGATGGTAATGGAAGAATAAGACAAAACACATTTTCTCTTACATACTGATCTTGATTTTTATATGGTTCTGGATAAATTTAACTGTCAACTTGACATAATCTAGAAATACCTGGAAAGAGAATGTCAATTGAGAATTTAAATTAGATTGACCTATGGGTATGTGTGTGGGAGATTGGTTTTGCTGTGAACTGATGTAGAAGGGCCCAGCCTACTGTGGATGCCACCATTCCCTAAGCAGTTAGTCCTAAACTATATACAAAAGCTAGCTGCAACAAGCTCACCTATCAGCTGGCAAGGCTGATAGTTCCTGTCTATAATTCCTCTCACATTTCTTTGGTTGTAAAGTGAGTTCTTGGATCAGAAGTAAGGCTGTGTGAAATAGCAAGCAGGCCTGCTCTTAAATTCTTGCCTTGAGTTCCTGCCTTAACTTCCCCCACTGGATTTTGACTTGGAATTATAAACCAAATACACGATTTCCTTTATTGTGTTGCTTTTTGTTAGTATATTTTATTACAGTGACATACATAAAACTAGGACATAGAGATGCTATTTGAAGGTGTGGAAACAGCAAGAGAGCATGACAGGGGACTTAACTGAGCAAAGAGCAATGTGTGAATGTTAAAATAAAATCTAGTATGTTGTATGAGTACTAAAAATTATTTTCTTAATGAAAAACAAATCAATATACAATAAAAGCCTCAAAATTTATGGATGAACACACTGATAATTTTCTACCAACTTTAATTAAAGATATACAGTTAGAAAACAGGGTCTCGGAAATAACAAAACAGTATGCAATTAAAATTGGCAAACTTTGACCCACTGGCAAAATCTGATCCATCAGCTTCTCTTATAAATTTATTGAAAGACAGGCATATCCACTCATTTGCAGAATAGATGTGATGGCTGTTCTTGGTTGTTGGTTACATCTGGACTTAACAAAAAGAACAAAACTTGGTGGGGGGGGTGGCATACCTGTAAGAGATTTTTGCTTAATCTGAATCGAGATTTATTTCTAATCCAGATCTGTGAGGTAGAAAGACACTTTTAATTCAGATATCGAGGGAGGAAGATATAGCTTTAATTCAGATCTTTTGAGTTTGGAAAATGCACATATAATCTTGGCTATGCCTTCTGACATAAATCTATATAAGAATATGGAATAGAGACTCTATTGCTCTTTGCCTGCTCGCTAGCAAGTCTATTCTTTCACTGGCATTGGAGTTTATTTCCTTTGAATTCCAGCATATACTGAAGACCAGCCAACAGACTTATTAGATAAAGAGCTTTGAACTACAGCATTTTCTCTGGCACCAAATAGGTCTATGTTCACAATTCATGGCTCTTAAGGTTATTCTAATATTTTCTAATCATTTCTCATGTATGTTTGCTTATCCTGGTTGAATTGGAAGCTCCATAAAGATGAATTGAATACATACAAGTAACATTATATGGATTGAGCACATTGCATTTATATATTTAGAAATATATTAAATATATAATATATTATATATAAATTATATATTTAGGAATACATATATTAAACAATTAAAATATTAGCAAAATCAAAGAAGTCATGGATTTAAAAAAGAGTAAGGGGTTCATGGGAGGCGCTGGAAAAAGGTAACATAAAGGGGAAATAGTATAATTATATTTTAATTTCACAAAATATTTATTTAAACAATTTCTTAATTTTCCCCTTAGTATCTGTGGTGGTTTGAATAGGTATGGCACCCATATCTGTGCCATATATGCGTGTGAAGGCTTGGCCAACAAGGAGCGGCACTATTAGCAGATGTGGCCTTCCTGGAGTAGGTATGGCCTTGTTGGAGGAAATGTGCCACTGTGGAGGCAGGCATTGAGGTTTTATACATGCTGAAGATACACTCAGTGAAGCACACAATCTCCTCCTGGCTATCTTCAGATCAAGACATAGAACTCTCAGCTCCTTCTCCAACGTCATGTCTGCCCGTGCGTTGTCATACTTCCCACCATGATAATAATGGACTAACTCTCTGAAACTGTAAGTCAGCCCCAAGTGCATATTTTCCTTTATAAGAATTGCCATGGTCATGGTGTCTCTTCATAACAATGGAACCCTAACTAAGTATCAGAAGAGATTTGAAGCTGGAAACAGCTAATTTGATAGCATGCTTACACAGTATGTGGGAAGCCATGGGTTCAGATTCCAGTACCACATACACCCAGCATGGTAACGCACTCTTGTAAACCCAGTATTTAGGCAGAAGGATCAGAAGATCATCCTCAGCTATACAGTGAATTTGAGGCCAGTCTGAGATATATGGAATTCTATCTCAAAAAAATAGATTTCATCCATCTGATAAAGCCTTTGCTATATAAATTTCTGAATGGTCCCTAGGCGTTAAACTATATCATAATTGTCAACCAAGATCCTAAACACTGAATGAATTTATGGAAATGGGCATTCCACAATAGATATGCACATATACATGTGCGCTCGTGCGCACACACACACACACACACACCACACACACACACACACACACACACACACACACACACACACACACCACAAATCTATACGTAGTTTAACCCCGATTCTCAGATATTTATCCAGGAAAAAAAGCCTGGAAGACACTGGCCAAAATATAAACCCAGACTGAACCACTTCAAGGTGTAAGAGGAACTAAAAAGACAATTTTACTGAGGAGATCAAAAAACTATGCTTGAGTAGTATTCATGTGGGGAGGTAGGAAAGTAGAAGAGAATGAGGTGATCCCAATGGGCCAGGCAGCCAGCATCAAACTTAGAAAGCTTTCTTAAGGCAACAGAAAAGAAACAGGCTCTTCCTGTCTAGAAATCTAGCAGAACAAGATTGACAAATGCATGAATTCAGAGAGAATATGTGTGGCAACATGAATAAGGTCTGCACAGGTCCACAGTAGATAGGATCCCAGTGTTGTGAGAAGGAAGAAGTGAACTCAATAACCAAGAAGTAGATCCCTAACCAAGAAGATATCTCTAAGTAACAACTGCTCACAATGGAAAAATCAGTTCTCTCCAATGAAGTCTCACTGAGTATTCAAACCACACTTAAGGACAGGCCCCATGCCCAACAGTAGACAGCCAACAAAGTTAAGAGCTTCATGTTTTGTTTTGTTTTGTTGAAGTTTTTTGTTTTGGTGTTTTTTTTGTCTCAAATGTCTTTGTTTTCGAATTTTTTTAACCTTACTGGCTTACTGGTCCTTTGCTTATATATTATGATTTCTGATTTTGTGTGTGTGTGTGTGTGTGTGTGTGTGTGTGTGTGTGTGTGTGTGTGTGTTTCTCTAACAGTTTCTTTTGGTTTTTTTTGTTTTGTTTTGTTTTATTCTTCTTTGTTCTATTTTTTTTCTAAAGAGAAAGAGAGGACATGATGTTGGGTGGGTGGGGAGTTGGGGAAGATCTGAGAAGAGGGGTGGGAAACCATGATCAGAATATGTTGCATAAAAATTATTTTTAATTTAAAAACAAGAGAAAAAGAGAAGTGTGACAGTACATGCCTGTAATCCAGGCACTGGAAAGGTAGAGAAAGGAGTTTAAGGTCATCTTCAGCTACATAGAGAGCTCAAGGTTGGCCTGGATTATTTGAAACCCAGTTTACAACGAGAGAAAGAGGGAAATAAATAAAGAGTAGCTGCTATTACTCAGGATAGGACAAACCAGGTGACATATTAATAGATGATAGAGAATGCAACTCAGGGCCACTTTCTTAGTCTTCTGTATTAAGAATGATACTTGGAGTATAAAGGATGAATAAGATACAATTAAGAATAATGCCAGGTATAGTAGTACACACACCTTTAATCCCAGCACTCAGAGAGGAGAGGCAAACCAATCTCTTTACATCTGAGGCCACTCTGGTCTACATAGCACAGTCTAGGCCATGCAAGGATGCATGGTGAGATGCTGTCTGGAAAAAAAAAATAAACCAAAAGCCTGCCTATAGTCCTGAGGGAGGAGGTCTCTGAGACCATCATGGCCGGTAGATTAATGATCCACAGGCACAAAGGTAGCTCAGATCAACATAACTCACCCGATGTTGATTCAAACTTAGACAGTCTGACCCCAAGTAGTTTCTCTTACACATTTTTAATTACTGCACAATTTGGTGAAAACTTTCCTGGTGATAATTAACTCTACCTTGAGTGTACAATAAAGCTAAAAACATGACTACATTGACACTCTGTAAAGTATGTATTATATCTTCCATAAAGATGAATTCTATAAATTGACTATATATGACATCATCCATAAAAATAGGTTCCACAGATTGACTAGCTTATGATAAGGATGTAGGGGACTGTCCAATGTGGTCTTAGCCATGCGGTTAGCATAAAAGTCACCAGGCTATTAACCATATCTGTTCCCAGCCTTCTAGGAAGATAACAGGCTATGTACCCTTTCCTTTGAAGGGATAAGCCTGCTTTTCAACAATCCTGCTTCTCTTAGTGCTTATCCACGAACACAGGAACCTCAATGCTCGTTAACATGACATAACACAAGCACTTGAGAAGTAGAGGCAGGAGAATCAGGAGTTCAAGATCATCTTTGGCTACATACCAAATTGAGATCACTCTGGACTACATGAGACCTGTCTCAAAAAAACAATATGATGCTGGTAGTAATAATAGACATATAATCTGGAGATAAAAAAAAAGGTAAAAAGAACACAAGAAGGTAGCAAATTTCTTAAGTTCTTCATCTTGACCAGATAGATAGATAGATAGATAGATAGATAGATAGATAGATAGATAGATGAGAGATAGAGAGATAGAGAGATAGAGAGATAGAGAGATAGAGAGATAGAGAGATAGATAGATATCTCAGGACCCTAGAAAAATTTGAACATGATTTATTAAGTCTAAGTGAGTAAGAATTATGATGAGAAAGGTACTAAAAGCATAAAAAGGCCAGAAGGTCCTAACTTTTAAGAGGGCAAAAGAGAACTCCATCTCTATAGATTAATGAGCAATTTATAGAACAAGGTATTAGAGTAGGTTATTGAAAGAACTATTTATGAAGACTGAAAGACGGAAGTGGTGTTCACGAGAGTTAAGGATTCACTTGGGATGAGTAACATCTGGCCATTTGATTCTCATTACTGGAAGAGACATCTCTCTAAGTGGAGCATCTAAGACTGTGGTAGCCAGCAAGAAGATGAAAATCAGCAAGTCATTAACAAAGCCTGTAAAGATGTCCTTAGGGACAGATTGCATGAGTTAGGTTGATTTTTAGTAATTAAACACCCTTACTTCCTAGGATCTAATTGCTAAATCAAGAAAACCTAGGCAAAAGTCCTAGTGACTTCCTAAAGGCTCTGTTCTTGTCTATGACTATTCAATATATTGATCACAGATTTAGAAGAGATAATTGATATTGAGCTCATCAAATATGGATGGAATGGAAAATTAAGTAACACACAAAGATGTTATAATCTATTATAGACCCAAAGATGCTTCAGGTAGGATTTTAGTTATTTCATTGCATGATCGCTTTCCTCCTAGTGGAAGAGTCCATCTTAGTACATGGGTACTACGTTCTCAATGAATGGATCATGAGTAGACAAATAAGTGAATGAGTAAAAGAATTAAGGATAGACAAAGTCAAAGAGGGCAAGGTTAAGAATGAAAACTGACAGTTATCTGCCAAAATATGCCCTTCCCTTCCTGCATAAAAATGGAGCCATGTTTAAGCATGTTCAACCCTATTTCCAAGCCTCCTTTGCAGTTAGGAGTGGCCAGATGATTGAATTCTCACTCACTAAATGCTCACACACATAATAGATTCTACTTTGAGATCGTAAGGCATTGCCATAGGTCTTTATGTACTCTTTCTTTTTCCCCACTAGTTGGAACAGGTGCAAATTTGCCACTATCCCAACAGCAAGGAATCAGATGAAGCTATTTCCCTAGGAGAAAGATTGAGCTATACATTTAAGTGGTCTAGATTACCATAACCAAGCTCTTGAGGTTTGGTCTGTTGCTATGCTTATAATGCTAAATTCTGTACCCCAAGGTCTGGTCACTCCAAGAAGAGCAGATCTTCATATATAACAATTTTTGTTGTATAAACCTTGCCCCTACCCCACAAGTTATCTGTGATTGGTTAATAAAGATGCCCAGATTCTGTAGCTGAGCAGAAGAGAAGTAGACAAGACTTCAGCTCCCAGGCTTGGGGTCTGAGGCAGGGACCACAGGGGAGAAGAGAAAGGACAAAGAAGGAAGAAGGCAGCATAAGGGTAGGTGGTTCATGAGTGCATGGACATGAGGGCCACCAAGTTGGAGTAGAAACAGCTCAGACAGAACATGGCAAGTGATATCTGGGGGCTATTGGCAGGAAAGTAGACAGAATAACATAGAAGGTTGATATCCACTCAACTCTAGTACTTCAGGGCTTATTAAAGATATAAAGGTTTTGTGTCTTATTTGAGAACTAAATGAACCAAGCTGGGGTAGAAATCCCCAAATAATATTTACCACAACACCAAGCTTCTCCGATGACCTGGAAGAGTCTCACCAAAATGCTTTTAGGAAACATGACCTACTTTATAGTGGGTTTCTTCATTTTACTGTTTAATCTTCATTTTAACTTGAGGCTTATGCTGGCTAGTTCTTTGTCAACTTGGCAGAAGGTAGAGTCATCTAGTATCTTAGGTAGGATTGTATTGCTGTGAAGAGATGCCATGACAAAGGCAACTCTTATAAATGAAAACATTTCATTGGAGTTGGCTTACAGTTTCAGAGGTTCAGTCCAATATCATCATGGCAGGAAGTATGGCAGTCTGCAGTCAGACACGGTGCTGGAGAAGGGGCTGAGAGCTCTACATCTTGATCTGAAGGCAGCCAGGAGTAGGGTCTCTTCAGCACTGGACAGAGTACTAGGAGTCCTCAACGCCCACTTACACAGTGACCACAGAGGAAAAGAACACTCGTTCCAACAGACCACACCTATTCCAATCATGTGCATATAAAAATACAAATGCCTACAGGGGCCAAACCTATTCAAACCACCACATCTAGGAAGAGGGAATCGCAACTGAAAAAAGAGTCTCCATCAGATTGTAACTTTGGGTCATTTTCTTGCTTAGTATTTGATGTGGAAAGGCCCAGCCCAGTGTGGTTGGTACCGCCTCTGAGCAGGAGGTGCTGCAGTATTTGCGAAAGCATACTGAGCAATTCATGAGGAACAAGCCAGGAAAAAAACATTCCTTCATGGTTCCTGCTCTCGTTTGAGTTTCTGCCCTAACTTCCCTGAAAATTGCCCTGCAATGTGAAAACATACGTCAAATAAACCCTTTATTTCCCCAGGTGCTTTTGATTACTATTGTTAAATCACAGCAACAAGTTTCAATGTGAGGTTTTCCAGCCAAAAAAATCAGTGAGCCAGCGACAAATGGCATGGAGTGTCTGATAAGAAAACTCGTTGGCTACACACATGCAGAATAGAACAAACTAGCTTAGCAACTTCACATGTGGAAAAGTCAAAGCATTTTGATGGACTAGATGTAGGCTTAGCTTTTTCTCACCCTAATTTTAATATGGGTTCCTAAATGCTTTAACCTCCCTTCTAGCCCACCACCCACCAGAGATAGTGGAAAAGAAAAGTTACCAGGATACAGGAGAAGTGGACCTGTTTAGAATTTGCTCTTTGGAGCAAATCCTATCTCTAGTGTCCAGAAATCAACAGTTCAGTTCACAGAATTCAGCAGCGACAGCTTGATTCACTCGAAAATACTTCACAAAGGCACGGCCTAACAGAAACAGTCAAGCCTCTGCTAAATGAGCACGAATCAACGTGAGTGACCAGGACCAACTAGCAGGGACACCAGAAGTCCTCTGCTGTGCCTCTCAGTGATGCTAAAATCAATGAAGACGCAAGACCAAGAAGCATTACAAAGCTAGCTGTGCAAGCCCGTCACTGTCTGTTGCGTCCTATTTATATGGCCTCCAAACATCACATGTCCTCCATGGGTCTTGCCTCAGCACATGAGTCTGTCTTAGCAAACTTCCATGTAAGTCAGTATCAACTGACATCACTCTAGCAATTGGCAGGGTCAGAACACCAAGAGAAGATTTTTGGTGCGTTTCTCTCTAAGGAGTCACGATCAATGGAGCTCAACCATGCAGTGTAAGACAAACCAATACATGTATGTCATCAGCAAAGAATCGTGTGTCTCTTTTCATGTGCATGCTTTAGCAAAACCTCCTTTTACCTGTGTCTGCTTCAGGAAAACACTACTTCACATGGTTGCCCAAGCAAAACACCATCTGACACAACTGACTTTCCAAAGAAACCATAAGTTTCCATTTCAACTACAATATGAGCATAATTTAGTAGTGTATAGCTAGTTGGGGGTTAGGGGCAGTGACCACGGTTCTGAACGTGTACCATACACAGCGAGAGCAGAAACAGTTGGGCTGAAGCCTTTCTGTCCTACTCAGACCATGGCTGGTGACCTTCATCTCACCGTGCAAATGCATGCTGCTTCCACGGGATATATGATATGTCATGTCTTCTAGGACATATACCTCAGCAGTCCATAGATTCTAGTAATCTCGGTTCATGTTGGGTTTTTCTTTCAGTTTTATATTGGGGTAGGGTTTGCCTATAATTCTCACATGGATTGCATGTAGGTCAAGCAATCTAGATGCCGCTAACCAAGAATAATCAAAGAAGATAAATTAAGATGGTGAACAAATGTAGTATTCTGTCTCAGAAGTAGTTGTTGGACGTACTGGAAAGAAAATAGCTCACCGCAATGAAGACAAACCTCAGGGGGGAAAATAGTAGATGGTTTCAAATATTTGTGGCATGAGGAAGGGGAATAAGCTACATTTCCAATAGGTCTGAAAAATCTTCAATTTGAAACAGCATGGAAAAATAGCAGTGCTTGACATAATCATCTAGATTTTAGAAAGTACTAACAAAAAGATGCTCGTTCTGATTTACAGAGGAATTCTTCCCTTTAGGATGGGAGTCGCCTTGCAGTTAGTTGAATAGTAATTTTCTCCATGCATTTAATACTTTTGACTTGTAAAATGAGCTTGCAGGCAGGACTACACTGAATCACAACCATCAAGAATAATATGAAATGAGTTTAATAAAAGGTAAATATTGAGAAAAATAGGGGAGGCCACAGGGAACTTTTAAGGAGTAACAGGGAAGTGAAAGCCAAGAGGAACCTGAAGACTGTGAGGGCTCAGAGCAGAATGAAATGCACTGTGCAGCTTAGAGCAGTCTCACCAGAAGAAGCTAGAAGCTAATAACCTGAGCCTCACCTGCTTCCCTCTAGGGATCAGCACTTGCTTCCCTTTGTTCTGAGCCCAACTAAGAACCAGAGGGCAGGAAGTACCACTGACGAATCTTGCATGTCAGCCCTTGTGTCCCAGAGCAAAATAGAAGGGCTGGAGAATCACAAATAAAAAAAAGAAAGAAAGAAGGAACTAGAACTCTAAGATGGACCTAAGTTTTCTACTTTGTGTGTCAACCATCATCATCATCATCATATACCACACCACTGCATTTTGTCTGGGTGACCAACACTAAAGAAACCTCAGCATAGGAACTGGAACAATTCCCAACACCTATGTCAGGTAGCTCACAGCCACCTATCTATAATTATCTCTGGCCTCTCAGGATACATCATATGTACACACACACACACACACACACACACACACACACACACACACACAAATAAAAAGATAAATTCTCTTTAAAAACTGAAACTTCAGCGCATTCTCTAAAACAAGCAATTTGAAGTGGTCTAATGTAGAAATAATGTTTATATGCACTATGTGAAGATGTGTCTCTGCCATTCCTTGCCTGCCTAAGGCACCTCCTGACTGGTTAAAATAAAAGGCCTATGGCCTATAACAAAAGGCAGAATAGAAGGTAGGATATTCAGCAGTGAGAGCGGAACTCTGGAAAACAGTGAGGCAAGGTGATTCAACACCTAGACATGGAGGAAGTCAGGCATATGAAACAGAGGAGAGGTAACCAGCCATGTGGAAGAACTTAGATTAGTATAAATGAGATAAATGAGTTATGAAGTAGTTGGATAGAAGACTAAGCTAAGGCCATAAACATTGTGAATAAAAATAAGCTTCTGGGTCATTCAGGAACTGGGGTGGACATAGAAAAGGTTCTGACAGCTACAGTGTGATAGATAGATAGATAGATAGATAGATAGATAGATAGATAGATAGATAGATAGATGTAAAAATTTAGCATGCTGTGAGAGAAGATGGTGGTTTTTCAGTCCCCTCCTCATGTATGAATGAAAGATCACTCCAATTATATACACATTTTTCAAGTTGGTGTGCTTCAGCCCTGCCCTGCAGTAAACCTTATATAAACTAAAGGGAAAGCAAGTCTTGTTTCAGAAAGAATGCCTACAACAGAAAGCCATAGCCTTACTTTCTAGAAGTCCCCAAATGATCCAGACAAAAGCTTGAGTAGATAAGAATTTTTTTTAAAAAAAAATCTGGTTGTATAAATTCAGAGTAACAAGGGAGGAAAGGATCAGCTAGAGTAATACTGTCATGTTTGGACTTTGAATTAGACACATGTTCCTAAACCATCTTCATGTGTGCAAAAAAAAAAAAACATCTTGCTGGTGATTTTTATTTCAGCATGACTCCTCTCTGTCAATAGCCTTGCTTGGTACCAGGGCTTTTCCAGAAAGGCCTTGGGTGCCCTCACACATTTGCTGCTGCAACCACGAAGCACCATTTCTTTTTACCACATTCTCCACGTTGTATGGTAATTATTTAACATGTCTGACTCCCTTGTCAGACAGGAGTCCCTGAGAGGAAATATCAGGCATTATTCATCTTTGCATCCTGTACTCCCAAGAGCACCTTTCCCAGAGAACACACCCACCAAGTGCTTGTCAAATAAATTAATAATAAAGCAACCTTGCCTTCTGTCTTTTCTCCCTAGGGGAAAAGACTTCTCATTCTAATACAGAATATCACACATTCTCAAGACCAAAACTAATGGGTATAGAATTCTCAAAGAACAAATAATTTTTAAGGTGACTCTAATAGTTTCAGTTTGGGGAAGTTTCAATTTTTCTATTTATTTTTTAAGGTTTATTATAAAGAATTTACAAATAAGAAACATCATTCACCAAAACTAACCAGACCCAAAGTCTATACATCTCAGTGAACTTCTAGATATGTATGATGTAGGTAATAGACAAAAGTCATGAAAGAGAAAATAAGCTAATTGTTTTTATAGTTCTAACTCTATCACAGATTTTTCTGCTGTTCATAGTAGATGAGTGTGCGTGTGTGTCTGCATGTATGTGTCTTCATGTGTGTATGTGTTGGTGTATTCAATAATGAAAGTAAAATCCATTGTGAAGCTCTACAGTTTCATAATGGCTATTCTAAATGTATTTATTTTGTTTTATTTTATTTTAGTTTAGTTTAGTTTAGACAGGGTTTCATATATCCCAGAATCACTCCAAAATTGTTATATAATGATGGTTGACCTTGAACTCTTAATCCCCCTGCCTCCACTTCACAAGTGCTGGGGTTATAGAAATGTACCACCACAACCACTCTGCACTGGGTTTTCTTTTTGACTTTTTGGGTTTTATCCTTAAGAATTTTGTTTTGGTATTTTGGGTATTCTGTTGTCATTGTCTTGGTTTAAGTTCTTACTTGTTTGTTCATTTAGTGGTTTTTTTTGAGCAAGGTCTCATATGACCCAGACTAGTTTTGAACTTGGTATGTAGCAGAGAACAATCTCAGTATTTGGATCCTCTTGCTTCTATCTCCCATGTCCTGAGATTATAGAAGTGCTACATCATGCCCTTCTCGGTATCTTTAATTTTCATTTGCATGTGCTATGCAAGGGACTGTAAGATATGTTCACTTTAATCACCTAGACCTGGAGCCAACACACCTTCTTTTAAAGGCCAGGTAATAACTATTTTAGGCTTTACAAGACAGATGCTGGAATTGTAACAGAATGCAACAGATTCTGCATCTTGTTAAATATGAGTCAAAATTGATCGGTATTCTTTACCAATACAATGAGCAGCACAAGTTAAAATATAAAGGCAAGTTGATCGAGGACAGCTCTTGGACAAGTTCACACACAGGAGGGGTCAGTGAAGTCACTGTGGAAATGGAGTCAGAGGGGAAGGGGGAAAAGATAGAGAAAGCAACATGCTCACAGAGAAGAGAAATGTAGAAAGAGAGGGAGAGAGAAGAGGAGACCAAACTGTCTGGATTATATAGGAAAGAGCTTTTGGGGGACAGGAAGCTCAGCCCCTTGGCTGGAAAGTTCAAGACAGAGGGCGGTATACGCCAGTCATGCCCTGTAACAGATGGAGACGGATGGATGCTGGGAGAACCTGGAGGCCATGTCCACTTTGTTTGGCAAATCAGCCATTTGTCCCAGGTCTGAATCCCAACAAAAACAAACACAGCCAAAATGTAAGCAAGGGCATATATCAGGCTTTGTTTTAAAACAGGTTCCTGGACCCTTCCACCACTGTTTCTAATCAGAGGGTCTGCAGTCAGGTCCAAGAACTCCCATTTCTTTTATAAAAAATGTATTAGCATATAGTAAGTATGTATTATAGTAGGTGTCTCACTATGAAATTTTCATAAAAAGTATATCATGAATTTCAGTTATATTCACCCCAACATTACTCTCTCTTATTCCCCTCCCACTGATCTACTTTTGCTTTACAACTAACCCCTCTTCTGCTTTCATATCTTTAGTGTGTGTGTGTGTGTGTGTGTGTGTGTGTGTGTGTTTGTGTGTGTGTGTGTCTGTGTGTATGTAACCTGGTGAGTTATATTATATTATAGTTGCTTAAAGGAGCAATGGTAAGGGATTATTCACAGGAATATGGGCACCTTACCAGTGGCTACAACACTGCAGAAAATGTTTCTTCCACCATTGTCAACTATTCACATACATCTTCAAGGAGGGGTGGGACTCCATGCGCCCTTCCCTACTATGACAGGATGTTGCTAGACCTAGTCTTATAGAGATCATGATCACAACTGCTATTGAGTGTGAGCTCAAGAATAGAACATTCATGATGTGTCTAGATGCTGAGTCTGGTATGGCGCTGGTGGGGACAGAGTGAAATGGCTCCCTGCCCTGGGACAGGTCCCCCTGTGTCAGCCTCCACACGTGTGGATGACTGCTATGGGCATAAGACTTGTTTAATAACATACATATCTTTTGGAACCAGTACTTGCAGTAGAGGACTTTTCCCTTCTGAGGAATGTCCTCCCTGTTAATATTAATGACTCCATGATGGTTAGAAACAGCATGAAGTCAAGGGTGTGGCTTTGTCTCAGCAAAATGGTAAATACTGGGAGCTTCCGTACAGCCCTTAAGGTTATGGGAAAGAGCTAGAAATACATAATTCCAAAAATGTACAATTTCTCAACTATGCAAAAATTAAGGACGCAATATGAATTATATGAGTGGCTTCATAAATCTAAAGGAACAAATGCAGCTGTGCTGTGAGCCAACTTGTTAGAAAATCACTAAGGAAGAAGATAAAGAGATTTAGGAAGTGGTGATGATAGGAGATCCCCCCTAGCTAAGGTTTGTGTCTATGCTTACAAAGGCAGATATATTCCTGAGTTCAGGGCCAGCCTAGGACAGAGCAAGGATAGGCCCAGACATAGTGGAAATGGTACTTTCAGGGAAGGGCCCCACCCAACTAGTTTATTATCTGTGCTTAACAAAGGCAGACAGATCTCTGAATTCTCTTGTAATGTTAAGGAAAAACATGTATGCTTGTTGTCTCCTAAGAATCACAGAGCTGGGGTTATTAGAAGCTGATTCATAAAATAACCACAAGGAAACTGGGAGTAAGACTGTATTGATATGTAAAAAAAAAAAAAAACTGGGCTGCTCCACAGCTCCCTGCTCCCAAACACCGTGGAAAAGAGAGCTCATCACCCAGACAGGTGGGCACTCCTGAGACTGCAGGGCAGGAGAGACCACCAGTACTGCCCACCCTTGCCCACATCCCTGGCCCAAGAGGAAACTGTATAGGGCCTCTGGGAACAGGAAGATAGGGGCACTCAAGCTGCAGGAGCCCTGTGGTCCAGACTGCGCCCAGATCTGAAGAGACCCGGTAAACAAGCTCCCTGCAGCCAAACCCCTTGGGAGGGAGAGCTAGACCTTCAGAGGGGCAGACACACTTGGGAAGCCAGAGAAGACTACTGTCTGCCCAAATACCTGACTCTAGAGAAAAACGCCTAAGGCCATCTGGGCCCCCTGTGCACAGAGACCCAAGAGAAGGGGGGGCAGGCCCTTCTGGTTGCTGCCCTCACAGAGAGCTGAAACCCAGTCCCCAGGAGCGACTTCAGGCTGGAGACCAGAGGTAAGACAAACTTTTCTGCTCCAAGTGACCTGCCTGATGGTCTCAGGACACACGCCCACAGGAACACCTGAAGACCAGTAGACAGGAATGACTACACGCCTGAAAGCAGAACACTCTGTTCCATAACTGGCTGAAAGAAAACAAGAAAACAGGTCAACAGCACTCCTGACACACAGGCCTATAGGATACTCTAACTACTGTCAGAAATAGCACAACAAGGTAACACCAGAGACAAGGTGATGGCAGGAGGCAAGCACAGGAACCCAAGCAACAGAAACCAAGACTACATGGCATCATCGGAGCCCAATTCTCCACCAAAGCAAACACTGAATATCCAAACACACTAGAAAAGCAAGATATAGATTTAAAATCACATTTGATCATGATGATGGAGGACTTCAAGAAAGACATAAAGAACTCCCTTAGAGAAATGCAGGAAAACACAACTAAACACACATAAGCATATGGAGAGAAAATGCAAAAATTCTTGAAAGAATTCCAGGAAAACACAATCAAACAGGTGAAGGAATTAAAAATGGAAATAGAAGCAATCAAGAAAGCACAAAGGGAGACAACTCTGGATATCGAAAACCAAAGGAAGAGACAAGGAGCCGCAGACACAAGATCACCAACAGAATAAAAGAGATAGAAGAGAGAATCTCAGGAGCAGAGGATTCCATAGAAATCATCAATACAACAGTCAAAGATAATGTAAAACAGAAAAAGCTACTGGCCCAAAACATACAGGAAATCCAGGACACAATGAGAATATCAAACCTAAGTATAATAGGTATAGAAGAGAGTGAAGACTCCCAACTTAAAGGGCCAGTAAATATATTCGACAGAATTATAGAACGCTTCCCTAACCTAAAGAAAGAGATGCCCCTAACCATAAAAGAAGCCTACAGAACTCCAAATAGATTGGACCAGAAAAGAAACTCCTCCCATCACATAATAGTCAAAATACCAAATGCACAAAACAAAGAAAAAATATTAAAAAGCAGTAAGGGAAAAAGGTCAAGTAACATATAAAGGCAGACCTATCAGAATTACACCAGATTTCTCACCAGACACTATGAAAGCCAGAAGATACTACACAGATGTCATTCAGACCCTAAGAGAAAACAAATGCCAGCCCAGGTTAGGTTACTGGATCCACCAAAACTCTCAATTAACATAGAAGGAGAAACCAAGATATTTGTTGACACAACCAAATTTACACAATTTACAAATCAAGTCCTACAAAGGATAATAAATGGTAAAGCCCAACACAAGGAGGCAAGCTACACCCTAGAAAAAGCAAGAAAACTATTCATTTTGCAACAAAACAAAGAGAAGAGAAGCACACAAACATAATCTCACATCCAAACACGAAAAAAAAAACAGGAAGCAACAATCACTATTCCTTAATATTTCACAACATCAATGGAGTCAATTCCCCAATAAAAAGACGCAGATTAACAAACTGGATATGCAATGAGGACACAGCATTCTGCTGCCTACAGGAAACACACCTCAGAGACAAAGACAGACACTACCTCAGAGTAAAAGGCTGGAAAACAACTTTCCAAGCAAATGGTCTGAAGAAGCAAGCTGGAGTACCCATTCTAATATCGAATAAAATCGATTTTCAACCAAAGTCATCAAAAAAGATAAGGAAGGACACTTTATATTCATCAAAGGAAAAATCCACCAAGATGAACTCTCAATCCTAAATATCTATGCTCCAAATACAAGGGCAACTAAATACATAAAGGAAACCCTACTAAAGTTCAAAGCCCACACTGCACCTCACACAATAATAGTAGGAGATTTCAAGACCACACTCTCATCAATGGACAGATCATGAAAACAGAAATTAAACAGAGACATAGAAAGACTAAGAGAAGTAAGTCATGAACCAAATGGACTTAACAGATATTTATAGAATATTCTATCCTAAAACAAAAGAATATACATTCCTCTCCCTACCTCATGGTACTTTCTCTAAAATCGAATATATACTCAGTCATAAAACAGGGCTCAACAGATACAGAAAGGTAGAAATAATCCCAAGCATCCTATCAGACCACCACGGGCTAAAGCTGGTCTTCAATAAAAATAAGGGAAGAACGCCCACATATACATGGAAGTTGAACAGTGCTCCACTCAATGATAACCTGGTCAAGGAAAAAATAAAGAAAGAAATGAAAGACTTCTTAAAATTTAATGAAATTGAAGGTACAACATACCCAAACCTATGGGACACAATGAAAGCTGTGCTAAGAGGAAAACTCATACCTCTGAGTGCCTGCAGAAAGAAACAGGAGAGAGCATATGTCAGCAGCTTGACAGCACACCTAAAAGCTCTAGAACAAAAAGAAGCAAATACACCCAGGAGGAGTAGAAGGCAGGAAATAATCAAACTCAGAGCTGAAATCAAACAAGTAGAAACAAAAAGGACTATACAAAGAATCAACAGAACCAAAAGCTGGTTCTTTGAAAATATCAACAAGATAGATAAACCCTTAGGCAGACTAACCAGAGGACACAGAGAGTGTTCAAATTAACAAAATCGGAAATGAAACGGGAGACATAACAACAGAATGAGAGGAAATTCAAAAAATAATCAGACCCTACTATAAAAGCCTATATTCAACAAAACTTGAAAATCTGGAGGAAATCAACAATTTCCGAGACAGATACCAGGTACCAAAGTTAAATCAGGAACAGATAAACCATTTAAATAACCCCTTAACTCCTAAAGAAATAGAAGCAGTCATTAAAAGTCTCCCAACCAAAAAGAGCCCAGGTCCAGATGAGTTCAGTGCAGAATTCTAACAGACCTTCATAGAAGACCTCATACCAATATTATCCAAATATTCCACAAAATTGAAACACATGGAGCGCTACCGAATTCCTTCTATGAGCCACAATTACTCTTTTTTTTTATTAACTTAAGTATTTCTTATTTACATTTCGAGTGTTATTCCCTTTCCTGTTTACTGGCCAACATCCCCCTAACCCCTCCCCTTCCCCTTCTTTATGGGTGTTCCCCTCCCCATCCTCCCCCCATTGCCACCCTCCCCCAGACAATCACGTTAACTGGGGGTTCAGTCTTAGCAGGAACCAGGGCTTCCCCTTCCACTGGTGCTCTTACTAGGATATTCATTGCTACCTATGAGGTCAGAGTCCAGGGTCAGTCCATGTATAGTCTTTAGGTAGTGGCTTAGTCCCTGGAAGCTCTGGTTGCTTGGCATTGTTGTACATATGGGGTCTCGAGCCCCTTCAAGCTCTTCCAGTTCTTTCTCTGATTCCTTCAATGGGGGTCCCGTTCTCAGTTCAGTGGTTTGCTGCTGGCATTCGCCTCTGTATTTGCTGTATTCTGGCTGTGTCTCTCAGGAGCGATCTACATCCGGCTCCTGTCGGCCTGCACTTGTTTGCTTCATCCATCTTGTCTAATTGGGTGGCTGTATATGTATGGGCCACATGTGGGGCAGGCTCTGAATGGGTGTTCCTTCAGTCTCTGTTTTAATCTTTTCCTCTCTATTCCCTGCCAAGGGTATTCTTGTTCCCCTTTTAAAGAAGGAATGAAGCATTCACATTTTGATCATCCGTCTTGAGTTTCATTTGTTCTAGGCGTCTAGGGTAATTCAAGCATTTGGGCTAATAGCCACTTATCAATGAGTGCATACCATGTGTGTTTTTCTGTGATTGGGTTACCTCACTCAGGATGATATTTTCCAGTTCCAACCATTTGCTTACGAATTTCATAAAGTCATTGTTTTTGATACCTGACTAATATTCCATTGTGTAGATGTACCACATTTTCTGTGGATATTCCTCTATTGAAGGGCATTTGGGTTCTTTCCAGCTTCGGGCTATTATAAATAAGGCTGCTATGAACATAGTGGAGCAGCTGTCTTTTTTATATGTTGGGGCAACTTTTGGGTATATGCCCAGAAGAGTTATAGCTGTGTCCTCAGGTAGTTCAATGTCCAATTTCTGAGGAACCTCCAGACTGATTTCCAGAATGGTTTTACCAGTCTGCAATCCCACCAACAATGGAGGAGTGTTCCTCTTTCTCCACATCCTCGCCAGCATCTGCTGTCACCTGAGTTTTTGATCTAAGCCATTCTCACTGGTGTGAGGTGAAATCTCAGGGTTGTTTGGATTTGCATTTCCCTTATGACTAAAGATGTTGAACATTTCTTTAGGTGTTTCTCAGCCATTCGGAATTCCTCAGCTGTGAATTCTTTGTTTAGCTCTGAACCCCATTTTTAATAGGGTTATTTGTCTCCCTGCAGTCTAACTTCTTGAGTTCTTTGTATATTTTGGATATAAGGCCTCTATCTGTTGTAGGATTGGTAAAGATCTTTTCCCAATCTGTTGGTTGCCGTTTTGTCCTAACCACAGTGTCCTTTGCCTTACAGAAGCTTTGCAGTTTTATGAGATCCCATTTGTCAATTCTTGATCTTAGAGCATAAGCCATTGGTGTTTTGTTCAGGAAATTTTTTCCAGTGCCCATGTGTTCGAGATGCTGCCCTAGTTTTTCTTCTATTAGTTTGAGTGTATCTGGTTTGATGTGGAGGTCCTTGATCCACTTGGACTTAAGCTTTGTACAGGGTGATAAGCATGGATCGATCTGCATTCTTCTACATGTTGACCTCCAGTTGAACCAGCACCATTTGCTGAAAATGCTATCTTTTTTCCATTGGATGGTTTTGGCTCCTTTGTCAAAAATCAAGTGACCATAGGTGTGTGGGTTCATTTCTGGGTCTTCAATTCTGTTCCATTGGTCTATCTGTCTGTCTCTGTACCAATACCATGCAGTTTTTATCACTATTGCTCTGTAATACTGCTTGAGTTCAGGGATAGTGATTCCCCCTGAAGTCCTTTTATTGTTGAGGATAGTTTTAGCTATCCTGTGTTTTTTGTTATTCCAGATTAATTTGAAAATTGTTCTGTCTAACTCTATGAAGAATTGGATTGGTATTTTGATGGGGACTGCATTGAATCTGTAGATCGCTTTTGGTAAAACGGTCATTTTTACTATATTAATCCTGCCAATCCATGAGCATGGGAGATCTTTCCATCTTCTGAGGTCTTCTTCAATTTCTTTCTTCAGTGTCTTGAAGTTCTTATTGTACAAATCTTTTACATGCTTGGTTAAAGTCACACCGAGGTACTTTATATTATTTGGGTCTATTATGAAGGGTGTTGTTTCCCTAATTTCTTTCTCGGCTCATTTCTCTTTTGTGTAGAGGAAGGCTACTGATTTATTTGAGTTAATTTTATACCCAGCCACTTTGCTGAAGTTGTTTTTCAGGTTTAGGAGTTCTCTGGTGGAACTTTTGGGATCACTTAAATATACTATCATATCATCTGCAAATAGTGATATTTTGACTTCTTCTTTTCCGATCTGTATCCCCTTGACCTCCTTTTGTTGTCTGATTGCTCTGGCTAGAACTTCAAGAACTATATTGAATAAGTAGAGAGAGTGGGCAGTCTTGTCTAGTCCCTGATTTTAGTGGGATTGCTTCAAGTTTCTCTCCATTTAGTTTAATGTTAGCAACTGGTTTGCTGTATATGGCTTTTACTATGTTTAGGTATGGGCCTTGAATTCCTATTCTTTCCAGGACTTTTATCATGAAGGGGTGTTGAATTTTGTCAAGTGCTTTCTCAGCATCTAATGAAATGATCATGTGGTTTTGTTCTTTCAGTTTGTTTATATAATGGATCACGTTGATGGTTTTCCATATATTAAACCATCCCTGCATGCCTGGGATGAAGTCTACTTGATCATGGTGGATGATTGTTTTGATGTGCTCTTGGATTCGGTTTGCCAGAATTTTATTGAGTATTTTTGCGTCGATCGATATTCATAAGGGAAATTGGTCTGAAGTTCTCTTTCGTTGTTGGGTCTTTGTGTGGTTTAGGTATAAGAGTAATTGTGGCTTCATAGAAGGAATTCAGTAGTGCTCCATCTGTTTCAATTTTGTGGAATAGTTTGGATAATATTGATATGAGGTCTTCTATGAAGGTCTGATAGAATTCTGCACTAAACCTGTCTGGACCTGGGCTCTTTTTGGTTGGGAGACCTTTAATGACTGCTTCTATTTCCTTAGGAGTTATGGAGTTGTTTAAATGGTTTATCTGTTCCTGAATTAACTTCGCTACCTGGTATCTGTCTAGGAAATTGTCCATTTCCTGTAGATTTTCAAGTTTTGTTGAATATAGGCTTTTATAGTAAGATCTGATGATTTTTTGAATTTCCTCTGAATCTGTAGTTATGTCTCCCTTTTCAATTCTGATTTTGTTAATTTGGACACACTCTCTGTGTCTTCTCATTAGTCTGGCTAAGGGTTTATCTATCTTGTTGATATTCTCAAAGAACCAGCTTTTGGTTCTGTTGATTCTTTCTATGGTCCTTTTTGTTTCTACTTGGCTGATTTCAGCTCTGAGTTTGATTATTTCCTGTCTTCTACTCCTCCTGGGTGTATTTGCTTCTTTTTGTTCTAGAGCTTTTAGGTGTGCTGTCAAGCTGCTGACATATGCTCTCTCCTGTTTCTTTCTGCAGGCACTCAGAGCTATGAGTTTTCCTCTTAGCACAGCTTTCATTGTGTCCCATAGGTTTGGGTATGTTGTACCTTCATTTTCATTAAATTCTAAGAAGTCTTTAATTTCTTTCCTTATTTCTTCCTTGACCAGGTTATCGTTGAGTGGAACATTGTTCAACTTCCACGTATATGTGGGCGTTCTTCCCTTATTGTTATTGAAGACCAGCTTTAGGCCGCGGTGGTCTGATAGCACATATGGGATTATTTCTATCTTTCTTTACCTGTTGAGGCCCGTTTTTTGACCAATTATATGGTCGATTTTGGAGAAAGTACCATGAGGAGCTGAGAAGAAGGTATATCCTTTTGCTTTAGGATAGAATGTTCTATAAATATCTTTTAAGTCCATTTGGTTTATGACTTCTCTTAGTCTGTCTACGTCTCTGTCTAATTTCTGTTTCCATGATCTCTCCATTGATGAGAGTGGGGTGTTGAAATCTGCTACTATTATTGTGTGAGGTACAATGTATGTTTTGAGCTTTAGTACGGTTTCTTTTATGTATGTAGGTGCCCTTATATTTGGGGTATAGATATTTAGGATTGAGAGTTCATCTTGGTGGATTTTTCCTTTGATGAATATGAAGTGTCCTTCCTTATCTTTTTGATGACTTTTAGTTGAAAATTGATTTTATTTGATATTAGAATGGCTACTCCAGGTTGCTTCTTCCGACCATTTGCTTGGAAAGTTGTTTTCCAGCCTTTCACTCTGAGGTAGTGTCTGTCTTTGTCTCTGAGGTGTGTTTCCTGTAGGCAGCAGAATGCAGGATCCTCGTTGTGTATCCAGTTTGTTAATCTATGTCTTTTTATTGGGGAGTGAGGCCATTGATGTTGAGAGATATTAAGGAATAGTGATTATTGCTTCCTGTTATATTCATATTTGGATATGAGGTTATGTTTGTGTGCTTTTCTTCTCTTTGTTTTGTTGCCAAGACGATTAGTTTCTTGCTTCTTCTAGGGTATAGCTTGCCTCCTTATGTTGGGCTTTACCATTTATTATCCTTTGTAGTGCTGGATTTGTAGAAAGATATTGTGTAAATTTGGTTTTGTCATGGAATATCTTGGTTTCTCCATCTATGTTAATTGAGAGTTTTGCAGGATACAGTAACCTGGGCTGGCATTTGTGTTCTCTTATGGTCTGTATGACATCTGTCCAGGATCTTCTGGCTTTCATTGTCTCTGGCGAAAAGTCTGGTGTGATTCTGATAGGTCTGCCTTTATATGTTACTTGACCTTTTTCCCTTACTGCTTTTAATATTCTTTCTTTATTTTGTGCGTTTGGTGTTTTGACTATTATGTGACAGGAGGAGTTTCTTTTCTGGTCCAATCTATTTGGAGTACTGTAGGCTTCTTGTATGCTTATGGGTATCTCTTTCTTTAGATAAGGGAAGTTTTCTTCTATGATTTTGTTGAAGATATTTACTGGTCCTTTGAGCTGGGAGTCTTCACTCTCTTCTATACCTATTATCCTTAGGTTTGATCTTCTCATTGAGTCCTGGATTTCCTGTATGTTTTGGACCACTAGCTTTTTCCGATTTACATTATCTTTGACAGTTGAGTCAATGATTTCTATGGAATCTTCTGCTACTGAGATTCTCTCTTCTATCTCTTGTATTCTGTTGGTGAAGCTCGTATCTATGGCTCCTTGTCTCTTCTTTTGGTTTTCTATATCCAGGGTTGTTTCCATGTGTTCTTTCTTCATTGCTTCTATTTCCATTTTTAATTCCTTTAACTGTTTGATTGTGTTTTCCTGGAATTCTTTCAGGGATTTTTGTGATTCCTCTCTGTAGGCTTCTACTTGTTTATTTATGTTTTCCTGTGTTTCTCTAAGGGAGTTCTTCACATCTTTTTGAAGTCCTCCAGCATCATGATCAAATATGATTTTGAAACTAGATCTTGCTTTCCTGGTGTGTTTGGATATTCCATGTTTGCTTTGGTGGGAGAATTGGGCTCTGATGATGCCATGTAGTCTTGGTTTCTGTTGCTTGGATTCCTGTGTTTGTCTCTCGCCATCAGATTATCTCTATTGTTACTTTGTTCTTCTATTTCTGACAGTGGCTAGACTGTCCTATAAGCCTATGTGTCAGGAGTGCTGTAGACTTGTTTTCCTGTTTTCTTTCAGCCAGTTATGGGAACAGAGTGTTCTGCTTTCGGGCCTGTAGTTTTTCCTCTCTACAGGTCTTCAGCTGTTCCTGTGGGCCTGTGTCCTGAGTCACTAGGCAGGTCACTTGGAGTAGGAAGGTTTGTCTTACCTGTGGTCCCGAGGCTCAAGTTTGCTCATGGGGTGTTGCTTATGAGCTCTCAGCAGCAGCAACAACCAGAAAGTTCTCTGCCGCCCATTCCGGGAGCTTCCGTGCACCAGGGTTCCAGATGGCGTTTGGTGTTTTCCTCTGGAATCAGTAATGTGGGCAGAGTGCATTCTCTTCTGGTTTCCCAGATGTGTCTGCCTCTCTGAAGGTTTAGCTCTCCCTCCCACGGGATTTGGGTGCAGAGAACTGTTTATCTCGTCAGTCCCTGCAGGTTCCGGCGGTGTCTCAGACGCAGGGGACCTGCTGCTGCTGTGCCCTTATCCAAGGGAACCCCCACAATTACTCTTATACTAAACCACACAAAGACCCAACAAAGAAAGAGAACCTCAGACCAATTTCCCTTATGAATATCGATGCAAAAATACTCAATAAAATTCTTGCAAACTGAATACAAGAACACATAAAAACAATCATCCACCATGATCAAGTAGGCTTCATTCCAGGCATGCAGGGATGGTTTAATATATGGAAAACCATCAACGTGATCCACTATATAAAAAACTGAAAGATAAAACCACATGATTATTTCATTAGATGCTGAGAGAGCATTTATCAAAATTCAACACCCCTTCATGATAAAAGTCCTGGAAAGAACAGGAATTCAAGGCCCATACTAAACACAGCAAATGCCATATACAGCAAACCAGTAGCCAATATCAAACTAAATGGACAGAAACTTGAAGCAATCCAATTAAAATCAGGGACTAGACAAGGCTGCCCACTCTCTCCCTACTTATTCAATATAGTTCTCGAAGTTCTAGCCAGAGCAATCAGACAAAAAAGGAGATCAAAGTGATACAGATTGGAAAGGAACAAGATTTGCAGATGATATGATAGTATATTTAAGTGATCCCAAAAGTTCCACCAGAGAACTCCTAAACCTGAAAAACAACTTCAGCAAAGTGGCTGGGTATAAAATTAACTCAAATAAATCAGTAGCCTTCCTCTACACAAAAGAGAAACAAGCCAAGAAAGAAATTAGGGAAATGACACCCTTCATAATAGTCCCAAATAATATAAAATACCTGGGAATGACTTTAACCAAGCAAGTGAAAGATCTTGATACATGATACATGATACATGATACATGATACATGATACATGATACATGATACATGATACATGATTCATGATACATGATACATGATAAAAGGTACATGATAAGAACTTCAAGCCTCTGAAGAAAGAAATTGAAGAAGATCTCAGAAGATGGAAATGTCTCCCATACTCATGAGTTGGCAGAATTAATATAGTAAAAATGGCCATTTTACCAAAAGCGATCTACAGATTCAATGCAATCCCCATCAAAATTCCAATCCAATTCTTCATGGAGTTAGACAGAAAAATTTTCAAATTCATCTGGAATAACAAAAAACACAGGATAGCTAAAACTATCCTCAACAATAAAAGGACTTCAGGGGGAATCACTATCCCTGAACTCAAGCAGTATTACAGAGCAATAGTGATAAAAACTGCATGGTATTGGTACAAAGACAGGCAGATAGACCAGTGGAATAGAATTGAAGACCCAGAAATGAACCCACACACCTATGGTCACTTGATTTTGACAAAGGAGGCAAAACCATCAAATGGAAAAAAGATAGCATTTCAGCAAATGGTGCTGGTTCAACTGGAGGTCAACATGTAGAAGAATGCAGATTGATCCATTCTTATCACCCTGTACAAAGCTTAAATCCAAGTGGATCAAGGACCTCCATATCAAACCAGATACACTCAAACTGATAGAACAAAAAGTGGAGAAGAATCTAGAACAAATGGGCACTGGAGAAAATTTCCTGAACAAAACACCAATGGTTTTATACTCTAAGATCACGAATCGACAAATGGGATCTCATAAACTTACAAAGCTTCTGTAAGGCAAAGGACACTGTTGTTAGGACAAAATGGCAACCAACAGATTGGGAAAAGATCTTTACCAATCCTACAACTGATAGAGGGCTTATAACCAAAATATACAAAGAACTCAGGAAGTTAGACTGCAGGGAGAAATATAACCCTATTAAAAATGGGGTTCAGTGGAAAATATCATCCTGAGTGAGCTAACCCAATCACAGAAAAGCACACATGGTATGCACTCATTGATAAGTGGCTATTAGCCCAAATGCTTGAATTACCCTAGATGCCTAGAACACATGAAACTCAAGACGGATGATCAAAATGTGAATGCTTCACTCCTTCTTTAAAAGGGGAACAAGAATACCCTTGGCAGGGAATAGAGAGGCAAAGATTAAAACAGAGACTGAAGGAACACCTTCAGATCCTGCCCAACATGTGGCCCATACATATACAGCTACCCAAATAGACAAGATGGATGAAGCAAAGAAGTGCAGGCCGACAGGAGCCGGATGTAGATCGCTCCTGAGAGACACAGCCAGAATACAGCAAATACAGAGGCGAATGCCAGCAGCAAACCACTGAACTGAGAATAGGACCCCCGTTGAAGGAATCAGAGAAAGAACTGGAAGAGCTTGAAGGAGCTCGAGACCCCATATGAACAGCAATGCCAAGCAACCAGAGCTTCCAGGGACTAAGCCACTACCTAAAGACTATACATGGACTGACCCTGGACTCCAACTGCATAGGTAGCAATGAATAGCCTAGTAAGAGCACCAGTGGAAGGGGAAGCCCTTGGTCCTGCCAAGACTGAATCCCCAGTGTTAGTGATTTTTGGGGGGAGGGCGGTAATGGGGGGAGGATGGGGAGGGGAACATATAGAAGGGGAGGGGGAGGGGGATGTTGACGTGGAAACCGGGAAAAGAAATAACATTTGAAATGTAAATAAGAAATACCCAATTTAATAAAGATGGAGAAAAAGAAAACTGGGTTTTTGGTCTGCATGAGATGAGCTAGCATAAAGAGATAGCAGCTCTTCTTTAGAATTTTCTCTAGAGAGTCCTGAGCTGTCTGGAGATCTCTGGAGATTGAAAACAACTCTTCAAGAATTTTTCTAATAGCATTTCTGACTTGGTTGGAAGATCCAGTAATTTTTTTATAGCAGCTTTTCTGACTTTGGTCAGAAAACCCATGAGCTATCCAGATAGCTTTTAGAATTTTTACTAGCAGAGAGAGCTGTCTCAACCAGAGAGTTTCACACAGGACACACACACACACACACAGAGAGAGAGAGAGAGAGAGAGAGAGAGAGAGAGAGAGAGAGAGAGCGAGCAAGCAAGCAATCTGGAAAGTCATCTCTGACATTGAGTCATTTATTTTTGGTGCTCCCAGACACCACTTTTCTCAGAACCCTCTCCAAGCCAAGCCTGGTCCTTGACACCTAGAAGACAGCAATTCACAGACCTCCTTCCCACCTTCCAGGTATTATGTTTTTTCTACATCCTCTTCAGTGTTGTCCCCTGATCCTTGGAGTGGGTGAAACAGATATTTCACTTAGGGGTGAGCATTTAACAGCTAGTTATTCACATAGCTTTGACCAGTTTGGAGTCTCACCCTAAAGGAATCAGTAGTTCTAACCAATTTTCTGATGATACTGATGCTGTTGGTCTGGCGACCTCATTTTAAGAACCATCCACCTAACGGAAAGTGAAAAGAACGCCTAACTTGAAAGCAAAGCTGATTTTTGTATGAGTCATCCAAAACTGATAAATTCTTAGATCAATGCAACCCCCACCCTTTTTTAGACAGGCTGTTCTTATCCCCTGTCTCTGCCTCCCTAGTGCTAAGATTACAAGGCATGGCCTCTATTCCTTGTGATAGAAAGCTTTTATATAATTTTTAAAGAATTAAAAAGTAGTGTTGATACATCAGAATGTTAATTAACTTATTTGGAGGCAAATAAACCTAAGGGAAAGAAAAAAAATCCCACCAGGGTTAGTGTACTGGCTGTTTTTTTTATGTCAACTTGACACAGCTGGAGTTATCACAGAGAAAGGAGCCTCAGTTGTGGAAATGCCTTCATGAAACCCAGCTGTAAGGCATTTTCTCAACTCGTGGTCAAGGTGGGAGGACCCAGCCCATTGTGGGTGGTGCGGTCCCTCCGCTGGTGGTCTTGGGTTCTATAAGAAAGCGAGCTGAGCAAGCCAGGGGAAGCAAGCCAGTAAGTAACATCCCTCCATGGCCTCTGCATCAGCTCCTGCTTCCTGACCTGCTTGAGTTCCAGTCCTGACTTCCTTTGGTGATGAACAGCAATGTGGAAGTGTAAGCTGAATAAACCCTTTCCTCCCCAACTTGCTTCTTGGTCATGATGTTTGTGCAGGAATAGAAGCCCTGACTAAGACAGTTAGGAACTGATCAAGTATTTGGGGCCTGTAAGATGGATTAGTGGATAAGAACTTCTAAGCATGACCATCTGAGTTTAGTCCCAAAAGCAGCATGATAGATAGAATTGCCTTCGACCTACATGTTGCCCTCGACCTCCACACGCACACAGAGCATATGAGAGCACAAACCCACATACACACACACACACACACACACCCCAAATAAATGTAATAAAAAATTTTAGTCACATATTAGTTGCTTACTTGGTATTACTTGGTATTCTTGGCATTGCATTGTGTGAAAACACCATAAGAAAGCCTGCTACCCGATAATTTGTAATTAAAAAACAACACTTAGCATTGTGTTTACTAAAAACACAAAATATCCCTAGAAAGATGTATAGCAAGCAATATAGTTCATAAAAGAATGGCCTGCGTCCTGGCCTTCTGTTTTAGAAACAAACATAGAAATCCCCAATTCCTTATTTTGTGCCCTAGAGTCCCATTACCTATTACTTATAGTCACTGCCTCCCACTCTGTCCCACCTGATTCCCTCCCTGTCTTTGCCCTACACACCTGCTATGCAAGAGGTATGTTTCCAACTCTCACCTGCCAACAGTTCCAGGTGTGTTTATTTTATACTTTGCTCCTTGTTTTCCAAAACTCTGCATCATTTTCAAATTGCTGCAATATACAGACTTCGATAGTGCTCTCCAAAAAGAGGCATCCTGCTCTTACAGACATCTCAAAAAGCCCCATTTCTCAGTTTATATTTTACCAAGTATTGATTTTCACAAGCAAGTTATCGTTTGGGCTTTCATTTCAAGCCAAAAGTGTACTTTGAAGATACCATGCCAAAAAAAAAATATATCTGGGACTGGTTAAGATAGCTCAGTAAGAAAAGGTTCTTTCTGTGAATTCTGTGAGTCCCTTATGACCTAAATTCAATCCCTGGAACCCATGTAAAGGTGGAAGATAATAACTGACTTCAGAGTGTGGCCGTCTGATCACCAGAGCAGCGTGTGTGCCTGCACACACACACACACACATACACACACACACACACACACACACACACACACACACAGAACACATACAAGAAAAATAATAAAATAATTTTGTAAAAGAAAATAAGATCTAAATGCCAACAACAATCTAGTTGCCTTTAAAATGTCAGCTTTATCAAGTACATTTATCAGACTTTTCCGAAGGGTTCTCCATGGGAAGCAAAGGCAAAAGTACTAAGGTCGGTCAAATAGAAGCTGTGGCCTCTCCCCCTAACTCCTTCACAGCATCGGAAGCAACTAGAACTCTTGGCAATTGAAGAGTCATGAAAGAGCAATCTGGGAAACTAATGATAACTTTCAAAGGTTGCTCAGCTTCAACAAAATATGTGTCCTCCAAGAAGTATTTTTGTTTGTTGGGGGGAGTGTGTGGTGTGCGTGTGTGTGTGTGTGTGTGTGTGTGTGTGTGTGTGTGTGAGAGAGAGAGAGAGAGAGAGAGAGAGAGAGAGAGAGAGAGAGAGCAGAGAACACATATAAAAGTGGAAGAGAGATATGGGAATATAGTTGGGGTGTCTGAGGGGATTTGGGAGTCAGTCAATAATGTGGTCAGCCAATGCCCCTGAGCACTGCAGTTAGAACAAAGGAGAAACAAAGGAAACTGCACTCAGTGTGTACACTTTGTCTTCTTATTTTCAAACCCTGGGCTCGGGAAAGCTAACATAAGAAATAGAGTAACAATTCAGTGTAATCGCAATTACCTGGAAGTTGTTACTAATGTAGTTTTCTATTCCAAGAAAGACCTAGGTGGGATTTTTTTTCCCTTCCTATATGTCCAGTATTACTGCTAGCACATGATAGAGTACATTTCAGAGACTGGCTTGTTCATCTCTGTTCCAACCGCACTCCATGCCATCCTGTATTACAGAGATAGCCACAAACTGTTTTCCAGGCTCCTTTACAGCTAGGGTTATAGATGAGATCCACATTCTGTGTAACAGACACACTCATCTAATACTCAGATTTGGGACCAAGTTATGTAGAAAGAGAGGCCAAGTATAAAAAGAAAAATCCATTTTATGAGTGCAAATTGTGGCTGAGGTGTCAGAGTTCCAGTGTCAGCAGTAGAAGCTGTGGCTTCCCAGCACAGTAGCAGCAGCTTCTCTGTCACAGCAAAGGTAATATGCTGGCTCCAAGTTGTAAGACCCAAAATTCAACTGTACTTCTATAGGATAGCAGTGAACAGATCAAAAGGGGAGGAAGTTGGGGGAAGACACATTTATAATAGGATCAAAAAGAATGCCTAGGGGCAAACTTACGGAAGCAAAAGTCTTGTATACTGGAATGGGAAAAAAACATTGCTAGAAGAAATCAAAGAAGATATAGGTCAGTGGAAAGACATCCAATGTCCATCTATAAGTGTTGTTGAAATTTGGGTTTTAGAGGTGGCTTAGTCAGTAAGGTTTACCTTACTTGAGAGCCAGAACCAATGTTAAAGATAATGTCGGAGTGGTGGCCTTGTAATCTGTGCACCAGAGAGGCCAAGAAAAGTAGAGCTCTGAATGCTAGCCTTTCTGCCTAATCATCTAGACAAGCTCCAGGCCAAGTAGTGGACCTTGCCTCAAAAACCAAGGTGGATGTCATAAAACTAATGAAAAGTTGATCTTTGTTCTCCACATACATGTGCACGTACATGCATATGTATTTTCATACACATATATGCATCTACCCACATAAACACAAAAATTGTTTAAATGTCCATACTACATAGTACAATTATAGGTTTAATGCAGTGCCATCAAAATCCAGTGGTATTTGTACAGAAATTGAAAAATTATGCCAAAATTCAGATGGAATTTTAAGATACCTCAAATAGATAAAGAACAATCTCAAAAAGGAAAAACAAGCCTGAAGGCTCCACACTTCCTTATTTAAGAAATATATTACAGG
This sequence comes from Rattus norvegicus, assembly GCF_021556685.1. NCBI lineage: Eukaryota > Metazoa > Chordata > Mammalia > Rodentia > Muridae > Rattus > Rattus norvegicus. Next base: position 38,792,433 of record NC_141554.1, read on the forward strand.
GATAAAGTTATAGCTCAATGTTTAAGTGCACCAACTGTTCTTCCAGAGAATCCCTAGCATCCCCATGGAGGCCCATAGCCATCTGTAACTCCAGTTCCAGGGGATCCTATGCACTCAGCTGGTCTCTGCTTGTACCATACATACATCTGGAACAGACATATGTGCTGGGAAAACACCCATACATACAAAACAATAAAATTAAAATAAATATTTATTAAATAAAAATTATTCCAAAGCTACAGTAATCAAATGGGTACCATACTGGAATAAGGACAAAGACCACTATCTAAAAATACTTTTATTAATTACTTGAGAATTTTATAACATGTATTTTGGTCCAATTCAGTCTTCAGGCCTCCCCCTAACCCCTTTCAGATCCACTCTCATCTCGTCTTAGTCAGTTTTCTATTGCTGTGAAGAAACACCATGACCAAAACAACTCTTACAACAAAAGTACTTAATTGGGGCTTACAGTTTCAGAGATTTAGTTCATTGTTGTCATGGTAGAGAACATGGTGGCATTCATGGCCACCATGGTACTAGAGAAGTTGAGAATCCTACATCTGGATCTACAGGCAGCAGGAAGAGAAAAACACTCAGCCTGGCTTGAGTATTTGAAACATCAAAGCCCACCCCCAGTGACACACTTCCTCAAGGGCCACATAAGGCAACAAACACTTCCTAATCCCTCTCAATCTGAAACCAAAACAGGAACAAATACAATACACTTTTCAAGTTAATGGGAGACCAAAACAGAAAAAAAAAAAAGGTATGTTACAGGTTAAGGGTTCTGTTTGTAGTTAAGACAGTTCAGAGCAAGCTCCTGTTTGTTCTATGTTTGCTTGACTTAATTACACTAGATGTGCTTAATCACATGTAGATGGGAGGTACTCAGGCTAGAAGTGAGTAAGGATATATGCTTGCCCCTGTGTGTACCCAATGGGAAATATGGTGGCCTTCTGGGATTGCCTTTTTAAGTCTCTGCAAGATGTGACTCATAACTGTTTCCTGGGAACTCTGAAATGAACCTGGGCAGAGTCCATCAACCTGGCCAATATTTAATTAAAGCTTGCTTCAAATTTGGTTTTAAAATGTATTAATGGTCTTATTCTTGACCTGTGGGATTAACAATACTAGGCTGCCTTGAAATCTCCTTTGCTAATATCATTAATCTAAACTTCTTTCAATTTAGCCTCAGGCAGCAGAAAGTTGGCACATTATTTACAAATATATAACAGAAATTGTCTCTAGGCCATATACTAACATTCTGCTCCTCAAAAACCTCTTGATCCAATCCTTTATAATCTACACTGCTCTTAGCACCACTGTCTTCCCTGATCCCAGAAGTATGGTCCATTAAGCCCCAGTTAAAGTATTGAACTATTTACCTAATCCAAAGTCCCAAAGTCCACATTCTGCCAACAAGAATCATGATCAGCCTTATCACAGAAATACTCCATTTCTGGTACCAAATACTGTCTTAGTCAGTGTTGTGTTGCTGTGAAAAGACATCATGACCATGGCAACTCATATAAAAGAAAGCATTTAATTGGGGCTTGCTTACAGTTTCAGAGGGTTAGTTCATCACCATCATGTCAGGGAGCTGGTAACATATAGACAGACATGGTAATGGAGAAGTAGCTAAGAGTTCTGCATCTGGATCTGCAGGAAGCAGGGAGAGAGAGAGAGACACTGGGGCTAGCTTGAGCATTTGATGGTTTTTTTAATTATTTACTTATTTTGGGCATATGAGTACACTGTAGACCAGAAGTACACTGACACCCCAGAAGAGGGCATCAGATCCCATTATAGATGGTTGTGAGCCACCATGTGGTTGCTGGGAATTGAACCCCAGACCTCTGGAAGAGCAGTCAGTGCTCTTAACCGCTGAGCCAATTCTCCAACCCCCATAGCTTGAGCATTTGAAACCACAAATCCCACCACCAATGACACACTTTCTCCAAAAAGGCCAAACCTACTCCGTATTACTTAATCCTGCTCAAGTTGTGCCACTCTTAACAAGCAAGCATACAAATATATGAATCTATGGGGGACATTCTTATTCTAACCACCATAACACCTCTCTATGTCCTGCAGCTTAACCCATTGAATCCAATTTGTGCTGCCTGTGTTCTCCTGGAGGTGAATTCATTGACCTACAAGAAACCACACACTTAAAGAAAACTGATTTTTTATATTAGGTATCTTAAAGTTAATGTAGATAAACTATCAAACTTCCAGAAGATAAATAAACATAAAAAGCTTCATGGCATTAGAATGAATAATCATTTCTTAGGTAGGACAGCAAATGTGTAGACATCAAAAACAAAAACAAAAGGATTAGATGAACCATGAATCTTTAAGACACTGAAATAGCAGCCTATGGTATTGGAGAAGGTATTTGCAAATGTTAGAAGGCATATGAGGTTCATATCTAGAACCAATTACATTAACATTCAATATATAAAGTACTCCTACAACTCAATATTTTTTTAAAAAAACATGTTAAGGTTGATAAGGATCTAACTATACCTTTCTCCAAAGAAAATTTTAAAAATGGCCAAAATTATATGAAGAGATGTTCAATGTCACTATCATTGGGAAACTACAAAGTAAAGTCACAATGAGATATCACTTCATACTCTTTAAACATAGAACAAGATTGTTCCTGAGATGAAGGCACTTACCTCACAAGCCTGATATCCTAGTTTGCTGTTGCTGTAGGAGGAAAAAAGATGAAAATGTTTATTTCTGCTTATAGCTTAATGGTCTTTCATGAAAGGAAATCAGGACAAGAACTCAAAGTAGGAACCTAGAGGTAGGAAATGAAGCAGCAGCAATGGGGAAATGCTGCTTCCTGGCTTGATCGCATGGCTTGCTTAGCTAACTACCTTATACAGTGCAAGCCGACCTGCCCAAGAATGGTACTGCCCACAGTGAGTTAGTGAGTTAGACCTTCCTACATCAATTACAACTAAAAAAGTTCTCCACAGACAAATCTGATGAAGGAAATTGTTCAGTTGAGGTTCTCTCTTCCCAGATGTGTCAATGGACAACCAATACTAGCTATTATACCTGACAACTTTAGTTAGATCCTCAGAACCCACTGTAGAAGGAGATATATGACTTCTGAAAGTTGTCCCCTGACTTCCACATGAGTACATGGCACACACAGTCACACACACACACACACACACACACACACACACACACACACACACACAGAGAGAGAGAGAGAGAGAGAGAGAGAGAGAGAATAAATTTTAAAATAAGGACAGGTTGATGAATGGAATCAAATTGAAAACCCTAAAATAAACACACACCTATGGACACAATTTTTTACAAAAAAACAAAACAAAACCATACAATGGAAAAAAGAAAGCGTCTTCAAAAATGATGATGGTCTAAGTGGATGTCTGCATGTAAAAGAATACAAATATATATATGTCACCCTGTACAAAACTCAAGTCCAAGTGGATCAAACCAGATGTGCTAAATCTAATAAGACAGAAAGTAGGAAATAACCTCGAACTCATTGGTACAGGAGAAAATTTCCTGAACAGAACACCAATGACTCAGGCCCTAAGATCAGCAATTGCTAATGGGACCTCATGAAACTGCAAAACTTCTGTAAGGCAAAGAACACTGTCATAAGGACAAAACAGCAGCCTTTGGAGAATCTTCACGAATCCTACATCTGACAGAGGGCTAATATTAAAAATGTTTAAAGAACAGACACCAACAACACAAACAACCCAACTAAAAAATTGGAAATGGAGCTAAAAAGAGAATTCTCAACAGAGGAATCTAGAAGGGCTGAGAAGCACTTAAATGGTCAACGTCCTTAGTCATCAGAGAAATGTAAATCAAAATGACTCTGAGGTTCCACCTTACGCCTGTCAGAGTGGCTCAGATCAAAACCTCAAGTGACAGCACATGCTGGCAAGGATGTGGAGAAAGAGGAACAATTCTCTATTGCTGGAAGGAGGAGTGCAAACTTGTACAACCACTCTGGAAATCAATTTGATGGTTTCTCAGAAAACTTGGAAGAGTTCTACCTCAAGACCAAGCTACACTACTTGTGGGCGTAAACCAAAAGCTGCCCCACTATATTACAGGACACTTGCTCAACTATGTTCATAGTAGCTTTATTGTTAATATACAGAAACTGAAAACAACCCAGATGTCCCTCAACTAAAGAATGGATAAAGAAAATGTGGTACATCTACCCAATGGAATACTATTCAGCTATTAAAAAACAAAGATATCACATCTGATAGAGGGCTAATATCCAAAATATACAAAAAAACTCAACAAGTTAGACTCCAGAGAGCCAAATAACCCTATTAAAAATGGGGTACAGAGCTAAACAAAACATTCTCGGCTGAGAAATATTGAATGCCTGAAAAGCACCTAAAGAAATATTAAACATCTTTAGTCATAAGGGAAATGCAAATCAAAACAACCCCAAAATTCCACCTCACACCAGTCAGAATGGCTAAGATCAAAAACTCAGGTGACAGTAGATACTGGCAAGGATGTGGAGAAAGAGGAACACTCCTCCATTGTTGGTGGTATTGCAGACTGGTACAACCATTCTGGAAATCAGTCTGGAGGTGCCTCAGAAAATTGGACACTCCACTACCTGAGGACCCAGCTATACCTCTCCTGGGCATATACCCAAAAGATGCTCCAACATATAACAAAGACACATGCTCCACTATGTTCATAGCAGCCTTATTTATAATAGCCAGAAGCTAGAAAGAACCTAGATGCCCTACAACAGAGGAATGGATACAGAAAGTGTGGTATATCTACACAATGGAGTACTACTCAGCTATCAAAAACAATGACTTCATGAAATTCATAGGCAAACAGAATGAACTGGAAAATATCATCCTGAGTGAGAAAACGCAATCACAGAAAAACACACTTGGTATGCACTCATTGATAAGGAGATATTAGCCCAAGTGCTCGAATTACCCAAGATACAATCCACAGATCACAGGAAGCTCAACAAGAAGGATGACCAAAATGCAGACACTCCCACCCCTTCTTAAAAGGGGGAACAAAAATATCGATAGGAGTGTATATGGAGGTAAAGTTTAGAGCAGAGACTGAAAGAACGGTCATTCAGAGCCTGCCCCACATGTAGCCCATATATATATATATATATATATATATATATATATATATATATATATATATATATATATATATATATACAGCCACCAAAACTAGATAAGATTGATGAAGCTAAAAAGTGCATGCTGAAAGGAACTGGATGTAGATCTCTCCTGAGAGACACAACCAGAGCATGTCAAATACAGAGGTCAATGCTAGCAGCAAACCACTGAACTAAGAACAGGACCCCATTTGGGGGAATTAGAGGAAGGATTAAAAGAACTGAAGGGGCTTGTGACCCGATAAGAGCAACAATGCCAACCAACCAGAGCTTCCAGGGACTAAACCACTCTGGAAAGGCTATACATGAACTGACCCAGGGCTCCAACTGCATATGTAGCAGAGAGTAGCCTTATTTAGGCACTAGTGGAAGGGGAAGTCCTTGGTCCTGCCAAGGTTGGGCCCCCAGTGTTGGAGGGGGGAAAGTAAGAGGGGTGGTTGGGGGGAACACCCATATGGGGGAGGGGGAGGGAAAGGGAGCTTATGGACAGGAAACCAGAAAAGGGAATAACATTTGAAATGTAAATAAATATATCTAATAAAAAATAAAATTAAAAAAACAAAACAAAATAAAAACAAAAACAAAGATATTATGAATTTTGCAGGCAAATGGATGGGAACTTGAGAATACCATCCTGAATGAGGCAGCCCAGTCCCCAAAGGACATGCATGGTATGTACTCAGTTATAGGTGGATATTAGCCATAAAATACATGATACCCATGTTATATTCCACAGACCCAAAGAGGCTAAGCAAGAAGGAAGGCCCAAGTGAGAATTCTTGAATCTCACTTAGAATAAGGGAATAAAACAGTTGTAGAAAGAAGATGAAGGGAGGGAACTGGGTAGGAGTAGGGATGGGGAGGGTAATGAGGTTGGTTTCAGGATCAAGTGGATAGAGACAGGGAAGATGGCCAGATAGCCATGAGAATGAATGGAACTCTGCAGCTGCCAAGAGTTGGGCAGCATCTCGAGGTTGTGCCAGAAGACCTGGAATAGGAGAGGCTCCTAAGAATCAATGGGGTTACTTTAGGTGAGACTCATAGCAGTGAGGATATGGAACCTGAAAAGACTACCTCCTGTAGCCAGGCAGGAACTCCAGTGAAGCAATAAGAAAAACAACCAACACCCAAAACTTTTGACCCAAAATTTATCCTGTCTATAAGAAATACAGGGCCAGTGGATGGAGCAGAAATTGAGGGAATGAGCAAACAATAACTGGCCCAACTAGAGAGCCATCCCATGGGCAGGCACCAAATCCTGATGCTATTAATGATACTCTGTTATGTTTGCATGGCTGTCCTCTGAGAGGCTTCACCCAACAGCTGAGTCAGATTCAGAGACCCACAGCTAAACATTAGATGGAGCTCAGAAAGCCTTGTGGAGGAGTTGGGGCAACGATTGAGGAAACTGAAGGGGATAGAGTCTCCATAAGAAGACCAACAGAGTCAACTAACCTGAACCCTTGGGGCTTTCAGAGACTGGACCACCTACCAAAAAGCATACATGGGTTGGACCTAGGCCCCCTGCATATATTTATCAGATGTGCAGCTCGATCTCCATGTGGGTGCCAAACAACTGAATGTGGGGGCTATCCTTAAAGCTGCTGCTATCTGTTGAACCCATTCCCCTAACTCAGCTGTCTTGTGTGGCCTTAGTGGGAGAAGTGCCTATCCCTGCAAGGACTTGATGTGCCAGGGTGGGGAGATACTCAGGGAGGAGAGTGATCCACTCTATCAGAGGAGATAGGAAGGAGTGAAAGGGGGAAATGATTGGGATATAAAGATAATAATAAAAAGATAAATTAAAAAAAGATATGGACAAGTTGGACCTCTTGGGTACTATGGGTGGGATTATAAGATGGTATGGCTCATGTGGAAATTGGAGCTGTTGTATGATCTAATTCTAATTCTTGAATTAAAAAGAAGATTCCAAAGAGGTATTTATACACCTGTGTCTATTTTATTATTCACAGAAGCTAAGGGTTGGAAACAAACTAAATATTCATCAGCATATAAATGGGTAAGGAAAATATAATGTAACCATACAACAGAATAATCTCTTTTAAAAAACATTTTTAGCGTCTGTGTGTGCATGCCTATATGCCAGAATGTGTTTATGTGTTCCATGTACATACAGGTGCTTGCAGAGTCCAAAAGAGGGCAACAGATCACGGTTGGGGATTTAGCTCAGTGGTAGAGCACTTGCCTAGCAAACGCAAGGCCCTGGATTCAGTCCCCAGCTCCGAAAAAAAAAAGAGGGCAACAGATCCCCTGGAACTAGAATTACCAGGCAGTTGTGAGCAACCACATCTACTATGAGTGCTGGGAAACAAACTGTGGTCCTCTTTGAGAGAAGAAAGTGCTCTTGACAGCTGAGCCATCTCTCCAGACCCACAATACACCATTCTTTAGCCTTTAAAAGAACCAAAATTTTTGTCATATGTGAAACGTGGATAAATTGAGAAGTACTTATACTAAGGGAAATAATATAATCTTCCAGATTCCTATTTATATCAAGTATTTAACTAATCTAACTATATTAATTAGAGTTCTCTAAAGAAACAGAAACTTTCTCTCTCCCTCTCTCTCTCTCTCTCTCTCTCTCTCTCTCTCTATATATATATATATATATATATATATATATATATATATGGTTTGTTAGAATGATTATATAGATTTTTCATCATATTCTTGAGGTCTGCTGTATTACCACAGGAATATAGCCAACCATACTGTACAGTACACTGAATGCTTTAAGAGAGTCAACTTTTGTTGTATCTTGGGAGTCAACTTCTGATTTTTACCAGGATACGAAGTTCATATCAAACAATAGTAAAGATACATTTAACAATAGCTCTAAGGAAATAATTCTGTTAAGATAAGATACAGGGCTGGGGATGCAGCCCATTGATGGAGTATTTGCCTAATATCCCCAAGACACTGTCCTTGATCCCTTCAAGTGGGGGGGGGGATACAAATAAGTGTTCGCATACTAATCATTCATATTTAACATTGTAGGACTGGAAAAATGGCTCAGTCATTAAGGGCACAAACTGCTTTTCCAGAGGACCTAAGTTCTCAATCCCCCTGTCAAGCTGCCTATAACTCCAACACCTGGTGATCCATGCACTCTTCTGGCCCCAGAGGGCACTTGCATGCACAGGAACAAACCCACACACAGATACATAATTAGAAATAAAAATAAACCTTTAAAAATATTTAACATGTTTTAGTTCTGACCATTGCAGTAAGATATAAGTAATCAACCTAAAAGTATCATGACAAGCTGGTAACATTTCTTGCATATCAAACAACATAAAATCCATGAAAAAAATCTTTAAACTGCTTTTTAAGTTCAGTAAAGTAGCTGTGTATGAGAGAAATAGACAGAAAATACGAGTTTTCTTCTAAAAGTAACCATACAGGATAGATACTTGAAACCCAGATTACGATGCCAGGAGTAACAAAGATATAAAATACCCAGTTAGTAAACACACTGAACCTCAATAGTAAACCCTTGCTCCTTCAAAGCATCAAATAGAGCAGTAAATGGGGACTGGTCTAACACTGAGGAAGGTTAACACTGTGCTTCCTCGCACGTATGCCCTATGCCCTCATTTCGATTTTTTTTTAAAGTGTTGACAAACCATAGCCTCCTTTTCCCAAGTATGTTGCTGAGCAGGGACTCAAGCTACATAAAGGAGAATATGAAGGAAAAATAAGAAATCCAGGGCATTGATGAAAGGACACCCCCCAAAAGAAATAATAAAGAAATAAACGCCCTTGGAGTATCTGGTCCATCCAAAGATGTTTCAGACATTGTCACGGGGATATTTGATCACATGTCACCATTTTAAATTTAGCAAAAACCCTGGCTAAGTAACTTTCTCCCTCTTGCTTGTTCCAATTTCATAGGTGCTATAAAGCGAGTCTCTAGAACTTGCCAAAATTGACTACTCAGGTCCAAAATGGCCTCCTAAATGAATTTCTCTCGGCTTTGTGCACCCTATTCATTCTATCACTACAGAGTCCACCTTTCCTGCAAAGAAATGACTCTCTTTATGTCTGAGCTACCCTCTGGGAAAGAGAGAGAACAAAGGAGACTGTTTGCTTAAGTGCAAGACAAAGCCTGCAATGTCCTCCTCCACCTCCTCTTTCCCAAATCCACAATACTGAAAGACCCCAGCTTAGCAGCAGTAACGCCATTTTGCAAGGCTGTACTTAAGATGACTGGTTCAGAGAAAGGTTAAAACACTGAGTACAAAGCGGCTGCCAAGCAGGATGTGTTTGGTTGAAGGCCTGGCAACAGGACGACTGCGGTTGAGCACCTGACAATGAGAAAAGCCCCGGGAGAGGTCCCACACCCTGGTGGGGGGGGCCGAGTCAGCCGTTATGTTCCAAGAAGGTAGCTAGGAAACTTGCCCCCGGGCTGAACCCTTGGGGGGGCCAAGTCAGTCGTTATGTTTCAGGAAGGTAGCTAGGAAACTTGCCCCCGGGCTGAACCCTTGCCACATTAGAATCCACCAATTATATCCCTGTAACCATGCATCTGCTTCTGTATGCTGGCTTCTGCTCCCCAAAATCCTATAAAAAGCCCATCCTTGGTTCCGTGGGGCGCGCCAGTCCCCCGAGTGACTGAAGCGCCCGCAGGTGCCTGTGCCTGTGTATCCCGACAATAAACCAAATCCTCTTGCTGATTGCATCCTGTGGTGTCTCGGTCTGGTCTTTGAAGTTAGAGGGTCTCCATCCCGAGGAAAAGTTCTCCCTGAGAGCTTTTCATTTGGTGCGTTGGCCGGGAAAGGAGATCCTCCACCCAGAGACCACCGACCACCCACTGGGAGGTAAGCCGGCCGGCGTCTATCTGATTCTGTCTCGTTCTGCCTTATTCTGTCTGTTCTGTGAGCGCTCAGCCAGGTCTGTTCTGTGAGCGCTCAGCCAGGTCTGTTCTGTGGGCGCTCAGCCAGGTCTGTTCTGTGGGCGCTCAGCCAGGTCTGTTCTGTGAGTGCTCAGCCAGGTCTGTTCTGTGAGTGCTCAGCCAGGTCTGTTCTGTGAGCGCTCAGCCAGGTTGTTTGGAATTTGGGCGGGACGAAGAAGGAGCTAACGAGCTCGGACTTCTCGCCCCGCAGCCCTGGAAGACGTACCAAGGGTGTTAGGGGCCCGACTTTTCGGGGCCCAATCTGGGACTCTGGTTAGAGGAGAAAGATCCGGACTAACGGCACCTCTGTCTGTATTTTTGGCTTTCAGAGGGCCCCGGACCTTTGCCACCTCCATCTGACTTTTTGCTTTCAGTTTGGTACCAAAGCCGTGCAGCACGCCTGTCTGTTGTTTGTTTGACTGTTGGTGTTGTTTGTTTTCTCTGTGTTCTAATCTTCCTTTGAACTAACATGGGACAGTCCCTAACAATGCCCCTAAGTCTCACTCTTGATCATTGGGAAGACGTCCACGACCGGGCACACAACCAGTCCGTCGAGGTTAAAAAAAGGAAAATGGAGACCCAACCGCCTGGTCAGGTGGGCACTCCTGAGGCTGCAGAGCAGAAGAGACCACCAACACTGCTCACCCCTGCCCACATCCCTGGCCCAAGAGGAAACTGTATAAGGCCTCTGGGCTCCCGTGGGGGAGGGCCCAGGAGCGGCAGGACCCCTGTGCCTGAGACACCACCAGAACCAGAAGGAAACAGACCGGATAAACAGTTCTCTGCACCCAAATCCCGTGGGAGGGAGAGCTGAACCTTCAGAGAGGCAGACAAGCCTGGGAAACCAGAAGAGACTGCACTGTGCACACACATCTCGGACGCCAGAGGAAAAAGCCAAAGACCATCTGGAACCCTGGTGCACTGAAGCTCCCGGAAACGGCGGCACAGGTCTTCCTGGTTGCTGCCGCTGCAGAGAGCCCGTGGGCAGCACCCCACGAGCAAACTTGAGCCCCGGGACCACAGGTAAGACCAACTTTTCTGCTGCAAGAAAGCTGCCTGGTGAGCTTGGGACACACGGAAGCAGAATTCCTGTAGGACCGGGCACGTTCTGTGTTTACCGGAAGTCCCACACCCGTGGATCCCGGCCCGCAGCAGCTCTCTGCCCCCAGACCCTGTGAGAGAGAGACCAAACCGCCTGGTCAGGTGGGCACTCCTGAGGCTGCAGAGTGGAAGAGACCACCAACACTGCTCACCCCTGCCCACATCCCTGGCCCAAGAGGAAACTGTATAAGGCCTCTGGGCTCCCGTGGGGGAGGGCCTAGGAGCGGCAGGACACCTGCCTGAGACACCGCGGAACCTGAAAGAAACAGACCGGATAAAAAGTTCTCTGCACCCAAATCCCGTGGGAGGGAGAGCTGAACCTTCAGAGAGGCAGACAAGCCTGGGAAACCAGAAGAGACTGCTCTCTGCACACACATCTCAGACGCCAGAGGAAAAAGCCAAAGACCATCTGGAACCCTGGTGCACTGAAGCTCCCGGAAACGGTGGCACAGGTCTTCCTGGTTGCTGCCGCTGCAGAGAGCCCGTGGGTAGCACCCCACAAGCGAACTTGAGCCTCGGGACCACAGGTAAGACCAACTTTTCTGCTGCAAGAAAGCTGCCTGGTGAACTCAAGACACAGGCCCACAGGAACAGCTGAAGACCTGTAGAGAGGAAAAACCACACGCAGGAAAGCAGAACACTCTGTCCCCATAACTGACTGAAAGAGAGGAAAACAGGTCCACAGCACTCCTGACACACAGGCTTATAGGACAGTCTAGCCACTGTCAGAAATAGCAGAACAAAGTAACACTAGAGATAATCTGATGGCGAGAGGCAAGCGCAGGAACCCAAGCAACAGAAACCAAGACTACATGGCACCATCGGAGCCCAATTCCCCCATCAAAACAAACATGGAATATCCAAACACACCAGAAAAGCAAGATCTAGTTCCAAAATCATTTTTGATCATGATGCTGGAGGACTTCAAGAACGACGTGAAGAACTCCCTTAGAGAACAAGTAGAAGCCTACAGAGAGGAATCGCAAAAATCCCTGAAAGAATCGCAAAAATCCCTGAAAGAATTCCAGGAAAACATAAATAAACAAGTAGAAGCCCATAGAGAGGAGACACAAAAATCCCTGAAAGAATTCCAGGAAAACATAAATAAACAAGTAGAAGTCCATAGAGAGGAGACACAAAAATCCCTGAAAGAATTCCAGAAAAACACAATCAAACAGTTGAAGGAATTAAAAATGGAAATAGAAGCAATCAAGAAAGAACACATGGAAACAACCCTGGATATAGAAAACCAAAAGAAGAGACAAGGAGCTGTAGATACAAGCTTCACCAACAGAATACAAGAGATGGAAGAGAGAATCTCAGGAGCAGAAGATTCCATAGAAATCATTGACTCAACTGTCAAAGATAATGTAAAGCGGAAAAAGCTACTGGTCCAAAACATACAGGAAATCCAGGACTCAATGAGAAGATCAAACCTAAGGATAATAGGTATAGAAGAGAGTGAAGACTCCCAGCTCAAAGGACCAGTAAATATCTTCAACAAAATCATAGAAGAAAACTTCCCTAACCTAAAAAAAGAGATACCCATAGACATACAAGAAGCCTACAGAACTCCAAATAGATTGGACCAGAAAAGAAACACCTCCCGTCACATAATTGTCAAAACACCAAACGCACAAAATAAAGAAAGAATATTAAAAGCAGTAAGGGAAAAAGGTCAAGTAACATATAAAGGGAGACCTATCAGAATCACACCAGACTTCTCGCCAGAAACTATGAAGGCCAGAAGATCCTGGACTGATGTTATACAGACCCTAAGAGAACACAAATGCCAGCCCAGGCTACTGTATCCAGCAAAACTCTCAATTAACATTGATGGAGAAACCAAGACATTCCATGACAAAACCAAATTTACACAATATCTTTCCACAAATCCAACACTACAAAGGATAATAAATGGTAAAGCCCAACATAAGGAGGCAAGCTATACCCTAGAAGAAGCAAGAAACTAATCGTCTTGGCAACAAAACAAAGAGAATGAAAGCACACAAACATAACCTCACATCCAAATATGAATATAACGGGAAGCAATAATCACTATTCCTTAATATCTCTCAATATCAATGGCCTCAACTCCCCAATAAAAAGACATAGATTAACAAACTGGATACACAACGAGGACCCTGCATTCTGCTGCCTACAGGAAACACACCTCAGAGACAAAGACAGACACTACCTCAGAGTGAAAGGCTGGAAAACAACTTTCCAAGCAAATGGTTGGAAGAAGCAAGCTGGAGTAGCCATTCTAATATCAAATAAAATCAATTTCCAACTAAAAGTCATCAAAAAAGATAAGGAAGGACACTTCATATTCATCAAAGGAAAAATCCACCAAGATGAACTCTCAATCCTAAATATCTATGCCCCAAATACAAGGGCACCTACATACGTAAAAGAAACCTTACTAAAGCTCAAAGCACACATTGCACCTCACACAATAATAGTGGGAGATTTCAACACACCACTCTCATCAATGGACAGATCATGGAAACAGAAATTAAACAGTGATGTCGACAGACTAAGAGAAGTCATGAGCCAAATGGACTTAACAGATATTTATACAACATTCTATCCTAAAGCAAAAGGATATACCTTCTTCTCAGCTCCTCATGGTACTTTCTCCAAAATTGACCATATAATTTGTCAAAAAAAGGGCCTCAACAGGTACAGAAAGATAGAAATAATCCCATGCGTGCTATCAGACCACCACGGCCTAAAACTGGTCTTCAATAACAATAAGGGAAGAATGCCCACATATACGTGGAAATTGAACAATGCTCTACTCAATGATAACCTGGTCAAGGAAGAAATAAAGAAAGAAATTAAGAACTTTTTAGAATTTAATGAAAATGAAGATACAACATACCCAAACTTATGGGACACAATGAAAGCTGTGCTAAGAGGAAAACTCATAGCGCTGAGTGCCTGCAGAAAGAAACAGGAAAGAGCATATGTCAGCAGCTTGACAGCACACCTAAAAGCTCTAGAACAAAAAGAAGCAAATACACCCAGGAGGAGTAGAAGGCAGGAAATAATCAAACTCAGAGCTGAAATCAACCAAGTAGAAACAAAAAGTACCATAGAAAGAATCAACAGAACCAAAAGTTAGTTCTTTGAGAAAATCAACAAGATAGATAAACCCTTAGCCAGACTAACGAGAGGACACAGAGAGTGCGTCCAAATTAACAAAATTAGAAATGAAAAGGGAGACATAACTACAGATTCAGAGGAAATACAAAAAATCATCAGATCTTACTATAAAAACCTATATTCAACAAAACTTGAAAATCTTCAGGAAATGGACAATTTCCTACACAGATACCAGGTATCGAGGTTAAATCAGGAACAGATAAACCAGTTAAACAACCCCATAACTCCTAAGGAAATAGAAGCAGTCATTAAAGGTCTCCCAAACAAAAAGAGCCCAGGTCCAGACAGGTTTAGTGCAGAATTCTATCAAACCTTCATAGAAGACCTCATACCAATATTATCCAAACTATTCCACAAAATTGAAACAGATGGAGCACTACCGAATTCCTTCTACAAAGCCACAATTACTCTTATACCTAAACCACACAAAGACACAACAAAGAAAGAGAACTTCAGACCAATTTCCCTTATGAATATCGATGCAAAAATACTCAATAAAATTCTGGCAAACCGAATTCAAGAGCACATCAAAACAATCATCCACCATGATCAAGTAGGCTTCATCCCAGGCATGCAGGGATGGTTTAATATACGGAAAACCATCAACGTGATCCATTATATAAACAAACTGAAAGAACAGAACCACATGATCATTTCATTAGATGCTGAGAAAGCATTTGACAAAATTCAACACCCCTTCATGATAAAAGTCCTGGAAAGAATAGGAATTCAAGGCCCATATCTAAACATAGTAAAAGCCATATACAGCAAACCAGTTGCTAACATTAAACTAAATGGAGAGAAACTTGAAGCAATCCCACTAAAATCAGGGACTAGACAAGGCTGCCCACTCTCTCCCTACTTATTCAATATAGTTCTTGAAGTTCTAGCCAGAGCAATCAGACAACAAAAGGAGATTAAGGGGATACAGATCGGAAAAGAAGAGGTCAAAATATCACTATTTGCTGATGACATGATAGTATATTTAAGTGATCCCAAAAGTTCCACCAGAGAACTTCTAAAGCTGATAAACAACTTCAGCAAAGTGGCTGGGTATAAAACTAACTCAAATAAATCAGTTGCCTTCCTCTATACAAAAGAGAAACAAGCCGAGAAAGAAATTAGGGAAACGACACCCTTCATAACAGACCCAAATAATATAAAGTACCTCGGTGTGACTTTAACCAAGCAAGTAAAAGATCTGTACAATAAGAACTTCAAGACACTGAGGAAAGAAATTGAAGAAGACCTCAGAAGATGGAAAGATCTCCCATGCTCATGGATTGGCAGGATTAATTTAGTAAAAATGGCCATTTTACCAAAAGCAATCTACAGATTCAATGCAATCCCCATCAAAATACCAATCCAATCCTTCAAAGAGTTAGACAGAACAATTTGCAAATTCATCTGGAATAACAAAAAACCCAGGATAGCTAAAGCTATCCTCAACAATAAAAGGACTTCAGGGGGAATCACTATCCCTGAACTCAAGCAGTATTACAGAGCAATAGTGATTAAAAACTGCATGGTATTGGTACAGAGACAGACAGATAGACCAATGGAATAGAATTGAAGACCCAGAAATGAACCCACACACCTATGGTCACTTGATTTTTGACAAAGGAGCCAAAACCATCCATTGGAAACAAGATAGCATTTTCAGCAAATGGTGCTGGTTCAACTGGAGGGCAACATGTAGAAGAATGCAGATCAATCCATGCTTATCACCCTGTACAAAGCTTAAGTCCAAGTGGATCAAGGACCTCTACATCAAACCAGAAACACTCAAACTAATAGAAGAAAAACTAGGGAAGCATCTGGAACACATGGGCACTGGAAAAAATTTCCTGAACAAAACACCAATGGCTTATGCTCTAAGATCAAGAATCGACAAATGGGATCTCATAAAACTGCAAAGCTTCTGTAAGGCAAAGGACACTGTGGTTAGGACAAAACGGCAACCAACAGATTGGGAAAAGATCTTTACCAATCCTACAACAGATAGAGGCCTTATATCCAAAATATACAAAGAACTCAAGAAGTTAGACCGCAGGGAAACAAATAACCCTATTAAAAATGGGGTTCAGAGCTAAACAAAGAATTCACAGCTGAGGAATGCCGAATGGCTGAGAAACACCTAAAGAAAATTTCAACATCTTTAGTCATAAGGGAAATGCAAATCAAAACAACCCTGAGATTTCACCTCACATCAGTGAGAATGGCTAAGATCAAAAACTCAGGTGACAGCAGATGCGGGCGAGGATGTGGAGAAAGAGGAACACTCCTCCATTGTTGGTGGGATTGCAGACTGGTAAAACCATTCTGGAAATCAGTCTGGAGGTTCCTCAGAAAATTGGACATTGAACTGCCTGAGGATCCAGCTATACCTCTCTTGGGCATATACCCAAAAGATGCCTCAACATATAAAAAAGACACGTGCTCCACCATGTTCATCGCAGCCTTATTTATAATAGCCAGAAAATGGAAAGAACCCAGATGCCCTTCAACAGAGGAATGGATACAGAAAATGTGGTACATCTACACAATGGAATATTACTCAGCTATCAAAAACAACGAGTTTGTGAAATTCGTAGGCAAATGGTTGGAACTGGAAAATATCATCCTGAGTGAGCTAACCCAATCACAGAAAGACATACATGGTATGCACTCATTGATAAGTGGCTATTAGCCCAAATGCTTGAATTACCCTAGATCCCTAGAACAAACGAAACTCAAGACGGATGATCAAAATGTGAATGCTTCACTCCTTCTTTAAATGAGGAAAAAGAATACCCTTGGCTGGGAAGGGAGAGGCAAAGATTAAAACAGAGACTGAAGGAACACCCATTCAGAGCCTGCCCCACATGTGGCCCATACATATACAGCCACCCAATTGGACAAGATGGATGAAGCAAAGAAGTGCAGACCGACAGGAGCCAGATGTAGATCGCTCCTGAGAGACACAGCCAGAATACAGCAAATACAGAGGCGAAAGCCAGCAGCAAACCACTGAACCGGGAATAGGTCCCCCGTTGAAGGAATCAGAGAAAGAACTGGAAGAGCTTGAAGGGGCTCGAGACCCCAAAAGTACAACAATGTCAAGCAACCAGAGCTTCCAGGGACTAAGCCACTACCTAAATACTATACATGGACTGACCCTGGACTCTGACCCCATAGGTAGCAATGAATATCCTAGTAAGAGCACCAGTGGAAGGGGAAGCCCTGGGTCCTGCTAAGACTGAACCCCCAGTGAACTAGACTATGGGGGGAGGGCGGCAATGGGGGGAGGGTTGGGAGGGGGACACCCATAAGGAAGGGGAGGGGGGAGGGGGATGTTTGCCCGGAAACCGGGAGAGGGAATAACACTTGAAATGTATATAAGAAATACTCATGTTAATAAAAAAATAATAAAAAATAATAAACTTCAAAAAAAAAAAAAGAGAAGAAGGGAAAAGCCATCCAACATAAAAAAAAAAGGGAAAATGGCAGACTCTGCACATCCAAGTGGCCCACTTTCGGAGCGGGATGGCCAGTGAATGGCACATTTAATAAGATCATTATTTTACAGGTTAAAGATCGGGTCATCCACGGACATCCTGACCAGGTTTCTTATATTACATTTCAAAACAACCCTTCTTTCTCCAAAGATCCGGTGGCACTCACCGACCTAATAGAATCTGTTTTACTTAGCCACCAGCCTACTTGGGATGACTGCCAACAGCTCTTACAGGCCCTCTTAACCTCAGAAAAAAAAAAAAAAACAAAGAGTGTTCCTAGAGGCCAGAAAGCATGTTCTGGGAGATGATGGGCGTCCCACCCAGATGCCTGAGAAAATTGATGCTGCATTCCCACTTAAGAGACCAAACTGGGATTTTAATACAGCTGAAGGTAAGGGACACCTACGCCTTTATCGCCAGTTGCTTCTAGCGGGTCTCCGAGGGGCTATACGACGCCCTACTAATTTGGCTCAGGTAAAACAGGTATTACAGGAAGCAGGGGAAACTCCCTCCGCCTTTCTAGAGAGACTTAAGGAGGCCTACCGTATGTATACTCCCTATGACCCAGATGACCCAGGACAAATGACGAGTGTCTCTATGTCCTTCATCTGGCAGGCTGCTCCAGATATCAGGACTAAGTTACAGAGGTTAGAAAATTTGCAGGGCTATACATTACAGGATTTACTTAAAGAAGCTGAAAAGATTTTTAATAAGAGAGAGATAAAAAAAGAAACTAAGAATTGAGTCGAATCTTGGCCGCCGTAGTTCAGGGCCAAAAAAAGAAGGGAGATAGGGGGGAGCTCGAAAGGGGCTGAAGATGGATAAAGATCAATGTGCCTATTACAAAGAGAAAGGGCACTGGGCCAGAGAGTGCCACAAGAAGCCTGGCGGACCCCGAAAGCCTCGACCACGAACCTCCCTCTTGGCTCTAGATAAAGATTAGAGAGGTCAGGGCCAGGAGCCCCCCCCCCTGAGCCCAGGGTAACGCTTGAAGTTGGGGGGGCAGCCGGTTACTTTCCTGGTAGACACAGGAGCCCAGCATTCATTCCTCACCCAAGCTTCAGGACAACTCAGCGACCGGACGGCCTGGGTACAAAGAGCTACTGGTGAGAAACAATACCGATGGACTACGGACTGCCGGGTTCAGCTGGCTACCGGTAAGGTGACCCATTCCTTCTTACATGTTCCGGACTGCCCGTACCCTCTGCTGGGCCGTGACCTGCTCACCAAACTAAAAGCACAAATTCATTTTGAGGAAGGAGGGGCCCGAATAACTGGCCCCCACGGAACTCCCCTTCAAGTTCTAACCCAACAATTAGAGGATGAATATAGACTATATGAACCGGGACAGGACAAGCCACAATCCCTAGAAATAGACACTTGGGTCACAAATTTTCCACTGGCTTGGGCAGAGACTGCTGGGATGGGGTTGGCGCTCCAACAGCCCCCCTTAATTATACAGTTAAAGGCCACTACAACTCCAGTCTCCATAAAACAATACCCCCTGTCACATGAAGCTTATCAAGGTATAAGGCCTCACATTACGAGGCTTCTGGATCAAGGCATCCTAGTCCCCTGCCGGTCGCCTTGGAATACGCCTCTTCTGCCTGTTAAGAAACCCGGCACTGGAGATTATAGGCCAGTACAAGACTTGAGAGAGGTCAACAAGAGGGTAGAAGATATTCATCCGACTGTTCCAAACCCTTACAATTTGCTCCTGACTTTAGGGTTCAACATCCCACCATCATACTCCTGCAAACCTTTTGAACTGTTCATGGATGAGAAACAGGGGTATGCTAAAGGGGTCCTAACACAAAGGTTGGGACCCTGGAAACGCCCTGTGGCCTACCTGTCTAAGAAATTGGACCCTGTGTCCTCCGGCTGGCCACCGTGCCTAAGGATGGTGGCTGCTATTGCTGTCCTGATCAAGGACACTGGAAAATTGACTTTGGGACAGCCACTCACCATCCTAACACCCCACGCAGTGGAGGCCTTGGTAAAGCAGCCCCCAGACCGCTGGCTCTCTAATTCCCACATGACCCACTACCAAGCCTTGTTACTGGATGCAGAACGGGTTCAGTTTGGGCCCGTAGTCGCCCTCAATCCTGCCACCTTGCTTCCTCTACCAGAGGAGGCAGAACAGCATGACTGCCTACAAATCCTCACAGAAGTACATAGAACCAGGCCGGACCTATCGGACCAGCCTCTTCAGAATGCTGACCACACATGGTACACGGATGACAACAGCTTCTTGACAGAGGGAGAGCGAAAGGCTGGAGCTGCGGTCACTATGGAGGACAAAGTGATTTGGGCGAAAGCCCTGCCTGCTGGTACCTCCACACAACGGGCTGAACTCAACGCCTTGACTCAGGCGCTCAAGATGGCAAAAGGTAAGAGGCTAAATGTATATACAGACAGCCGTTATGCCTTTGCCACAGCACACATCCACGGGGAGATCTACCGGAGGCGGGGGCTGCTCACATCTAAAGATAAAGATATTAAAAATAAGGCTAAAATTCTGGCCCTCTTAGAAGCCCTATTCTTGCCCAAAAGACTGAGTATTATGTATTGTCCAGGACACCAGAAAGGGCACAACCCAGAGGCACGAAGAAACCGGCTGGCCGATGCCACGGCGCGAAAAGCGGCCATGAGCAAACAAATCTTGCCCTTAAATAGCCCAGACCAACCCACGCCCCCACCAGTGGGACAAACCAGTTGGGTTTATGCCCATGAGGACATAGAGCTCCTAGAAAAAAAATGGGGGCCATCTACCACACTCAACTAAAACAGTGGGTCTACAAAGGAAAGACAGTTATGCCAATAAAAATGACTTTTGAATTGATCTCCTTTTTACATAAATTAACCCATTTGGGGTTTAAGAAGATGAAAACCTTACTAGATCGGGAAGAGATAAATCTGTGTTTTTTGAATCCGGACAAAGCGATACAAAAGGTGACTGAGAGTTGCAAAGCATGTGCTCAGGTTAACCCGGGAAGGACCATGATTGGACAAGGAGTTCGTCCTAGGGGACACCGTCCCGACATCCATTGGGAAATTGATTTTACTGAAATTAAACCAGGTATATATGGATACAAGTATCTCCTAGTGTTTGTAGACACCTTCTCAGGATGGGTCGAAGCCTTCCCCACAAAACACGAGACTACAAAAATGGTCACCAAGAAGCTCCTCGAGAAAATCTTTCCCAGGTATGGCATGCCTCAAGCGTTGGGGTCGGACAACGGGCCCGCTTTCGTCTCCCAAGTAAGTCAGTTGGTGGCCAAATTGCTGGGGATTGATTGAAAATTACATTGTGCCTATAGACCCCAGAGTTCAGGTCAGGTAGAACGCATGAATAGAACAATTAAGGAGACTTTATCCAAACTTACGCTTGCAACTGGCTCAAAGGATTGGGTGGCCCTCCTTCCCCTAGTTCTATATCGGGCCCGGAATACCCCTGGCCCCCATGGTCTAACTCCTTTTAAAATAATGTATGGAACACCACCCCCATTTGTCCATTTCTTTGATTCAAACATTGCTGATTTTGCTGACAGCCCTTCTCTGAGGGCCCATTTACAGGCCCTACAGATTGTACAGAGAGACGTCTGGAGACCTTTGGCCGCTGCTTACCAGGACGAGCTTGAGCATCCAGTGGTGCCACACCCGTTCCAGATTGGAGACACCGTGTGGGTGCGCAGACACCAGACCAAGAATCTCGAGCCACGGTGGAAAGGACCCTACACCGTCCTCCTGACTACCCCGACCGCCCTAAAGGTAGACGGAGTCTCAGCTTGGATCCACGCATCACACGTCAAGACAGTCCGGTCTGAGGTTGACTAATCACAACACTACACCCCAGACATGGAGAGTTCAGCGCACTCCAAACCCCTTAAAGTTAAAACTCCTACGTGGCTCCTCCTAGTCCTTTTGTGGCCTAGAGTCAGTGGGGGAATAAGCCCCCACCAGAAAGAAATTTCTTGACCAAGTCGAGTGAAAGATTTCACTCAAAGTTAGCAAAAAAAAAAATGGGGGAATGAAAGACCCCAGCTTAGCAGCAGTAACGCCATTTTGCAAGGCTGTACTTAAGATGACTGGTTCAGAGAAAGGTTAAAACACTGAGTACAAAGCGGCTGCCAAGCAGGATGTGTTTGGTTGAAGGCCTGGCAACAGGACGACTGCGGTTGAGCACCTGACAATGAGAAAAGCCCCGGGAGAGGTCCCACACCCTGGTGGGGGGGGGGCTGAGTCAGCCGTTATGTTCCAAGAAGGTAGCTAGGAAACTTGCCCCCGGGCTGAACCCTTGGGGGGCCAAGTCAGCCGTTATGTTCCAGAAAGGTAGCTAAGAAACTTGCCCCTGGGCTGAACCCTTGGGGGGCCGAGTCAGTCGTTATGTTTCAGGAAGGTAGCTAGGAAACTTGCCCCTGGGCTGAACCCTTGGGGGGCCGAGTCAGTCGTTATGTTTCAGGAAGGTAGCTAGGAAACTTGCCCCCGGGCTGAACCCTTGCCACATTAGAATCCACCAATTATATCCCTGTAACCATGCATCTGCTTCTGTATGCTTGCTTCTGCTCCCCAAAATCCTATAAAAAGCCCATCCTTGGTTCCGTGGGGCGCGCCAGTCCCCCGAGTGACTGAAGCGCCCGCAGGTGCCTGTGCCTGTGTATCCCGACAATAAACCAAATCCTCTTGCTGATTGCATCCTGTGGTGTCTAGGTTTGGTCTTTGGAGTTAGAGGGTCTCCATCCCGAGGGAAAGTTCTCCCTGAGAGCTTTTCAATACTACCCTCTAAGTAAGCTCAGTTGAACAGTTGTACTACAATACAAGAAAAGGAGATGTTGCTCAAAACAAAGTCCTTTCACCAAGAGCTGTTAGCATCCCAACAAGGTAGTAGATCAAACTCACAGAAACAAGTGCATTTCATATGAAGATTTGCGTAAATGGAACCTAGAATCCACTGTAAAATGCCGACTTGCAAAACCAAAGCAGTTCTTCCTTAGGTGACTAAGACTCTGAGCTGCTAGTTTTGCATGTCCTTAAAATGGAAAAGGCTCATAAATAAAGAGTTCTGGGTAGCTGCTTTCTAAAGACCACCTAGCACTGTGTTTACTTTTACAAAAGAATGAAATGAGGAGGTGGAAGCACAGAAATCAGCAGTTCAGTAGTTCAAGGTTATCCTTGCTTAAATAGGGAGTTCAAGGCTAGCCTGAACTAGGTGAGACCTCGTTACAAAAAAAAACAAGACAAAAAAAAAAAAAAAAACAAAAACAAAAAAAATATAAAAAAAACTTTTTTTCAAGCTGAAAAATGCAACAAATAAAGTTGCTGTTAACATATATTTCTTTTTTATTATAAAGAACTTTTATCATACTGGGTTACATACAACCATTTTCATACAGATAAATAATGTGCTTTGAGTACGTTCTCTCATCTACAGATATTTCTAAGAAATAAATCTTTTTTTTGAAATCAGATTGCTTTTTGGACTATAAGAAAAGGATACATTCTGGCAGAGACACTGAAGCAATTTGTCTGACTCTCAGAGAGAGAGAGATTTGATAAATTTTGACACAGTAAAGTAATAAATAAAATTATGTTTAAAAGTCAGTTTTTATATACACATGGAAATTATCCTGCTTGAGTTCGAGGTACATTTTTTCAAAGCAATGATATTAAACTGTCAAGGTATTAAGACAGAAAAGAATCCCCATATTCACCTAGGCAAGATGGACTATCAAATAAGATTTTGTTCTAAACAGTAAATTCTTTTATGGAAAACATGTAGCATTTCTGTGATAAGCCTAAACATATCTTCTTAGTTTTATAATACTGTTTACTTTAATATTTAGTCATTTTTCTTTCTTGAAAGGAGATCACTCCTCCCTGTCAATTCAATTTGAAATTTCTTAAGTTTCACCCTAGAAAACTGCTTTCAAGTAAAGAAATAACTAACCATAGAAATAATAAAGGAATTCCCAAGCTTTGGCAAAGAAGGCATTTGTAACTCGTTTATTCAATGTAGCTTTCAATATTAATTTCAATGACAGCTCATCTCTGACATGTTCCTTAACTTCCATCTCATGTCCATGCCTCTAAAATTCTCCATCCTGTACTCTATGACAGTTACTACAAAAATACAAAAATAACTTTCTGAACCGGTCAGGAACCCAGACCTTGGTGAGAGTATGTATTTAAAAGTATAGTAAACTTGATGTTCCTGTTTTGAGTTTCAGAACGACTATAACACACTGTTCCTGTGTGAAAATATTCTCCTGGAGAGACCCAACACACACACACACACACACACACACACACACACACACACACACCCTACTCACCCCAGATGTGAAAAGGAAGACAGATTAAAGTAACAATACCAACAAAGTCCAATGTGGTGGAGTTATGAGGTTTTTGGACTTACCTGTAGGAGATGTAGGCAAGGAGCTACTGATAAGATCAGGGCTAACTCCCAGGCATCTGCAGCAATGCAAGTTCGCCTGAACATTGGTTATGACTCACAGAAGCTAAAACCCTCTTCAGGAATTTTTGGTTTGGTTTGGTTTGGCTTTGGTTCTGGTTATTTTGCTGATTTTGATTTGTTTTGAAACATGGTTTCTCTGTGAAACAGCCCTGTCTGGCCTTGAACTCACAGAGATCCACCTGCCTCTGCCTTCCTAGTGCCGGGATTAAAGGTGTGAGCTGCCATGCCCTAGCTTCCTCTTTAGGAATTTAAAACTTCACAAATTGGAAAATCTCTTCCAGGCAGCTCAGTTGCCTGCATCTCTTCAGGGGTCTTTGGTATTTATATAACTTAAAGAAGGAGAACTGTGTGCATCTGGTAAGTTTCAGAAACTTCTTGGGAATTCTGATTTCTTGAGTCTGATGGCAACTCCCTTTAGAACTTCCTGGGTATCACCACACCCTGGCACATCAAGTCACTACAGGTCTGACGAATCCTCCCTCTCTCACTGAGGCCAGACAAGGTGGTCCAGTTAGGGGGAACGGATCCGCAGGCAGACGCCAGACTCAGGGACAGCCTCCACTCCAGTTGTTAGGAAACCTGCGTGAAAAGCTAAATGTACATCTGCATTATGTGCAGGTAAGTGGGGGTGGGGAGCTAGGTCCAGCCCATGCTTTCTCTTTGGTTGGTGGTTCAGTCTCTGAGAGCATCAAGAGTCCAGGTTAGCTGACTCTGTTGGTCTTCCTGTGGAGTTCCTATCCCCTTCAGGTTCCTCAATCCTTCCCCCAAGTTTTCCACAAGACTCCCCGAGCTCCATCTAATGTTAGCTGTGGGTCTCTCTCTGCATCTATTTCCACTGGCTGCTGGGTAGAGCCTCTCAGATGACAGTTATGCTTGGCACCTGTCTGTAAGCATAGAAGAATATCGTTAATAATGTCAGGGATTGGTTCTTGCCCTGGGGTGGATCTCAACTTGGATCAGTCATTGGTTGCCCATTCCCTGTCTCTGTTCCATTTTGTCCCTGCACATCTTATATGCAGGACACATTTTGGGTCATAAGTTTTGTGGGTAGGTTGCTAAACTTATCCCTCCCCTGAGAGTCCTGCCTGGCTATAGGAGGTGGCCACTTCAAGCTCCACATACCCCACTGCTAAGGGTTTCAGCTAGAGACTCCCTGGGGTCTCCCTCCTGTTCCAGGTCTTTGGCACATCCTAAAGAAGCAACCCCTTTGACCACTTCCAATTTCCATTCTTTCCCCACTGCTCTCCCTACACCTGATACCCCCCTGCCCAGTTCCCCTTCTCATCCCCTCTCCCACCCAGTTTCCTCCCTGCATCCACATCCAATGTCTATTTTATTTCCCCTTCTGAGAAAGATTCAAGCATCTTACCTTGGGCCACTTTAGTTATATGGTTTCTTTGGGTCTGTGGAGTGTAGCATGGTTATCCTGTCCGGCTGATACCCAATTATCAGTGAGTACATACTGTGCATGTCTTTCTGGGGTTGGGTTAGCTAACTCAAGATATTTAACACTAAACTCATTTGGCCTCAACAACAGCAATCCTAAGATGAAGTCTGTTCGTGAACCTTTTTTTTTTCCAGACTATTTTTTAATGGATATTTTTTACTTACATTTCAAATGTTATTCCCTTTCCCAGTTTCCAGGCCATAAGCACCCTATCCCATCCCCTCCCCTTCTTCTATATGGGTGTCCCCCTCCACAACCATCCTCCCTTCCTGCCTCCCCACCCTGACATTCCTCTACACTGGGGTTTCCAGCCTTAGCGGGACCAAGGGCTTCTCCTCCCATTAGTGCCCACCAAGGCCATCATCCTCTGCTACCTATGCAAACTGGAGCCATGGGTCTGTCCATGTATAGTCTTTGGGTAGTGACTTAGTCCGTGGGAGCTCTGGTTGGTTGGTATTGTTGTTTTTATGGGGTTGCAAGCCCCTTCAGCTCTTTCAATCCTTTCTCTAACTCCTCCAATGGGGTCCCGTTCTCAGTTCAATGGTTTGCTGCTAGCATTCGCCTCTATATTTGTCATACTCTGGCTGAGCCTCTCAGGAGACAATTATATCAAGCATGCAATTCTTGGTTTCATCAATATTGTCTAGTTTGGGTAGCTGTATGTGTATATATATGGGCTGATCCCCAGGTGGGGCAGGCTCTGAATGGCCATTCCTTCAGTCTCTGCTCCAAACTTTGAGTCCATATTACCTCTTATGAGTAATTTGTACCCCCTTTTAAGGAGGACTGAAACATACACTCTTTGGTCCTCCTTTTCTTGAGCTTCATGTGGTCTGTGGATTGTATCTTGGGTAATTCGAGCTTTTGGGCTAATATCTACTTATCAGTGAGTGCATACCATGTGTGTTTTCTTGTTCATTGGGTTACCTCACTCAGGAAGATATTTTCGAGTTCCATCCATTTGCTTATGTATTTCATGAAGTCATTGTTTTTAATAGCTAAGTAGTACTCCATTGAGTAAATGTACATTTTTTTATATCCATTCCTCTGTTGAAGGGCATCTGGGTTCTTTCCAGCTTCTGGCTATTATAAATAAGGCTGCTATGAACATAGTGGAGCATATGTCCTTGTTATATGTTGGAGCGTCTTTTAGGTTTATGGCCAGGAGAGGTATAGCTGGGTCCTCAGGTAGTTCAATGTCCAATTTTCTAAGGAACATCCAGATTGATTTCCAGAGTGGTTGTACCAGTCTGCAATACCACCAACAATGGAGGAGTGTTCCTCTTTCTCCACATCCTTGCCAGCATCTGCTGTCACCTGAGTTTTTTATCTTAGCCATTCTCACTGGTGTGTGGTGCAATCTCAGGGTTGTTTTGATTTGCATTTCCCTGATGACTAAGGATGTTGAACATTTCTTTAGGTACTTCCCAGACATTCGATATTCCTCACCTGAGAATTGATTGTTTAGCTCTGTACCCCATTTTTAATAGGGTTATTTGACTCTCTGGAGTCTAACTTCTTGAGTTCTTTGTATATTTTGGATATTAGCCCTCTATCAGATGGACAATTGATAAAGACCTTTTCCCAATCTCTTGGTTGCCGTTTTGTCCTAATGACAGTGTCTTTTGCTTTACAGGAGCTTTGCAGTTTTATGAGGTCCCATTTGTTGATTCTTGATCTTAGAGCAAAAGCCATTGGTATTTTGTTCAGGAAATTTTCCCCAGGCCCATGTGTTCAAGGCTCTTCCCACTTTTTCTTCTATTAATTTGAGTGTTTCTGGTTTTATGTGGAGGTCCTTGATCCACTTGGACTTAAGCTTTGTACAAGGCAATAAGAATGGTTCGATTTATATTCTTCATAGAAGACCTCATACTAATATTGTCCAAACTATTCTACAAAATAGAAACAGAAGTAACACTACCCAATTCCTTCTATGAAGCCACAATTGCACTGACACCTAAACCACACAAAGACCCAACAAAGAAAGAGAACTTCAGACCAATTTCTCTTATGAATATCAATGCAAAAATACTCAATAAAATTCTCACAAACCAAGTTCAAGAACACATCAAAATGATCATCCATCATGATCAAGTAGGCTTCATCCCAGGGATGCAGGGATGGTTTAATATATGGAAATCCATCAACATAATCCACTATATAAACAAACTCAAAAAAAAACAACATTAAAAAAAAACCTCATTAGTTGCTGAGAAAGCATTTGACAAAATTTAACACACGTATGTTCAAAGTCTTAGAAAGATCAGGAACTCAAGACCCATACCTAAACATAGTAAAAGCAATATACAGCAAACCAGTAGCCAACATCAAACTAAATAGAGAGAAACTTGAAGCAATCCCACTAAAATCAGGGCCTAGACAAGGCTGCCCACTCTCTTCCTACTTATTCAATACAGTACTCAAAGTCCTAGCCAGAGCAATCAGACAACAAAAAGAGGGAAAATGGATACAAATGGGAAAGGAAGATGTAAAAATATCACTATTTGCAGATGATATGATAGTATACTTAAGTGACCCCAAAAGCTCCACCAGAGAAGTACTAAGCCTGATAAACAACTTCAGCAAAGTGGCTGGGTATAAAATTAACTCAAACAAATTAGTAGCCTTCCTCTACTCAAACAATAAACAGACTGAGAAAGAAATCAGAGAATCAATACCTTTCACAATAGTCACAAATAATATAAAATACCTTGGTGTGACTCTAACCAAGCAAATGAAAGATCTGTATGACAAAAACTTCAAGTATTTGAAGAAGGAAATTGACAAAGACCTCAGAAGATGGAAAGACCTCCCATGCTCATGGATTGGCAGAATTAATATAGTAAAAATGGCCATTTTGCCAAAAGCAATCTACAGATTCAATGCAATCCCCATCAAAATCCCAACTCATTCATTCATAGAGTTAGAAAGAGCAATTTGCAAATTCGTTTGGAATAACAAAAAAACCCAGGATAGTGAAAACTGTACTCAACAATAAAAGGACTTCAGGGGGAATCACTATCCCTGACCTCAAGCTGTATTACAGAGCAACAGTGATAAAATCTGTATGGTATTGGTACAGAGACAGGCAGGTAGATCAATGGAATAGAATTGATGACCCAGAAATGAACCCACACACGTATATTCACTTGATCTTTGACAAAGGAGCTAAAACCATCCATTGGAAAAAAGATAACATTTCAACAAATGGTGCTGGTTCAACTGGAGGTCAGCATGTAGAAGAATGAAAATTGTTCGTGAATTCTAAGAAACTAGACTAGAAACGGCAATGCCTTAAAGATTCTTTGTGCCTAAGGTTTGGGACTCGTTGCTCTTTTGCAGCACTGAGAAGCCTCAGAGGATCAGTGCTCAAGTTCTAAGGGCCCAAGTACAGCCCATAGGAAGAAAAAGTGATTGCACCAAGAAATTCCTTGTCTCCTAATTCCAACCACAAGATAAATTGAAGTAAGTTATCACTTTTTAATCATCAAGATATGCAATATATTTTGTAGGTCATAATGCAAATGAAAATATAGGACTAGAACTCTAAGACAGTGTCAGTGGGTCATAACCGTGGCTGTGCACCCATGAAGCCAGGGTGCTTCTTACTATTAAATTTCCCTGTCACCTTGGAAATTACCTCGGGGCTTCAAAGTTGAAAGGCATCCTTTTGCATTTTGTGAGTTCAAAAAAGAAACATCATAATAGAGGGGTTGGGGAGATAGCTTATTTTATAAAATTCTTCCCTTGAAAGCAGCAGGACCTGACCATCCTCAGAATTCACATTTTAAAAGTGTGGTGTGATTCGTACACCTATAATCAGTGTTAGGGAAAACTCCCTTTAGTTAAAAAAATTCTACCCAGGAGAATCCCTGGAACTCACTGGCCAACCAGCTTAGCCTGGTGAGCTCCAGCCCAGTGAGAGACCCTGTCTCAAAAACCAAGGTAAGGCTATAGGGATAGACCACTTGGTAAAACATTTGTGGTTAAAGCACAAGAATGAGAAATTGCATGCCCAGAATGCACATACATCCATATATCCAGGCAAAACATTTACACTTTCTATGCTCTGGTGGGAAGATGGACCATGGGAACTATAGAACCCTCCAAAACACAAGGACCCACTCTCCTGGTAGACAAGAGAAAGAAAAAAAGAGACTGAGAGATCCTGTCCCTGTTCCCATGCAGGGCAGAAGACAGGGTTGAACACCTGAGGTTGTCCTCTAACATCTGCCTGCACATACTTTTTAATCAGAATATAGACATGCTTCAGAGGAAATCTGTTTCCTTGACAAATGACCTAGAGAAGACCATGTCTCATGTGGGTGTGGGGATGTCTTTTAGGGTCCCACCTACCCATCCAGATAGGAATGTGTTTACTTCAGGCATCAAAAAGTCAATTGTATCTGTAGATACCTTAATAATATAAAACTGAAGTGGAGAGCAGACTAGAGCAGAAGTAACAGACCACTTGCAAATAAAAGAATACTTTTCTTTATCGTTCAAACTCAGATGATGAGATCGCAGAGTTACCAAGTTCAGCAGTGATAATGGACAGGCCACATGGTATACCAGTTAGCGTTCCTCAGCTCTTAGCAATGGAAGCAAACTCTGGCTCACTTCAACATAAAGCCTCTTACTGAAAGACACTTACTACAAGTTAA
Organism: Rattus norvegicus; assembly: GCF_021556685.1. Lineage (NCBI taxonomy): Eukaryota > Metazoa > Chordata > Mammalia > Rodentia > Muridae > Rattus > Rattus norvegicus. The sequence continues at coordinate 38,822,888 of NC_141554.1, forward strand.
ACTGACTCTTAGATCCAATAGTTTCCCACTTCTGAAGTTGAGAAACATTAAGCAACTATCCAATCCTATCTATGCCTCAATATTTCATAGATATGTATTGATTCATTGACTATTAATTTATAGGTTGCTTTTGAGGCTATATACAGTAAAACAAGACAGGCATTTTTTCACAATGATGGCAAGGAGACAGCCCTCAAAAAATGGTAGTATTGTGGTTCAATGAATCAGAGTACATTGTTCCTATACCAGGACTATTTTGGGGTTGATACACAGAGATGAAATAAACAGACTTTGGAGCCATATAGATCCCACTCATAACTTTCCCAATTCACTACCTGTGTGACCTCCTGTCTGCCACTGTTTCATCTCCAGTGTTCTGAGCATCACTCAGAGCAAAAGCCCAACAGCCATTGAATGAATGAGAAAATTCACCTCTACAGAACCTCAGTTCTTCCTACCATAAATTGGAACTTGTCTGACTTTATCAATATAGTTCAAAATAAAAGCATACATGTTCCCTGGCATGCTCTTTTACCATATTTACTGTGTTTGTCTCTCCACAAATGTCCCTTTCTCAAAAACTAAGCATTATTGTAACCACCCCCCATGATACTACTAATGAAGCTCACTGTGTAATTAAAAATAAATAAGTGGATATGAAAATAGTTGGAAAGATTAGTGAGAAGGGAACAAGAGAGGGTAACGAAGATGAGTCTGATCAAAATATGTTTATATATGTGTATGAAAAATATCACCATGAAACCCATAATGCATACATAATTAGTACATACTAATTTCAAAAGGTAAAAAGGTGGTATTATCAACTAATTTTCAAAATGGCCCTGCAGTGTGACTCGTTCTGAATACTCAGGTTAAATCCGTGAATGGCTGCATTCAATAAGACCCAAGCAGTTCTTTTAAAAATATAAAAGTTTAAATCACAGGGGAATTCTTACCCAGTGAACCTTGAAATGCATGACTCCATTGCAAATCCTTCCTCTCTTCCCAGTCCCCACTTTCATTACTCCAACAGGTTTCAAATGGCTGCTGGCCACCCAAAAGCTTGATAGTTTTGAGAGGCATTAGAACAAAAACACACTATTTAATAAAACAAATGTCTACGACTACTTCACTTCTACATGTCCAGAATGAATGAAACTGAAAAGTCCTTACTTCTACAAGTGTTTGAGAATTGGTTATCCTGAAAACAAATGTATTCTTTCTTTAAGACAGCTTTCTCAACCTGTGGGTTGTGACCCCTTTGGAGATTGAATGACCCTTTTACAGGGGTCACATAACAGATACCCTGTATATCAGCTAATTATGTTCTGACTCACAACAGAAGCAAAATTACAGTTATAAAGTAGCAATGAAAGTAATTCTATGGGGTTGGGCATTTAGCTCAGTGGTAGAGCGCTTGCCTAGCATTCCCAAGGCCCTGGGTTCAGTCCCCAGCTCCGGGAAAAAAGAAAGAAAGAAAGGAAGGAAGGAAGGAAGAAAGAGAAAGTAATTCTATGGTGGTGGGGGGGGTCACCACAACATAAGAAATTGTATTAAAAAGGGTCACAGCCGCCAGAGGAAAAAGCCAAAGACCATCTGGAACCCTGGTGCACTGAAGCTCCCGGAAGGGGCGGCACAGGTCTTCCTGGTTGCTGCCGCTGCAGAGAGCCCCTGGACAGCACCCCACGAGCAAACCTGAGCCTCGGGACCACAGGTAAGACCAAATTTTCTGCTGCAAGAAAGCTGCCTGGTGAACTCAAGACACAGGCCCACAGGAACAGCTGAAGACCTGTGGAGAGGAAAAACTACACGCCCGAAAGCAGAACACTCTGTCCCCATAACTGACTGAAAGAGAGGAAAACAGGTCTACAGCACTCCTGACACACAGGCTTATAGGACAGTCTAGCCACTGTCAGAAATAGCAAAGCAAAGTAACACTAGAGATAATCTGATGGCGAGAGGCAAGCGCAGGAACCGAAGCAACAGAAACCAAGACTACATGCCATCATCGGAGCCCAATTCTCCCACCAAAACAAACATGGAATATCCAAACACACCAGAAAAGCAATATCTAGTTTCAAAATCATATTTGATCATGATGCTGGAGGACTTCAAGAAAGACTTGAACACACTTAGGGAAGCACAGGAAAACATTAATAAACAAGTAAAAGCCTATAGAGAGGAATCGCAAAAATCCCTGAAAGAATTCCAGGAAAACACAATCAAACAGTTGAAGGAATTAAAAATGGAAATAGAAGCAATCAAGAAAGAACACATGGAAACAACCCTGGATATAGAAAACCAAAAGAAGAGACAAGGAGCTGTAGATACAAGCTTCACCAACAGAATACAAGAGATGGAAGAGAGAATCTCAGGAGCAGAAGATTCCATAGAAATAATTGACTCAACTGTCAAAGATAATGTAAAGCGGAAAAAGCTACTGGTCCAAAACATACAGGAAATCCAGGACTCAATGAGAAGATCAAACCTAAGGATAATAGGTATAGAAGAGAGTGAAGACTCCCAGCTCAAAGGACCAGTAAATATCTTCAACAAAATCATAGAAGAAAACTTCCCTAACCTAAAAAAAGAGATACCCATAGACATACAAGAAGCCTACAGAACTCCAAATAGATTGGACCAGAAAAGAAACACCTCCCGTCACATAATTGTCAAAACACCAAACGCACAAAATAAAGAAAGAATATTAAAAGCAGTAAGGGAAAAAGGTCAAGTAACATATAAAGGGAGACCTATCAGAATCACACCAGACTTCTCGCCAGAAACTATGAAGGCCAGAAGATCCTGGACTGATGTTATACAGACCCTAAGAGAACACAAATGCCAGCCCAGATTACTGTATCCAGCAAAACTCTCAATTAACATTGATGGAGAAACCAAGATATTCCATGACAAAACCAAATTTACACAATATCTTTCTACAAATCCAGCACTACAAAGGATAATAAATGGTAAAGCCCAACATAAGGAGGCAAGCTATACCCTAGAAGAAGCAAGAAACTAATCGTCTTGGCAACAAAACAAAGAGAATGAAAGCACACAAACATAACCTCACATCCAAATATGAATATAACGGGAAGCAATAATCACTATTCCTTAATATCTCTCAATATCAATGGCCTCAACTCCCCAATAAAAAGACATAGATTAACAAACTGGATACGCAACGAGGACCCTGCATTCTGCTGCCTACTGGAAACACACCTCAGAGACAAAGACAGACACTACCTCAGAGTGAAAGGCTGGAAAACAACTTTCCAAGCAAATGGTCAGAAGAAGCAAGCTGGAGTAGCCATTCTAATATCAAATAAAATCAATTTCCAACTAAAAGTCATCAAAAAAGATAAGGAAGGACACTTCATATTCATCAAAGGAAAAATCAACCAAGATGAACTCTCAATCCTAAATATCTATGCCCCAAATAAAAGGGCACCTACATACGTAAAAGAAACCTTACTAAAGCTCAAAACACACATTGCACCTCACACAATAATAGTGGGAGATTTCAACACCCCACTCTCATCAATGGACAGATCATGGAAACAGAAATTAAACAGTGATGTAGACAGACTAAGAGAAGTCATGAGCCAAATGGACTTAACGGATATTTATAGAACATTCTATCCTAAAGCAAAAGGATATACCTTCTTCTCAGCTCCTCATGGTACTTTCTCCAAAATTGACCATATAATTGGTCAAAAAACGGGCCTCAACAGGTACAGAAAGATAGAAATAATCCCATGCGTGCTATCGGACCACCATGGCCTAAAACTGGTCTTCAATAACAATAAGGGAAGAATGCCCACATATACGTGGAAAATGAACAATGCTCTACTCAATGATAACCTGGTCAAGGAAGAAATAAAGAAAGAAATTAAAAACTTTTTAGAATTTAATGAAAATGAAGATACAACATACTCAAACTTATGGGACACAATGAAAGCTGTGCTAAGAGGAAAACTCATAGCGCTGAGTGCCTGCAGAAAGAAACAGGAAAGAGCATATGTCAGCAGCTTGACAGCACACCTAAAAGCTCTAGAACAAAAAGAAGCAAATACACCCAGGAGGACTAGAAGGCAGGAAATAATCAAACTCAGAGCTGAAATCAACCAAGTAGAAACAAAAAGGACCATAGAAAGAATCAACAGAACCAAAAGTTGGTTCTTTGAGAAAATCAACAAGATAGATATACCCTTAGCCAGACTAACGAGAGGACACAGAGAGTGTGTCCAAATTAACAAAATCAGAAATGAAAAGGGAGACATAACTACAGATTCGGAGGAAATTCAAAAAATCATCAGATCTTACTATAAAAACCTATATTCAACAAAATTTGAAAATCTTCAGGAAATGGACAATTTCCTAGACAGATACCAGGTATCGAAGTTAAATCAGGAACAGATAAACCAGTTAAACAACCCCATAACTCCTAAGGAAATAGAAGCAGTCATTAAAGGTCTCCCAACCAAAAAGAGCCCAGGTCCAGACGGGTTTAGTGCAGAATTCTATCAAACCTTCATAGAAGACCTCATACCAATATTATCCAAACTATTCCACAAAATTGAAACAGATGGAGCCCTACCGAATTCCTTCTACGAAGCCACAATTACTCTTATACCTAAACCACACAAAGACCCAACAAAGAAAGAGAACTTCAGACCAATTTCCCTTATGAATATCGACGCAAAAATACTCAACAAAATTCTGGCAAACCGAATCCAAGAGCACATCAAAACAATCATCCACCATGATCAAGTAGGCTTCATCCTAGGCATGCAGGGATGGTTTAATATACAGAAAACCATCAACGTGATCCATTATATAAACAAACTGAAAGAACAAAACCACATGATCATTTCATTAGATGCTGAGAAAGCATTTGACAAAATTCAACACCCCTTCATGATAAAAGTCCTGGAAAGAATAGGAATTCAAGGCCCATACCTAAACATAGTAAAAGCCATATACAGCAAACCAGTTGCTAACATTAAAGTAAATGGAGAGAAACTTGAAGCAATCCCACTAAAATCAGGGACTAGACAAGGCTGCCCACTCTCTCCCTACTTATTCAATATAGTTCTTGAAGTTCTAGCCAGAGCAATCAGACAACAAAAGGAGATCAAAGGGATACAGATCGGAAAAGAAGAGGTCAAAATATCACTATTTTAGATGACATGATAGTATATTTAAGTGATCCCAAAAGTTCCACCAGAGAACTACTAAAGCTGATAAACAACTTCAGCAAAGTGGCTGGGTATAAAATTAACTCAAATAAATCAGTTGCCTTCCTCTATACAAAAGAGAAACAAGCCGAGAAAGAAATTAGGGAAACGACACCCTTCATAATAGACCCAAATAATATAAAGTACCTCGGTGTGACTTTAACCAAGCAAGTAAAAGATCTGTACAATAAGAACTTCAAGACACTGAGGAAAGAAATTGAAGAAGACCTCAGAAGATGGAAAGATCTCCCATGCTCATGGATTGGCAGGATTAATATGGTAAAAATGGCCATTTTACCAAAAGCAATCTACAGATTCAATGAAATCCCCATCAAAATACCAATCCAATTCTTCAAAGAGTTAGACAGAACAATTTGCAAATTCATCTGGAATAACAAAAAACCCAGGATAGCTAAAGCTATCCTCAACAATAAAAGGACTTCAGGGGGAATCACTATCCCTGAACTCAAGCAGTATTACAGAGCAATAGTGATAAAAACTGCATGGTATTGGTACAGAGACAGACAGATAGACCAATGGAATAGAATTGAAGACCCAGAAATGAACCCACACACCTATGGTCACTTGATTTTTGACAAAGGAGCCAAAACCATCCAATGGAAAAAAGATAGCATTTTCAGCAAATGGTGCTGGTTCAACTGGAGGGCAACATGTAGAAGAATGCAGATCGATCCATCCTTATCACCCTGTACAAAGCTTAAGTCCAAGTGGATCAAGGACCTCCACATCAAACCAGACACACTCAAACTAATAGAAGAAAAACTAGGGAAGCATCTGGAACACATGGGCACTGGAAAAAATTTCCTGAACAAAACACCAATGGCTTATGCTCTAAGATCAAGAATCGACAAATGGGATCTCATAAAACTGCAAAGCTTCTGTAAGGCAAAGGACACTGTGGTTAGGACAAAACGGCAACCAACAGATTGGGAAAAGATCTTTACCAATCCTACAACAGATAGAGGCCTTATTTCCAAAATATACAAAGAACTCAAGAAGTTAGACCGCAGGGAAACAAATAACCCTATTAAAAAATGGGGTTCAGAGCTAAACAAAGAATTCACAGCTGAGGAATGCCGAATGGCGGAGAAACACCTAAAGAAATGTTCAACATCTTTAGTCATAAGGGAAATGCAAATCAAAACAACCCTGAGATTTCACCTCACACCAGTGCGATTGGCTAAGATCAAAAACTCAGGTGACAGCAGATGCTGGCGAGGATGTGGAGAAAGAGGAACACTCCTCCATTGTTGGTGGGATTGCAGACTGGTAAAACCATTCTGGAAATCAGTCTGGAGGTTCCTCAGAAAATTGGACATTGAACTGCCTGAGGATCCAGCTATACCTCTCTTGGGCATATACCCAAAAGATGCCTCAACATATAAAAGAGACACGTGCTCCACTATGTTCATCGCAGCCTTATTTATAATAGCCAGAAAATGGAAAGAACCCAGATGCCCTTCAACAGAGGAATGGATACAGAAAATGTGGTACATCTACACAATGGAATATTACTCAGCTATCAAAAACAACGAGTTTATGAAATTCGTAGGCAAATGGTTGGAACTGGAAAATATCATCCTGAGTGAGCTAACCCAATCACAGAAAGACATACATGGTATGCACTCATTGATAAGTGGCTATTAGCCCAAATGCTTGAATTACCCTAGATCCCTAGAACAAACGAAACTCAAGACGGATGATCAAAATGTGAATGCTTCACTCCTTCTTTAAATGAGGAAAAAGAATACTCTTGGCAGGGAAGGGAGAGGCAAAGATTAAAACAGAGACTGAAGGAACACCCATTCAGAGCCTGCCCCACATGTGGCCCATACATATACAGCCACCCAATTAGACAAGATGGATGAAGCAAAGAAGTGCAGACCGACAGGAGCCGGATGTAGATCGCTCCTGAGAGACACAGCCAGAATACAGCAAATATAGAGGCGAATGCCAGCAGCAAACCACTGAACTGAGAATAGGTCCCCTATTGAAGGAATCAGAGAAAGAACTGGAAGAGCTTGAAGGGGCTCGAGACCCCAAAAGTACAACAATGCCAAGCAACCAGAGCTTCCAGGGACTAAGCCACTACCTAAAGACTATACATGGACTGACCCTGGACTCTGACCTCATAGGTAGCAATGAATATCCTAGTAAGAGCACCAGTGGAAGGGGAAGCCTTGGGTCCTGCTAAGACTGAACCCCCAGTGAACTAGTCTATGGGGGGAGGGCGGCAATGGGGGGAGGGTTGGGAGGGGAACACCCATAAGGAAGGGGAGGGGGGAGGGGGATGTTTGCCCGGAAACCGGGAAAGGGAATAACACTCGAAATGTATATAAGAAATACTCAAGTTAATAAAAAAAAAATCAAAAAAAAAATAAAATAAAATAAAAAGGGTCACAGCTGCAGGAAAGTTGAGAACCAGAGCTTTAAGATATGGTTGGAAAATAATATCAGTGTACTAAGTTGAAATTCCATGTGGGTCCCTGTTTCCAAAGGACCAAACTGAAGCAAGCAATTTTCTCCCAATCTATGCTGCTGTACAGGCACATGAAATAACAGCTTGGGGACTCTGGTTCCAGTACAATAAAAAAACCAAAAGCTCCCTCCTTTCATTTAAAAATCCTTCAGTTGCCTTTTGCTTCATTTGCAGACGTTTTCTTCTCTCTGATTGTTTTCCATCACACTGATGGAAGGAGAAAGCAACTGCAGAGTTCATATATCAGATCTCGACCCTGTCGATGGCATGACTCTCTTAATTTTTCAGTAAAGGGTTTTGGTTATGTGAGGTTTGTCCACATTTATGATGAAAAACACATGTGCGTGCATGTATGCATTTGCACATACTTATTTGCAAGCTACAGGGAAAGCTACCAGATAGCTTACATGAGAATTAATCTTAAAAGAGCACACTCCTCTGTGGGTTGCACATTCTAGCAGAGAAGACCAGGTAAAAATGACAATAGAAATTGGGGAGACAGGCCATCAGGAAAGCTAGGTTTGGGGCTCATTTTATAGATAGTTGCTTTGGTGACTGGAGCTTCAAAGATGGCATTCTGTGATCTCTCCCTTCAAGCATCTATCCTCTAACATAGTTTCTTCCCACATTATATCAGCAGAGGTTTGTGTGACCAATAACACAGCAAGTATGATGCCATATGACTTTTGAGACCGGAAAAAACATTGCAGCTTATCTTCCTCTTCCTCTTCCTCTTCTTCTCCTTCTCCTTTTCCTTCTTCCTCTTCCTCTTCCTCTTCCTATTCCTCTTCTCTCCTTCTCCCCTTTTCTGTCTCTTGGATCATTCATTTCCAGGGAAGCCTCTTGCAATCCTGGGAGGATATTCAAGCAGACACCTGAGGAGGACTGTGTGGTGAAGAAAGAGAGAATGTACAACATTCCAAGCCTCTAATGGCTGCAGCCTTGACTGATATTAGGATTGCAACTTCTTGGGAGACATGTAGCCAGAACTACCACCTGAGCGGTGAGCCCCCACTAAAAATAGCCCAGAGAAACTCTAACATACTATTTACTCTTTTAAGTCAATAGATTGTGATGTAACTTATTACATAGAAACAGATTACTAATACAGTAACCTAGCACAAATGACCACTTTATGTTTCATTTCTCATGTTATTTTCATTTAATCAATAAATATTTACTGCCTAGGGCTGGCGAGATGGCTCAGTGAGTAAGGGCACTTGCTTCAAAGCCTGATATCTTGGGTTCAATCTCTGTGACCCACAGGATGGAAGAAGAGAACCTACTCCCCGAGGCTGCCCTCTGACTTCTGCCTGTGCTGCTGTGCTACATGTGAGTACACGCACATGCACATGCACGGACACACACAGACACACACACACATGCATGCACAAATTCACAAAAATAAATAAAATGCAATTTTTAAAAAAATCTATGATGAGAATACTATATGATAAAAATATTTACTGCCTAGAGTGTCAAACATTATTAAAATTGGAGGTTTTAGACTAAATGTTACTTCCAGAAACAATAATAGAATCTGTATTTGCTGAATCAAATACAACTTGAAGTCAATATCATTGATCTGCTAACCCAACAGCAATCCCCTTATCCCTTATTGCTTTCAAATGCAGACACTAAAAACACTACTTCTTGCTTGCCCAGTCTCCCTTGCCACCCGTGAGAGCTGTGTAACATCGTATTGCTCAATGAGACAGAATCAGGAACTTGCTTAAAGGGTTTCCAGGAATGAGTTTGCCTTCCTGTTAAAATAGACCAATGTGGCTGGCACCACTTTCCTCTGTTCTTTCAATTCAATAGTTGAGGCTAAAGCTTCATGCTGTAGGGCTGCGTCTAGGCAATTAAGCGACACTAGACATAACTCAACTACCAAATCAATGCCTGCAGTTTCCTGCCTATGGACTCGTGAAGCCAGTCAGAAAGGTTATATTTTCCATTAGTTATACATAAATTTGATCCTAACTGGCACAATGTTTTCAGGATAAATGAGGGAAAGCTTCTCTTTAATATGTTTCCTAAATTCCATGAATTATTGAGATACATTTTTGTTACCTTCAACAGTAAAAAGTTCGTTTCTTATGTTTCTGTTATATCCACTATATAAATTGCCATGTGCTGTTTAGACTCCCTGACAAGCTGGCTCTAGAAGTAGAACTGCCTTCCTCTATCTATGAATGTTTGTTTTAGAGTATCGTCGAAGACCCACTCATCTGGAGATGGATTGCCCCTTCCCAAGTCAGGGAAAGATGAGGAAAGGAAAAGCAAACCGCCCACGAGTAAAAAATCATAGTGTTGAAAACAGCTAGAAGGTAAACCATTTTCACCACTGCTCATCCCATGTGAGAATGCCTGCAGTGGAGTCGGGAAGCTGGGAGCTTAGCCATGGAAAATTCATCTGTGGAGGGAAAACTCAATAGGAAACTCCATCTGACTATTTCAACCTCTCCAGTCAATTTCTGTTGGATGTTTCATGATGCCGCCATTTCTTGCCTTTCTCCATCGGTACTCCAGTCATGTCTGCTGCATGCTAGCAACTCCTGGTCTAATGATCTTTTTCTATCTATCTTCTGCTTCTAGTTACTCTTTGTCATTTATTCTCTGACTTATTCTTTATAAAGAATGCTATATGCTTTATAAACCACTCATCTCAAACTATAAGGACAAATGCCATAGATCACTCTCTGGGTCATACAGAGTAGCTCCCAAAGAAGAGCCAAGATGGCAACAATACTTAACATTTCTGGAGTCTTTCCTATGTGCTGAGCACGGCTCTCAGTGCTTTTCAAGTTGAATTCATCTGATCATCACAATAACTCCCTGAGAGCAACACTACTATTTTTCCATTGTGCAGGAGTGGAGTTTGAGGCACTAAGACTTTAAGGAAGCTTGTAAGAGTTCGTAACTTATTAAATGCTAGAGCTTAAATGTAAACAATAGTTTGATTTCCATCCCTGATTTTACTTCCTTAAAAGACTTTATTAGATAAATCTTGAAGGGGCAAAATATTTTTGCATAACCATAAAGAAAAGTGACATTGTGGCAAATGCAACTTGAACCATTACATTAAGAAAAAATAAGCCAGACTCACCACATCCTATATCTTGTATGCAGAACCAAAACTTAAATTAGATATGTGTGTGTACTTATAAATGGGGGGGGGTTCCAAAACTAGAAAGCAAATCATGAGGAGAGGAAGACACCTTAAGGGAGGTGGACAATGTAGAAGGTAATGACTTATAGGCAACAGGAAGGCAGAATGGGGGAACTAGCTGTATAAAGAAGGGGACAAGCTGGAGCACAGAGAGGTACAGAGGAGGGCAGTGAGGGAGAAAAATAAAGAAGAGCATATCACAGCACATATGTGTGAAGATGCTAAGATGAAATTCCTTAGTTTGTTTGCTAACTTTAAAAAGATAATAAAAAGAAAGGAATCTCTCTTTGTCCCTGAAATGTGCAGGATCCTCCATTTGGAATGTTTGAGCTCCTTTGAATAATTTGTATGTAATGTTAAATTGTCAGGAGCTGGAGAGATGGCTCAGAAGGTAAGAGCACTTGCTGCTTTCTCAGAGGACCAAAGTTCAGTTCCTAGTACCCACATAGGAAAGCTCACAACTGCCATTCACTCCAGCTCCTGGGATCCATTGCCATCTTCGGCTTCTGCAGTCACCTTCTCTCATGTGCATTGATTCACACATAGATACACACACACATGCACATGAATAAAAATGTAAAAATAGGGGTTGGGAATTTAGCTCAGTGGTAGAGCGCTTGCCTAGCAAGCGCAAGGCCCTGGGTTCGGTCCTCAGCTCCAAAAAAAAAAAAAAAAAAAAAAAAAAAAAAGAAAAAAGAAAAAGAAGAAGGAAAAAAATGTAAAAATAAGTTTTTAAATACATGAATTGTATGTGTAATCACCAATTAGAAAACAATAGAACAAATGAGTTATAATGACAATGGCATTAGCCATTATTATTGTCTCTAGCACATTCATTGAGTGTCTACTTTTATAAGGTATACTTCATACACATAATAGTGTGTACTGTGTAGCCCAGGCTGGCTGAAAACACCATCTCCCACCCCTGTCTCTGAAGTGCCAAGACTATACACATGCAGCAGCACATGAACCTTGACATCATCTTTAATGCAAAAAGTTCAAATATGATTAATTCCCCCTGCAACAGTTAGGCCTATTTTGTAAATGGCTACTTGAGCTGATAGAAACACAAGTAACCACCAGTTAAGAAAAAAACTAAATCCACACTCAGGTGATCTTTGAGGGAAGGAGTCCAAAGACTTCCCATACACAAAAGAAAAGCTAAGAGGCTTCAGTGTATTGAACATTTGCTCTGCCAGATGTTCACTTAAGGCATTATGGATGCTGTGTCCTTTTTGTTTCATGAGTTTAAGTAGTAAATCCTATCATTAGTCTTTGATTCCTTCTGCTTCTTTCCCTGCCTGGAAGGTGACAGGGTGTTGCAAAGGTTAGAAGTAACAGGATAAAAATCTCCCAGAGCCCCAACCATATCCGCTATCTTCTATGCATATACAATGAGTGAGCTCCTAGTCACAAACTAAGAACAGCAACAGCAGTAGCCAATCTTAGCATCACTTGCTCCTGGTCCCTCCTATCTCCCAAGTGCAAGGATTATAAAGCCTGCATCCCTACACCCCTGTCAGGTGGCTCAATTTCCACAAGGGAATGCATTGAGGGCCAGAAGATGCTTGCATTGTTTTACAAGTGCATTGAAGGAGAGGAAATGCAAACTTAAGAGATGCCTCTCTGATCAGAGGACTTGCCCTGCCCAGTATTTTCATCATAGTGTGGATAGAGAAGCTTTCTCTTCTAATGCTTTATATTATTCAAGTAGCCGACAGAAAATCATTGCTCAATAAACAAATGATCCCAGAAAGTTTGTGTGGAATCATTCTAATTTTCCCAAGCAAATACAAACATAGGATCTGAAATTAGAATTTTATAGCTCCCTAAATTTCAACTTACTTCATAATTTTTAAAGTCATTATAGGGCATTCCGAATTTACAGTATCCAAAACAGTGTATCTTTTTTGAAGAAACACAAAACAAAAAAAATCTACTAAATAAAGGTTATCCTTCATACCCTACAAGTAGATAACCTTGAACAGAACCCAATTATACCACTACATACTAAATATAGTCATAGACATCCTATTTCTGAGCTCTCAAATATTCAGCCAGTGAATTACTCAATGAATTTCCCCAGAAGAATAAAGTTATCAACAGCATTGGTGAAAACTTATGAAGAAATAAATCTCATGTCATCGCTTTAGTGATAACTAATAGGTACTACTTTAAAAAAAAAAAGCATCCGAGGACAGGAAGAAGCAGTTTATCTCAATCTTCAGTCTTTTATGTTTGTAGCTAATTTACCCTATGAAGTTTCTCTTTACAGGTGAGAAAATCCAGACTCCAACAAATGAAGTAGATTTCTCAAAGTCATGTCAGCTAGTTTATAACAAGAAATGCATCTATCTCTTTCCCCGTGTGATTATGAAGTGTGTGATCCGGACTCCTGATGAGTCTGTATTAGCATAGTCCTAGAAAAAAAGACACCCTTATAGGTTCAAAATAAGAGTGGTATTAGCTTGGAACCTGGAACCATAAAATAATGACACATACTTTTTTTTCTAAAATCAGAGGGCTTTGGAAGAAGACAAACAAGCTGTAGCATTGTAATCAACTTCTGCATTAGCCTAACATTGGATAGGTCCTTGTGGCGGGGGGGGGGGGGGTAGTCACTAGTCACCTTCCATTATTTACTTCATGCCAGCAATATCCCAAGGAGGATAAAAGGCAAACATTTGAGCCACCTCACGTAATCATAAGAGAAAAAAATCCTCATTTATCGGTTAATAAGAATTTCAATCCTTTCAGCTTTTACTCTCGGAAGAAAAATATAAGAAATAAATCATAATTATGTTTGCATCATAAATAGTATACTACGACAGCTTCATAGTTTGATCCAAATAGCTTGGTAAGAGTGTGTACAAATCCCAGTGTGGGAGTCAGTGAGATGGTTCAGTAGATAGTTACTACCAAGCTTAATGACCTTAATTTAGTCCCTGGACCCCATGTGGTGGTGGGGGAAACCAACTTATGCAAACTATCCTCTGACCTACACACACACACACACACACACACACACACACACACACACACACAATTTTTTAATTCCAGTGTGAGAAAAATCAAACTACCATTAAACAAAAGGATTCAATTCTTAGGGACACTTGCAAAGACTATGCCAACCATGCTGACTCATTTCCATTTCCAACTTTTGGGAGGCCTTTGTTTATATATCTTTCATAATTAATATGTGTGCTTGTGAAATAAGATGTGTATCCAAGACTCATTAAAAATGAGTTGCTTTTACCATATTTAAAGATCTACACTGTCCTTAAGACGTAGATTTTTCTCATTGAGTATCTTTAGAAGGTAAGAAAAATATACCATATTAAAAATATTCCAATAATGTTGTAAACCCTACTTCCAAATGGGATTGTGGAAGAAGACATAGCACCAATACATAATGGCTTGAAATTCTCATTCGCCAACTGATGTGCGTTGCGCTTCAATTTGGCTGAGGAAAGGCAATTTAAGGATTTCTCTGTGAATAATATATTCATAAGTAGGATGCATAAAACTGCAGTCACCAAGGTCAGCACAGCCCACTTGTAGACTAGTGTGTTTTTCAGTGTGATGTCAGCTGATCTGCACTATGTGAGTCTCCGTTTTCATTGTCCCTGCACAGCACCCAGAGATGCACAGAAAATGTCATTTCACAGTACAGCTAGAAGCTGAGCAAAGCAACCAATGACTTGCCACTCTCCAAAAGAAATCTAAGTGGTCACACAAGAGATGAGCTGGCCTCAGAAACTGCCAGGAGAAAAAAAAAGTGAGAGTGAGCATTGTAACTGACCTTCAATGTCTATGCTGCCTAGGATAGCACTCCTGAGCCACGCTCAACTTTTATGCAGAAAAGCATGTTGAAAGACCCCCGGAGCAGGGAGACCCTCAACTCAAGTCTCGGGATGATGCGACCCCCCAAGAACTCACGTGAGACTGTCCTTGCTGTAATAAACATGAGGTTTATTGATAGGAACCAATGCACTGGGGTCGAGATTCATATCCCATGCAGGAGCAGTGGAGTTCGACCCCCAGTAACTAAGACAAGGGGAATTTAAAGGAAGAAACCTCAACCCAAGCGGGTAGGGAGGGCGTCATTGGAAAATGTTGAGAATACCAGAATCACAAGGAGGAGCTTCTTGTTTCTCAAGATTGTTTACTTTATGGTCCATCAGTTCCTGGGAGAAGCTTCCTGCTTCTCAAGATTATTCTCTAAGATTTTAATCTAACTTTATGGTAAGCTAGTACAGGTAGAGGTCAGGGTCTGGAATTTGAGGTATTTAGGGCTTTTTTAAACTTCTGACTTCTTAGCTGCATTTTTTATTCTTTCATTGTGAGACACTTATAGTTGGAAGTGCCAGGTATAATAGTTAATTTGGTTTGTGGAACCTTCAGTAAATCTGGGTGTGTCTGTGAGGATATTTCCAGGGAGGATCACTGAGGCAGAGGTAGGGGGGTTGGGTTGGGATCCCAGAGTGAGCAGCACCTCTGGCAGAAAGAAGGCCAGATGTGGAGAAGTCTGGGTTCCGTTTTCACCTGCCTGTCTTCTATGCCTGCTAATAAGTGCATCTACTCTGCTGCTTCTACTGCCTGTGCCATCCTTCACTGACATAAGTAGCGGGCTTTCTTAGCTTCCCAACATGGACTGAAACACCTTGGCTCGCCATGAATTCTCCATGCCTTTAGCACCATAACAGGACTGCTGAGGCACCCAAGAATCTGAGCAGCTATCAAATTCTTGGCCCTTCAGTATGCAGACAGCCATTGGGAGACTGTCCCTTCTATACTATGGAAGCCAACTGAATACATTCTCCTTGTAATATTTATTCATTCTACTGCTTGTGCCTCTAGAGCAGAGGTTCTCAACCTGTGAGTCACAACCCTTTTGGGGGTCAAATGACCCTTTTATAAGGATTGCTAAGACTATTGGAAAGCACAACTATTTACAGCAGGCTTCATTACAGTTACGAAATAGCAATGAAAATAATTTTATTGTTGGGGGTCATCATAGTAGGAAATTTATTGAAGGGTCACAGCACTAGGAACATTGAAAACCACTGCTGTAGAGGACTTAGCTAAAAGTTGTATTCATCAACCCACTGGCCCATGAATAAAATCTGAGCCGGAAATTATGGCCATCCTAATTTACACATAAAGATAACCATAGCGAGCCATGTGACTTTATCTGTTACAAAACTAAGTAAGCCAGGCTAGATCATTTTCCAGCAAGGATAAACCAGTTGGTGGGGCTCACAAAGAAGGACCAAGGAAAAACTTTTTGCAACTTTAAATATTAATCGCAGCAGTAGTTTTTCAAATGCCAGTCTTCCAGACAGTCTGTTCAATACTTCACATCCTTCCCTAATCTAATCTTCAGAGCCCCATCTTGAGACAAAAACCAAATGACTAGTTGGTTGATGGCAAGGCTGAGACTCACATGAAAATTGAGGCTAATTCCTAATCACAGTCCCAGACTGCCTCCCAAGAAACCAGGAAGTTGCCATGACACACAGGCAAGTCCTCTCCCATGAAAACATATTAAATGCAGATAATAGGACCAGCGAAGCGACTGGATTAGTAACATACAAGCAGGAAGACTTGAGTTCATAGCCCCATCACCCACTTAAAAAGCCAGGCCTGGTGGCATGTGCCAGTAGACTCCCAGGGTGGGAAACAGGGTCAGGAGCATCCCTAGCGCTAATGTTGACTTAGAGCAGACTTGTGTATAACTGCTTGGGAGGGGCAGGTGACTGTTACAATGAGGATGCCTTTGTCCCACCTCACCCCACCCAACCTCCCCTCCTATGAAGAATCCTTTAAAGTCAAGAATTCCAGTAGTGATGATCTTTTGAGAGCAGTCACAGATGATCCAATGAAGATGATGACAGCTTGGCTTGGAAGATAGTCCTATACAAGAAAGGCCCAGATTCAGTGAGAGATCCTGAGGAGCCATCCTGTCTCCATCTTAGGCTTAAAAGTCATCTTATAGTGAAGACAAACTAGGTTCATTCCTGTTTATGATTAAGCCCCTGTGTCTCAAGGATTGGGCTATGCCCACCTGTACCCTTAACTACAAAAGGTTCTGTACTGCCTGTTCCAGGAATGGCTATCATGTCTGTGTTTCAAAAAGCTATTTATAACCATCTTGCAGCCCTACCTTTGTTTCAAAGGTTTATATGAGCATCTCTGACTACCTTGTTATGGCTACCTGTTGTTATGACTACCTTGTTCTGCCCTCCTCCGACCATGTCTTTGTTTCACGAGGGGCTAACTTGTTACCCTTATATTAGGCTCTTTTAACCCCGCCTATTTTGCATGCCAAATCTGTCATTTAGAAACTCCTTACCTTGTGTTCCTCACATTCAATGCTGACCTCTGGAACTCTGCCTTAGGGGGAGGCAGCCCATGAAAATGAATAAAAAAAGCTCGCTTTAGTTATTTTGACCATGATGATTAGGGTCTGTGGTCTCTCTCCATCCATCTTTGGGATTAACAATCTCACCTCACAAAAGATGATAGAGACTAATGAAGGCACAAGATGTCAACCTGGCCTACACAAGAATGCTCACACACTTACACCTCTGCCTCCTACACATATTATGCAAATAATAATTCTTTAATGCCGAGGTAGAGCCTGAAAATATATGTACTAACAAGCTCCTGGGTGATGCCCATCCTTAGACCAAAGTTTGAATAGCAATTGTCAAGAAAACATGCAACTGTGGGGAAAACAGAAGGCAATTGTACTCTCAAAACTTACATCAGAAACTGTGAACTCTGTGTGGTAAGAAGTAAAACAAAAGCACAGAAGACTTGAATGAGAATGAAGCAAATTGACAAGGCAGAGGTGACTAGAGAACTGGAGACAACTGCAAAGTGCTAAATAAAGCGAAATAAGGAATGGTATCTGCCGAAGAAAACATGCACGTTGAAAATGGATGGCGATAAAGTTGCACAGCACTCCAAAAATCATTAGGGAAAAGAAGCAATGAGTGGAAATCATAAAGAAGAAAAATGGCTCTGTGCACCAAGATGTTTCGAAAAATATATACTGGCAAGCAGGAAACAAGAGAACACTAGGCTAGACTTGAAAATATACTAGAAGAAAATACTATGTAAGTTGTTGACACAACACTGGGGCTAAGTAATAATAATAATAATAATAATAGCTATTATTAATACATAAATTATTATTTCAAAATAATATTTAAATATTAATTATATTTATGTAATACTATATATTATTTATATAAACTATAATAGAAATATTAAAACCCAACAAAATAATAATATAATAGCATCATCATTATTATTATTATTATTATTATTATTATTATATTGGAAGGGGTGAAGACCAGGTCTCATGAATCTCAGACTGATCTTGAACTCACTATGTAGATGAGCTTGAATTTTTGAGCCTCCTGACTCCACCTCCTGAACGCTGAGATTCTCTATCAAATGGATGCCAAGGATCAAACTCAGTTCTTCACACTTGGTGGGAAGCACCCTTATTGTCTTACTGACCCCACAAAAGAATAGAAAACATTTTATCAGTGTGTCATTCAACTATTAAGTGCTTTCATGAGCCTGGAAGCAGCATTCAAGTGGACATCAAATAGCTCTTAACCCATCTCACTGTTTTTATTCATTCTTCTCTCTGCGAGTACCACCATTCATGCCTTATAATACTCAGAATATTCTGCAAGAATGTCCAACCCACAGCCCACAGGTCATATGCAGCTGAAGATAGCTATCTATGAATACAGAGCAATATGAAATCATAAAACATTATGTAAATTTTTAAGTTTGGAGGGGGTGGCGTCTCAATTGTGCATTTCCAGAATCAACTTTGTAGATAACAACAATTTTTGTGTCACAATGGTCAAAAAGATAGACATCCTACTAGGGCATAATTCCTGTTTCTTCTCTATCTTATCTGTCAACTGCTATCCAGTCTGATTTTCCTTATTACAATCAACTTATAAAAATCAAAGTTTAATTTAGGAGCCAAGTTTTGGAAGTATCACCCCTGGTCAGCTGGCCCTGTTGTTTCAAGTGAGGCAGCACACCATGGTAGGCATGTCTGGCAGAGCAAAACCATTCACTAAAAAATAAGGGGAGGATGGATCTGAGGTCCCTTCATCTCCTTCAACTGCATTCCCAGTGACTTAAAAATCTCTCACTAGATTCCACCTCTAAAGGTCCCACCATTAGTGTCATTCTGGTGAGGAAGCCTTTGCCTTGTGAACCTTTGACACACTGTTAAAATCCAGACCAAGCAATTCTTGATTTAAAAAAAAAAGATTAGCTATGGATTCAAAGCACAAAGCACATGTAGAAAGCTCTTAATAACTTCATAGAATGAAATTTGAGTGAATCACTGGGTCTTGGTACCACTTCTGCTATTGATCTTAGACAAATCACACAGCCAATCTGAGCCTTTAGTTATTTCCATCTATAATACAAGAGAACTAAACTCATTGTTATCTGAGGTCAGGTTATTATATGAATCTAGGCAAATAAAATCTTTCCCACTCTCCAATATTGTGTGTGTACATGTATATGCACCTGTATAGAGGTGCACATTTGTATTGGGGTCCATGTGTGTACATAGGCCAGAGGACAACCTGTGGCATCATTCCTCAGGGGCCATCCATCTTGTATTTTGAGAAAAGTTCTCTCCCTGGCCTAGAGTATGTCAAGTAGGCTAGGCAGACTGACAAGGGAGCACTGGGGATCTGCCTGTCACCACCTTCCCAGCACTGAGATTATAAGCACACAGCTTTTCACATGTGTTCTTGAAACTAAAATCAAGTCCTTGTGCTTGCAAGGCACTTTACCAACAAAGCTGTCTCCCTAGTCCCCTCTCCAATATCCTAAACTTTGTTAAAGTAGAATAAAGCTGGTCACAATGTTATGGAAACAGCAAAACCTTTGGAATCATAGTACATACAACTACAGTATTTCCTAAAACCCTAGCTTATAACAGCTCTTTGGAACTCAAGTAAAGTTATGATGTATTCTCATTTCTTAGCCCATTGTCTGAACCTGTGCTGTTCAATATGGTGCCCACTAGTCCCATGTAGCTAATTAGGCTCTTAAAATATCCCTCATCTAAGATGAGGGTTTTTTCTAATTTTCTTTCTGTTGCTCTGATTTAAAACAAAACAAAACATTCTTACCAAAAACAACATGGGGAGGAAACAGTTTACTTGCAGATTATAGTCTGTTGTTGAAGAAAGTCAAAGCAGGAACTCAAACAGTAACTTGAAGCAGAAACCATGGAGGAAGACTGCTTATTGACTTTCTCTCAGGCTTATCCTTAACTAGCTTTTATATCCCAGGACCATGTGCCCAGGGGATAGTGCCACCCAATGTGGGCTGTGTCCTCCTTTATCAATTAACAATCAAGACAATCTCCCAAAGACTTGCCCACAGACCAATTTTATCTGGATAATTCCTCAATTGAGAGACCTTTCTCAGTTAACTTTAGGCTGTGTCAAGTTGACAAAGCAAACTAGGACAACATCTGCATTAAAAAAACACACATAGTAATTCTGATATTTTACTATAAAAATGCAAAATATCCCAATAGTTGTGGTATATTGAAAAAGCTATACTTTGGACATGTTGGTCTAAATAAAACAGACCATAAATTAAATTTTGACTATTACTTGCTACTTTTTCAAAGCAAGACATGAAAATTGAATGAACTTCCCTGTTTCTACTATTGGACAGTGCCATTCTAGGAGCAATACTCTAGGAGTATACAAAGATGAATGTTCCCATCTCTGACCTTCTAAAACCATTTGAGTATAATGAAGAGAGAAAGGAGAGTGAATAAAGTATGAGTCAGAATACTAGATCAAGAACTATGAGAAAAGAAGAGAACGAGGAATCCTGTTGACTTGATGGGGGAGTAGGCACAGGAAGCTATTCTGCTGTGTTTTCTCTTGGCTTTTTCTACAGGGATCGATGGTCAAATTATCACAAATAGGCTTTGTGCTAACCAAAGCAAAAGAGCTGAGGAAAACCGAACTAAACCTGATCTCAAAGATATTATCATCCCTGAAATGCTCTGAGTACAAGAGAAAATATTTTTTTATTTCCCTGCCTGTGGTGTTAAAATCTATCCAAGGACAGGTTGATATAAATTTTCCAAAATAAAGTGTTATGGCTTGCCTCTCCCTATACCCCTCTAAAAAGACAGCTTGTTCACAGAGCAATCTCTTGAATTGGCTAAATGGTTGTTCAAATAAACATTTTGAGAGATGGGTCCCCCCAGGTGCTTATAAATTCCACCAGTCCCTTAATGAGAATATCAGTGAGACTTCATAGCAACTGGAGAGAAAATAAAAACCAAGATACATGGCCGAATAGACTAGGGAGAGTTTAATAGACAACTATTTTGTGATTCCAGCTTCACCATCATCTTGTGAAGGCGAGATGAACTGAATTCTCGCTTTAGCAATTCAATATATAATACCCACTCCCCCCTTCTCCTCACTAAAAGAACTCTGCTTTGGTTGGAGAAAGTAAGAGGCCCAGGTACAGATACTCTGCTGCAGCCTTTGCTAGAGATGGAATGGAATGACCACATAATCCAGCTCAAACCAGTGAAGCAGAGCTGGAAGTCATTGGCAGAGCTTTACTCCTCCTCCTTCTCCTCCTCCTCCTCCTCCTCCTCCTCCTCCTCCTCCTCCCCTTTCCTTCTTAATTGAAAATAAATTCTTCTCTCATACAGTACATTCTGACCACAATTTCCCCTCCCTCCACACACCCTAGTCCACTCCCCCTACCCCGACTTCCTTCAGAAAAGAACAAGCCTCCAAAAGAAAACAACTAAACAAGACAAAAAATGCAAGACAAGGCAAAAAACATTCATACCAAGGCTGAATAAAGCATCACAAGGAGGAAAAGAGTCCTAGAAAGAAGTAAAAGTATCAGTCACAACGGTTCCCACTGTTAGGAGTCCCACAAAACACCAAGCTAACAGTTATAACACATGTGCAGAGGACCTGGTGCAAATTCATGCAGGCCCCTACTCTTCTTGACACTTCAGTTTGGTGACCCCATATGAGCCCTGCTTAGTTGATTCAGTGGACCATATTCTCCTGGTGTCCTCTATCTTACTTAGGGTTCCCAGGGGAGAGATCTAATGGAGACTTACAAATTAGACTGTCTTTCCCTACATAATATCTGGCTGTAGGTCTCTGTACCATCTCCCATCTGCTGCTAGAGGAAGTTTCTTTGATGATGACTGGACAAGGCACTAATCTATGAGTATAGCCTAATATCATTAGGAATCATTTCATTGATTTTCCTTTTTTGGCCAGTCATATTTGGTTCTAACCTAGGCCTCTGTGCTATCCAGTCTTTGGTTCCTAGATATCTAGGCAATGTAGAGCATGTGCTCCCTCTCATGGTATGGGCCTCAAGTCAAACCAAACATTGGTTGGCCATTACCACAAATTTTGTGCCACCATTGCCCCTGCACATCTTTCAAGAATGACAGATATTTGGACAAAGGTTTTGTGGCTGCGTTGATGTTTCTCTTTTGGTAGCTTGCAGAGTACCTCCCTATACCAAAGAGACCAGAACACAGGGATAAAGGATCCATGCAGACACCAGTTCAGCCTCTCTATATTCAATGAGCTGTGTAAATGTGTAAATGTTGACCTCAGCAAGCCTCCCCCTGTTGCAGTTTGTGAAGGGCAACCCTCTGTCATATCATCAGCCTGGTTTGTTTGGGGATCTCCATGAGTTCCCCTTGCCCAATAACTCAACTGAATGCAATCTCTTTCCACCACTAGAAGCCTTGCTTGGCCAGTTCAGCCTAGGAGTCCTCACTAGGGTCACTCTCGTAGATTCCACTGTACATTTCCACACTAGCTGTCTCTACCTGCTCTCTCTCCCTCTACCCTCCTCCCATCTGCTCCATTCTGCTTCCATCCCCAACCCCAGTCTACCCTCAAAATCAATTCTATTTCCCCTTCTCACAGGGATCCATGTTTCCCCACATTAGCCCTCCGTTTTACCTAACCTCTCTGGGTCTGTAGATTGTAGCTTGATTATCATTTACTAAACAGCTAACATCCACTTTTAAGTGAATACCCACTATATTTATCATTCTGTGTCTGCTGTTATCTCACAGTGATTGTTTTGAGTTCCTACAAATTTCCTGAAATTTTCATTATGTCATTTTTTTTAACAGCTGAGTAATACTCCATTGTGTAAATGTACCATATGTTCTTTATCCATTCTTCTGTAAAGGGGCATCTAGGCTTTTTACAATTTCTGGCTTTTATGAATAATCCTGCTATAAATATAGTTGATCAAGTTTCCTTATGGTAGGATGGAACATCCTTTGGGTATAAGCCCAGGAGTGGGCTAGTTGTATTTTGAGGTAAGTCGATTCTCAATTTTATGAGGAACTGATTGGCAGGGTTTCTAACTGAGATCCTGAGAGGAAATCTCATGGCATCCCCAGATAGGGCACCCTTGACCCTGAGGCCTCTTCCCTGCCTTCCTTTCTGCCTTGTAATGCAGGCATGGCAGTGGAAGATAGGCCATCTACTGTGTTCTAAGCAGAAACTGTATACTGAGGGTATCTGAGGAAATGAATGGAGCCTGCAGCCTTGGGGTAATTATGAAACCATTCACCCTAGATTGTCCACTGCTGGAATCTTCATGGTGAGAAAATACTGTTTTTAAGCCACTGGCTTTAGACATTTTTTGGCAACTGATACAAACTGACTGATTATTCTGTATACACAAATAATGATTTCAGCTTGTTTGCTTTCATATTTTGATGGCCAATAGCAGTTAGCCGCATCCATAAATCTTGTTTAACATACTAAATAGGACTAGAAATGTCCATACAAGGGCTACAGAGATTGTTCAGTGGTTAAGAGCACTTGCAGAGGACCCAGTTTTGACTCCCAGCACAGACATCATGACTATCTGTAACAGCTCATAACTATCTGTAACCACATTTCTGGGGATTGGTCACCTTCTGCTGGCTGGCTCTTTAGGAAGAAAGGACATGTTCGGTAAGCATACATATGTGCAGGGAAATCCTCACACACAAATAAATAAATAAAATAAATGTACACAGTATAAATAAATATTTTTAAAATCCATACAAATGCAAGAGAAAAACCAAACAAATTAAACAGTATCAACTAAAATTAATGATGGTGATATATTAATAGCTCAGTTGCTGGAGTGATTGCCTAGTGTTTTAGTCACTGTTCTATTGTTGTGAAGAGACAACTTGAGTTTAATCCCTGGACCTCATATGGTAGGAAACCCCAGCTCCCACAAGCTGGCCTCTGGCTTCCATGTGTATTCTAATGATAAAGAGTTGGTCAATGGGTTAACAACCTTAAGTTAGCAATTCCAGAAAAGCAACTTCAAAGAAAATGGCAGCTAATTTTTTTTTCAAAAAGTAACTTAAGGGCTGCCGCCGCGGAGAACTCATAAGCAACACCCCACGAGCAAACTTGAGCCTCAGGACCAGAGAGGAAAACACCAAAAGCCATCTGGAACCCTGGTGCACTGAAGCTCCCGGAAAGGGCAGCACAGATCTTCCTGGTTGCTGCCGCCGCAGAGAGCTCATGGGCAGCACCCCACGAGCAAACTTGAGCCTCGGGACCACATATAAGACCAAATTTTCTGCTGCAAGTGACCTGCCTGGTGAACTCAGGACACACAGAGGCAAAATTTCTCTAGGACCGGACACTTCTGGTATTTAGCAGGAGCCCCAAAGGCGGATCCCTGCCCTCAGCAGTTCTCTGCTCCCAAACCTCACTGCCTGATCAGGTGGGCACTCCTGAGGCTACAGAGCAGAAGAGACCACCAACACTACCCACCCCTGCCCACATCCCTGGCCCAAGAGGAAACTGTATAAGGCCTCTGGGTTCCCCTCGGGGAGGGCCCAGGAGCAGCAGGTCCGGTGTGTCTGAGACACCGCTGGAACCTGAAGGAAACAGACCGGATAAACAGTTCTCTGCACCCAAATCCCGTGGGAGGGAGAGCTGAACCTTCAGAGAGGCAGACACGCCTGGGAAACCAGAAGAGACTGCACTCTGCACACATTACTGATACCAGAGGAAAACACCAAACACCATCTGGAACCCTGGTGCATGGAAGCTCCCGGAAAGGGCAGCCCAGATCTTCCTGGTTGCTGCCGCTGTGGAGAGCTCATGAGCAACACCCCAGGAGCAAACGTGAGCCTTGGGACCAGGGGTAAGACCAACTTTTCTGCTGCAAGCGACCTGCCTGGTGAACTCAAGACACAGGCCCACAGGAACAGCTTAAGACCTGTAGAGAGGAAAAACTACATGCCCAAAAGCAGAACGCTCTGTCCGCATAACTGGCTGAAAGAAAAGAGGAAAACAGGTCTACAGCACTTCTGAAACACAGGCTTATAGGACAGGCTAGCCACTGTCAGAAATAGCGGAGCAAAGTAACACTAGAGGTAATCTGATGGCGAGAGGCAAGCACTGGAACCCAAGCAACAGAAACCAAGATTACATGGCATCATCAGAGCCCAATTCTCCCACCAAAGCAAACACGGAATATCCAAACACACCAGAAAAGCAAGATCTAGTTTCAAAATCATATTTGATCATGATGCTGGAGGAATTCAAGAAAGACGTGAAGAACTCCCTTAGAGAACAAGTAGAAGCCTACAGAGAGGAATCGCAAAAATCCCTAAAAGAATTCCAGGAAAACATAAATAAACAAGTAGAAGCCCATAGAGAGGAGACACAAAAATCCCTGAAAGAATTCCAGGAAATCGTAAATAAACAAGTAGAAGCCCATAGAGAGGAGTCACAAAAATCCCTGAAAGAATTCCAGGAAAACACAATCAAAGAGTTGAAGGAATTAAAAATGGAAATAGAAGCAATCAAGAAAGAACACATGGAAACAACCCTGGATATAGAAAACCAAAAGAAGAGACAAGGAGCTGTAGATACGAGCTTCACCAACAGAATACAAGAGATGGAAGAGAGAATCTCAGGAGTAGAAGATTCCATAGAAATCATGGACTCAACTGTCAAAGATAATGTAAACCGGAAAAAGCTACTGGTCCAAAACATACAGGAAATCAAGGACTCAGTGAGATCAAACTTAAGGATAATAGGTATAGAAGAGAGAGAAGACTCCCAGCTCAAAGGACCAGTAAATATCTTCAACAAAATCATGGAAGAAAACTTCCCTAACCTAAAGAAAGAGATACCCATAAGCATACAAGAAGCCTACAGAACTCCAAATAGATTGGACTAGAAAAGGAACTCCTCCCGTCACATAATAGTCAAAAAACCAAACACATAAAATAAAGAATATTAAAAGCAGTAAGGGAGAAAGGTCAAGTATCATGTAAAGGCAGACCTATCAGAATCACACCAGACTTTTCGCCAGAAACTATGAAAGCCAGAAGATCCTTGACAGATGTCATACAGACCCTAAGAGAACACAAAAGCCAGCCCAGGTTACTGTATCCTGCAAAACTCTCAATTAACATTGATGGAGAAACCAAGATATTCCATGACAAAACCAAATTTACACAATATCTTTCTACAAATCCAGCACTACAAAGGATAATAAATGGTAAAGCCCAACATAAGGAGGCAAGCTATACCTTGAAGTAGCAAGAAACTAATCGTCTTGCCAACAAAACAAAGAGAAGAAAAGCACAGACATAACCTCATATCCAAATATGAATATAACAGGAAGCAATAATCCCTATTCCTTAATATCTCTCAACATCTATGGCCTCAACTCCCCAATAAAAAGACATAGATTAACAAACTGGATAAACAAAGAGGACCCTGCATTCTGCTGCCTACAGGAAACACACCTCAGAGATAAAGACAGACACTGCCTCAGAGTGAAAGGCTGGAAAACAACTTTCCAAGCAAATGGTCAGAAGAAGCAAGGTGGAGTAGCCATTCTAATATCAAATAAAATCAATTTTCAACTAAAATTCATCAAAAAAGATAAGGAAGGACACTTCATATTCATCAAAGGAAAAATCCACCAAGATGAACTCTCAATCCTAAATAACTATGCCCCAAATACAAGGGAACCTGCATACGTAAAAGAAACCTTACTCAAGTAACATATAAAAGCAGACCTATCAGAATCACACCAGACTTTTCGACAGAAACTATGAAGGCCAGAAGATCCAGGACAGATGTCATACAGACCCTAAGAGAACACAAATGCCAGCCCAGGTTACTGTATCCTGCAAAACTCTCAATTAACATAGATGGAGAAACCAAGATATTCCATGACAAAACCAAATTTACACAATATCTTTCTGCAAATCCAGCACTACAAAGGATAATGAAGGGTAAAGCCCAACATAAGGAGGCAAGCTATACCCTAGAAGAAGCAAGAAACTAATCGTCTTGCCAAGAAAACAAAGAGAAGAAAAGCACACAAACATAAACTCACATCCAGATATGAATATAACAGGAAGCAATAATCACTATTCCTTAATATCTCTCAACATCAATGGCCTCAACTCCCCAATAAAAAGACATAGATTAACAAACTGGATACGCAACGAGGACCCT
Source organism: Rattus norvegicus (assembly GCF_021556685.1). Lineage (NCBI taxonomy): Eukaryota > Metazoa > Chordata > Mammalia > Rodentia > Muridae > Rattus > Rattus norvegicus. The sequence continues at coordinate 38,850,401 of NC_141554.1, forward strand.
GCATTCTGCTGCCTACAGGAAACACACCTCAGAGACAAAGACAGACACTACCTCAGAGTGAAAAGCTGGAAAACAACTTTCCAAGCAAATGTTCAGAAGAAGCAAGCTGGAGTAGACATTCTAATATCAAATAAAATCAATTTTCAACTAAAAGTCATCAAAAAAGATAAGGAAGGACACTTCATATTCATCAAAGGAAAAATCCACCAAGATGAACTCTCAATCTTAAATATCTATGCCCCAAATACAAGGGCACCTACATACGTAAAAGAAACCTTACTAAAGCTCAAAACACACATTGCACCTCACACACTAATAGTGGGAGATTTCAACACCCCACTCTCATCAATGGACAGATCATGGAAACAGAAATTAAACAGAGACGTAGACAGACTAAGAGAAGTCATGAGCAAATTGGACTTAACGGATATTTATAGAACATTCTATCCTAAAGCAAAAGGATATACCTTCTTCTCAGCTCCTCATGGTACTTTCTCCAAAATTGTCCATATAGTTGGTCAAAAAATGGGCCTCAACAGGTACAGAGAGATAGAAATAATCCCATGCGTGCTATCGGACCACCACACCCTAAAACTGGTCTTCAATAACAATAAGGGAAGAACTCCCACATACACGTGGAAATTGAACAATGCTCAACTCAATGATAACCTGGTCAAGGAAGAAATAAAGAAAGAAATTAAAAACTTTTTAGAATTTAATGAAAATGAAGGTACAACATACCCAAACTTATGGGACACAATGAAAGCTGTGCTAAGAGGAAAACTCATAGCTCTGAGTGCCTGCAGAAAGAAACAGGAGAGAGCATATGTCGGCAGCTTGACAGCACACCTACAAGCTCTAGAGCAAAAAGAAGCAAATACACCCAGGAGGAGTAGAAGGCAGGAAATACTCAAACTCAGAGCTGAAAACAACCAAGTAGAAACAAAAAGGACCATGGAAAGAATCAACAGAACCAAAAGTTGGTTCTTTGAGAAAATCAACAAGATAGATAAACCCTTAACCAGACTAACGAGAGGACCCAGAGAGTGTGTCCAAATTAACAAAATCAGAAATGAAAAGGGAGACATAACTACAGATTCAGAGGAAATTCAAAAAATCATCAGATCTTACTATAAAAGCCTATATTCATCAAAACGTGAAAATCTACAGGAAATGGACAATTTCCTAGACGAATACCAGGTACCGAAGTTAAATCAGGAACAGAAAAACCAGTTAAACAACCCCATAACTCCTAAGGAAATAGAAGCAGTCATTAAAGGTCTCCCAACCAAAAAGAGCCCAGGTCCAGACGGGTTTAGTGCAGAATTCTATCAAACCTTCATAGAAGACCTCATACCAATATTATCCAAACTATTCCACAAAATTGAAACAGATGGATCACTCCCGAACTCCGTCTATGAAGCCACAATTACTCTTATACCTAAACCACACAAAGACCCAACAAAGAAAGAGAACTTCAGACCAATTTCCCTTATGAATATCGACGCAAAAATACTCAAGAAAATTCTGCCAAACCGAATCCAAGAGCACATCAAAACAATCATCCACCATGATCAAGTAGGCTTCATCCCAGGCATGCAGGGATGGTTTAATATATGGAAAACCATCAACGTGATCCATTATATAAACAAACTGAAAGAACAAAACCACATGATCATTTCATTAGTTGCTGAGAAAGCATTTGACAAAATTCAACACCCCTTCATGATAAAAGTCCTGGAAAGAATAGGAATTCAAGGCCCATACCTAAACATAGTAAAAGCCATATACAGCAAACCAGTTGCTAACATTAAAGTAAATGGAGAGAAACTTGAAGCAATCCCACTAAAATCAGGGACTAGACAAGACTGCCCACTCTCTCCCTACTTATTCAATATAGTTCTTGAAATTCTAGCCAGAGCAATCAGACAACAAAAGGAGGTCAAGGGGATTCAGATCGGAAGAAGAAGTCAAAATATCACTATTTGCAGATGATATGATAGTTTATTTAAGTGATCCCAAAAGTTCCACCAGAGAACTACTAAAGCTGATAAACAACTTCAGCAAAGTGGCTGGGTATGAAATTAACTCAAATAAATCAGTAGCCTTCCTCTACACAAAAGAGAGACAAGCCGAGAAAGAAATTAGGGAAAGGACACCCTTCATAATAGACCCAAATAATATAAAGTACCTCAGTGTGACTTTAACCAAGCAAGTACAAGATCTCTACAATAAGAACTTCAAGACACTGAAGAAAGAAATTGAAGAAGACCTCAGAAGATGGAAAGATCTCCCATGCTCATGGATTGGCAGGATTAATATAGTAAAAATGGCCATTTTACCAAAAGCGATCTACAGATTCAATGCAATCCCCATCAAAATACCAATCCAATCCTTCAAAGAGTTAGACAGAACAATTTGCAAATTCATCTGGAATAACAAAAAACACAGGATAGCTAAAACTATCCTCAACAATAAAAGGACTTCAGGGGGAATCACTATCCCTGAACTCAAGCAGTATTACAGAGCAATAGTGATAAAAACTGCATGGTATTGGTACAGAGACAGACAGATAGACTAATGGAATAGAATTGAAGACCCAGAAATGAACCCATACACCTATTGTCACTTGATTTTTGACAAAGGAGCCAAAACCATCAAATGGAAAAAAGATAGCATTTTCAGCAAATGGTGCTGGTTCAACTGGAGGGCAACATGGAGAAGAATGCAGATCGATCCATGCTTATCACCCTGTACAAAGCTTAAGTCCAAGTGGATGAAGGACCTCCACATCAAACCTGATACACTCAAACTAATAGAAGAAAAACTAGGGAAGCATCTGGAACCCATGGGCACTGGAAAAAATTTCCTGAACAAAACACCAATGGCTTATGCTCTAAGATCAAGAATCGAAAAATGGGATCTCATAAAACTGCAAAGCTTCTGTAAGGCAAAGGACACTGTGGTTAGGACAAATCGGCAACCAACAGATTGGGAAAAGATCTTTACCAATCCTACAACAGATAGAGGCCTTATATCCAAAATGTACAAAGAACTCAAGAAGTTAGACCGCAGGGAGACAAATAACCCTATTAAAAAATGGGGTTCAGAGCTAAACAAAGAATTCACAGCTGAGGAATGCCGAATGGCTGAGAAACACCTAAAGAAATGTTCAACATCTTTAGTCATAAGGGAAATGCAAATCAAAACAACCCTGAGATTTCACCTCACACCAGTGAGAATGGCTAAGGTCAAAAACTCACGTGACAGCAAATGCTGGCTAGGATGCGGAGAAAGAGGAACACTCCTCCATTGTTCCTGGGATTGCAGACTGGTACAACCATTCTTGAATTCAGTCTGGAGGTTCCTCAGAAAATTGGACATTGAACTGCCTGAGGATCCAGCTATACCTCTCTTGGGCATTTACCCAAAGGATGCCCCAACATATAAAAAATACACGTGCTCCACTATGTTCATCGCAGCCTTATTTATAATAGCCAGAAGCTGGAAAGAACCCAGATGCCCTTCAACAGAGGAATGGATAGAGAAAATGTGGTACATCTACACAATGGAATATTACTCAGCTATCAAAAGCAACGGCTTTATGAAATTCGTAGGCAAATGGTTCGAAATGGAAAATATCATCCTGAGTGAGGTAACCCAATCACAGAAAGACATACATGGTATGCACTCACTGATAAGTGGCTATTAGCCCAAATGCTTGAATTACCCTAGATGCCTAGAACAAATGAAACTCAAGTCGGATGATCAAAATGTGAATGCTTCACTCCTTCTCTAAAAGGGGAACAAGAATACCCTTGGCAGGGAAGGGAGAGGCAAAGATTAAAACAGAGACTGAAGGAACACCCATTCAGAGCCTGCCCCACATGTGGCCCATATTTATACAGCCACCCAATTAGACAAGATGGATGAAGCAAAGAAGTGCAGACCGACAGGAGCCGAATGTAGATCGCTCCTGAGAGACACAGCCAGATTACAGCAAATACAGAGGCGAATGCCAGCAGCAAACCACTGAACTGAGAATAGGACCCCCGTTGAAGGAACCAGAGAAAGAACTGGAAGAGCTTGAAGGGGCTTGAGACCCCATATGTACAACAATGCCAAGCAACCAGAGCTTCCAGGGACTAAGCCACTACCTAAAGACTATACATGAACTGACCCTAAACTCTGACCTCATAGGTAGCAATGAATATCCTAGTAAGAGCACCAGTGGAAGGGGAAGCCCTGGGTCCTGCTAAGAATGAACCCCCAGTGAACTAGACTGTTGGGGGGAGGGCGGCAATGGGGGGAGGGTTGGGAGGTGAACATCCATAAGGAAGAGGAGGGGGAGGGGGAAGTTTGCCTGGAAACCAAAGAATTATTACTAAGTATTAAATAAATTTAAAAAAAAGAAAGAAACCTTACTAAAGCTCAAAACACACACTGCACCTCACACAATAATAGTAGGAGATTTCAACACCCCACTCTCATCAAGGGACCCTGAGATTTCACCTCACACCAGTGAGAATGGCTAAGATCAAAAACTCAGGTGACAGCAGATGCTGGCGAGGATGTGGAGAAAGAGGAACACTCCTCCATTGTTGGTGGGATTGCAGACTGGTACAACCATTCTGGAAACCAGTCTGAAGGTTCCTCAGAAAATTGGACATTGAACTGCCTGAGGATCCAGCTATACCTCTCTTGGGCATATACCCAAAGGAAGCCCCAACATATAAAAAATACACGTGCTCCACTATGTTCATCGCAGCCTTATTTATAATAGCCAGAAGCTGGAAAGAACCCAGATGCCCTTCAACAGAGGAATGGATACAGAAAATGTGGTACATCTACACAATGGAATATTACTCAGCTATCAAAAACAACGACTTTATGAAATTTGTAGGCAAATGGTTGGAACTGGAAAATATCATCCTGAGTGAGCTAACCCAATCACAGAAAGACATACATTGTATGCACTCATTGATAAGTGGCTATTAGCCCAAATGCTTGAATTACCCTAGATGCCTAGAACAAATGAAACTGAAGACAGATGATCAAAATGTGAATGCTTCACTCCTTCTTTAAAAGGGGAACAAGAATACCCTTGGCAGGGAAGAGAGAGGCAAAGATTAAAACAGAGACTGAAGGATCACCCATTCAGAGCCTGCCCCACATGTGGCCCATACATATACAGCCACCCAATTAGACAAGATGGATGAAGCAAAGAAGTGCAGACCAACAGGAGCCATATGTAGATCGCTCCTGAGAGACACAGCCAGAATACAGCAAACACAGAGGCGAATGCCAGCAGCAAACCACTGAACTGAGAACGGGACCCCGGTTGAAGGAATCAGAGAAAGAACTGGAAGAGCTTGAAGGGGCTCGAGACAACAATGCCAAGCAACCAGAGCTTCCAGGGACTAAACCACTACCTAAAGACTATACATGGACTGACCCTGGACTCTGACCTCATAGGTAGCAATGAATATCCTAGTAAGAGCACCAGTGGAAGGGGAAGCCCTGGGTCCTGCTAAGACTGAACCCCCAGTGAACTAGACTGTTTGGGGGAGGGTGGCAATGGGGGGAGGTTTGGGAGGGGAACACCCATAAGGAAGGGGAGGGGGGAGGGGGATGTTTGCCCGGAAACGGGGAAAGGGAATAACACTCGAAATGTATATAAGAAATACTCAAGTTAATAAAAAAAAAAAGAAGGGGAGGGGGAGGGATTAGGGGGATGTTTGCCTGGAAACCGGGAAAGGGAATAACACTCGAAATGTAAATAAGAAATACTCAAGTTAATAAAAAAAAAGTAACTTAATAGAACATTTTTCTTAAAAAAAAATACAGATAAATATAAGTGGCATGGTATCACAGAGAAATTTACCTTAACCCCTCCCCAAAACAAATATGTGATGCCAGGTCGGCAATGAGTTAGATGTGAAATAAAGAAGGAAAACTGCAGCTGTTCTCTGGTAGCTGTGTCTTCTGGAGGTCAGAATACCCCTTTATCGTCAAACATCCTTGAAGCTGCAGGTGAGTTCTTCTACTGTAGCAGGAACAAAGATGTTAGGGAACTTTACCAATTGCTACACAATACTTCTGAAGAGTCTACATGCTCAAAATACTCTGAATTAATTACACTATCACTTGTATTGCGCTTTACACACAACATACCATTGTGTGCTTTTCTAGAAGATGATGGGAAGAAATAACCCCAAAGAGAGATCTGATCTACCATGATTTGAGAAGGAAAGGGTTCACCTATAGCACCAATATACCATTTACCTCTAAATACTCATAAAACTTTGCAGGAATCCACAACACAGTACTCACCAGACAGCTCCCCACCTTAGGAGAGCCCACTCCAATCTCTCTGTACGTGTTTTACTTTGCTGTACTAAATAAATTTCTGCCTACACTATGTTCTTTCAGAAGATGAGAATCAAGAGATATACTGCATGGTTCCACATCTGTTGCTGTGGTTTTAAAAAAAAAACTGACAAAGGCAATTTAAGGAGAAAAGAGTTTATTTTAGCACACAATTCCAGATTACAGTCCATCATAGCCTAAAAAGCAGTAGGAACTTGTAACAGCTAGTCAGACTACATCTACAAATCAAAAGCAGAGAGAAATCAGTGCTTGCTTACTTCTAGTGTTTAGCTCCCTTTCTCTACATTTTTATATATAAGCCAGGACTCAAGCCCAGGGAATAGTGCTGTCCACAGTGGGCTGTGTCTTCCCACATCAATTAGCATGATGAAGACAATTGCCCACAAATACACGTAAAGGCAAACCTAATCTAGGCAACCCCTCATTGAAACTCTCTTCTAAGGTAATTCTAGAATTCATCAAGTTGACAAAACTAACAATCATATGCCCCTGTAACATGAGAAGATTTACAAAAGTCATTCCTCAGCTTCTGTTGTTTTTACTGCCAAAGTTATCAATACAAAAATGTTTCGATTTAAGGTTAAAGACATGGATTAAGAGTTAAGAGCACATTCTGCTCTTCTAGGCAACCTGAGTTTAGCTCCCAGCACCCACATTTGACATCAAACAAGTGTCTCTAACTTCAGCTCCAGGGGACACAAAACACTTCTGGACTCTGAGGCCAATTGCACTTATGTACACACACACACACACACACACACACACACACACACCACAAGCAATAAAAAATTAATGTCTCTATTTACTTCCATGTGTGTAGTAGATATATACATATATACCCTACTTTAATTTTTGAAAGCTTTTCTTTCTAGTTGAACTATTTGCAGATCTTTCCGTATAACAATATTCAACTGCTGGTCAATAAATACATGTTTCACTTACTTGAGATACACCCCCGCCCGCCCTTTTCACTTCAAAGTATTCTGGTTTGAGCCACAAGTTACATGGTTAACCTAATTGTAATCATGTGATTTACATTTCCACAGGGCTAATATAATTGTATTAAAAGAACAGATGCTTTGGTGCCATCATAAGAGAGGCAGAACAGATGCTCAGTTTTCACCCAGCGCAAAGGTCTTTTCTTTTTTTCTCTCTCTCTCTCTTCTTTTTTTGCCTGGTAGCTTCAGGGAGCAAGTTTTGATGCTGTTGTCACGTTAATTACATTTCTTGCCCCTTCCAGTTATGTTCCATTTTAATGATGCCCAAGAAAAGGAGTCTAACTTCCATGTACCTAAGGACTTAACCCAGGAAGGTTGCTAAAAAGATTTGCCCTTGGGTGGCCATAGATCCTACAGTCACACCCAGGGTGAGCTAATCACCCTTGTTCTTTGGATCGGTTCTCACACCAGAAAAGTCAGCTAGAGAAAGCCAATAGCTTTTCCCATACATTTCTCCTTTCTTTTTCTTCTTTCCTTTCTCCATTCTCAATGAGTTACCTACCACAACAAGTAAAACAGCAATAAAGTCTTTTTGACATTGAAACATAAAGAAGTGTCCTTAAATACTTATGGACTTTTCAGCTGAATATTTTGCCAAATGGGTTGATTATTTATGTTTGTTCTCATGGAAACTCCACTTCAGTTCTTTTCCAGCATGTGAACAGCTACCCTATAATATCTTATAACTGGATTGGCCCAGATCACTACAGTGGGAGAAGCCAGGCATGCCTTCATACTTGGGCATTTCTATTTTTACAATTGTAATGATCACTAATGTGTTTCCGTTGCTTCTGTTCTGGACTATTTCCATCCTCTATCTTGTGCATTAATTAGGATCATCCTAGTAGCTCTGAAATCTCAATGGTGCAAGCAATCAAGGTCGATTGCTCTCTAAAACAATGTCCAGTGAGTTGTGGAGCTGGGGAAGTGGTTGTATCTCTGATCCACAGAACAGTCCAGTGACCCAGGCCAATGAGTAGTTATAATAGCCTACACTGCTTCCATCTACTTTCTACTAGCCATTAGCCAATTACACCTAATTATACCTAACCACAAGGAAAGTTGATGTAGTCCAGTTGTGAGGGCAGGAGGAAAGGAAACCATTTTAGTCAAGAAGCATACAGACTCCATCACAAATCACATACCGTCTCTGTGGTCAATGGAACTTCACAACAGGCACAGTGAAAGCTTTCTGAAGAATAATTCTCCATGTACTATGTATAATAAGCTCACTGCCAAAAGTACATTGTGAGTGTATGTTAAATGTTTCCAATTGGCTTCATTTACTGGAGAACATGCTCATTCTGTTTTAAGAAGTGGTAACATAGCAAAATGTGCAGATTATGTAGAGAGACTGAAGAAGTTTATCTCTGACAAGAATGTGATGCAAATCGATCCGTCTTTCTCTTAGAACGTTTAAGTATTTAGTCAGCTGATTCATACTGTGACTATGCATAAAAAACAATAGACAAAGTTCTGGATCTGTACTTCAGTTTTGCTGAATTTACGGAACAAATCTTAGACATAATAATATAGTATTAAAATCCGGTGGTCTTTTGAATTGCTTGTCAACAGGTTTGCAATTGCAGTTTCTAAATGAAGTCCTCCAAGACTATTTTGAAAGTGTTTGCTGCTGCAGTGATAGTTTTAAAAATCTACTTGTATTTTGCAGATACCTTGCAGTCCTAGTTACTCCTCCCCCATCTTTGCCAGTTCTCATCCTGATCATAAAAGGAAGACATTCTGAAATGTTCTCCTCTGCAGTCCTGAGCAGTCATCTTTCCCCTCTACCGCAATCTCTAACTTCATCACATTTTTGTCAACATACTTATGAAAATGAATTACTCTACAATGGCAGTGGTCGGAAAGAATCCAAAACATGCATTTTGTGAATCTTTGTTCACACTGATGATAATCATATTAAGAAAACACATTTCCAAAAATACTTTCACAAAATCTTTCGACGATAGCAAAGGAAAATGATGTCATTCAAAAATTAAAGTACATTTTACACAAGTTAGCTCAGTTCTGTTCCTAGAGGTTATGGGGGGGTTGTTTTGTTTTACTTCTCCATTCTTCTCTCAACCATTCTCAAATATGGTTGATTTTTTTTCCCCTGACTTCAAATTCATTACACATACTGGGATCCTTTGCAAAGGGCACATCTGGAAAACAGTATTAAGGTTCAAGCTCCAGAGTCACATATAAATAAATTCTTACTACTCTTTAAATTAGTTGTAAATATCAATTATACTTAAGTATTCTACAGAGATCTTTAGCTCATTCATTCATTCATTCATTCATTCATTCATCCTCTTGTCCTTTGTGTACTTCCCAAGTACACACCATTTACATGTTCTTTGTCTTAGGCACTGAGGATCACATGGTGAACAAGACATAGAAAGTCTTTTCCCTCATGGAATTTCCATTCCAATGGATGCAACAGACAAATATACACAACATATGCAATGACACTGTGGTCATTTGAAGGAGAATGCCCTCATTTTTGATTGCTGGTCCCCAGTTGGTAGAACAGTTTGGGAAGGATTAGGAGATGTGGCTTTGTTGAAGGAGGTGTATCATGGAGACAGGCTGTGGAGTTTCTAAAGTGCATATCATTCTCATGTTCTGTCTCTCTGTCTCTGTGTCTCTGTCTCTGTCTCTCTCTCTTTCTCTCTCTCTCTCTCTCTCTCTCTCTCTCTCTCTCTCTCTGTGTGGTTCTGTGGTTCTGTGTGTCTGTGTGTCTGTGTGCATCTTGAGCCTTCATTCTTGCTCCCCTCCATCCATGATGGTCATGAACTCCAACACTCTGAAATCATGAGCCCCAAATTAAGTATTTTTATTGTATATGTTGCTTTGGTCATAGTGTTTTGTCATTGCAATAGAAAAGTAACTGAGAGAGGTATATTCTATTAGCAAATGCTGATTTTGTGACTTCTCCTGTCTTAACCATAGATCAATGTAAACATACACATTCTGACCATTCTGACATCACTCTTATAATATTTGACACTTTAAAAGAGCTGCAGAATAATAAAGGATAAACGAGACATAGATCCTTGACTGGAATAAAGAATATTGTATTTTGTTATTAGTTTTTATTCCATCCTTTTAGCATTGTACCCTCCTCTTTCTACCACCCAAAACAAAATGGTAGGGTCTCAGATCATTGCTGTTAGGTTACTTAATTTCTTCCCATTGTAGGAAAACAGATTTTTCAAGAATCCTGAGATATCTTCTCTGGTCATTTTAATCTACAAATGATGAGAGTTATGTTCAAAAAGATAATTTCCCAAGATCACAAAAGTAGTTGAATAAAAGGTGGGACTAGATTCCAGCTCTTCATTTCCAGAAGAGAGTATGCAGTAAAATCAATATAGTAATAAGAAACCTTAGCAAACTTAGCTACATAGAGTACAGCTTTTAGCCAAGTGTGGTGAAACATACCTTTAATCCCAGCAATTCAGAGGCAGAGGCAGAGGCAGAGACAGAGGCAGAGAGGCAGAGGCAGAGGCAGAGGCAGAGGCAGAGGCAGAGGCAGAGGCAGAGGCAGAGGCAGAGGCAGAGGCAGAGGCATATAGGCAGAGGCAGAGGCAGAGGCAGGCACATCTCCATGAGTTTGAGGCCAGTGAGGACTACATAGTGAGATCCTGTTTAAAAACAAAACTGAAAACCAAAGAAAGCATTGACTTTGAGGATGGAAGCTCAAAGATTGGAAATGTGTTTTTGTTTAGAGAGTCATTTTCACTTTTTGTGATTTGCTGGTTTGCTTTCTTTGTTTGTTTTGAGGCAAAGTCATCCCGTTTTGTAACCCAGAAGGGCCTGAGACTCACTATATAACCTAGCTTGACTTTGAATTCATGACTATTAATTCTTTGATTGTGTCTCCTGAGTGTTTGGATTCTAGAAACATGAAGTAGAAATTTCTGGTTTCTTCGGGAGACTCAGTTATGTCATATGATGTTTTGCTGAAGCAGACACATGAAAGGAAATGAGTTTTTAAAAAGTATATAAATATGACCCCAAAGACAGTGGGGGAAGTCTCTGCCTTCGGTTCAACTTGCACTGCATTACTGATCTTTGCTTGTCATGATTTCATAGATAGTAACTCACCAAAGAACTTCTCATGATATTCCAACAGCTTCTTTCTGCTTCTGTGGACAATTGGCAGCCATTTGGTACCCATGATTTCTTCTAGATCGAACTGCCATTGCTGATTCATGAGTGGTGATTGCCAAGTGGACTGGACTACTGATAACAAAGCTTGAAATAGCACCAAAGAATTATTTCTAAAGAGATCCACAACCCCTGTTTTCTAATAACCTATCTTTTCCACTACCTCTATCAGGTGGTGGGCTAGAACAGAACTATTTAAGAACTCTTATGAGGGGGGTGGGGATTTAGCTCAGTGGTAGAGCGCTTGCCTAGCAAGCGCAAGGCCCTGGGTTCGGTCCCCAGCTCCAAAAAAAAAAATCATGAGATTTTGAAAAATTTAAGCCTACAAGAACATATAATCAAGCATAGCTCTTACACATACCACTAAGTCCTTTTCCTCTTTTCTGTCTCTCTACCATGCTTCTTTGAAGGAGTTTCATTTTTATTACAAAGATTTCTTCTAACAAATCCGTACGACTGAATCTATTACTAGAAATTGGGAAAACAAGTGGCTTAGTTGTTTTTCTATTGCTGTAGTAAAAGATAATGTCCAAGGTGGCTTATGGAAAAAAGTGCTCATTTGGGGCTTATAGTTTCAGAGTGCTACATTCCATTATCATCATGATGAGGGCAGCTAGCAGGCAGGCATGGCACTAGAGCAGTTGCTGAGACATCTCATCTTGAGACATAACCATGAGGCAGAGGGAAACAGTGTGAGTGCCATGGACTTTTGAAACTTCAAAATCCATCCCCAATGGCATACCTCCTCTAACAAGACCATATCCCCTAATCCTTCCCAAACAGTTTCACCTACTGGGGATCAGACGTTCAAATATATGAGTTTATGGGGGCCATTATCATTCAAACCACTACAATAAGGCATCTAATAAAAATAACTCAATTGAATATAGTCCCTCAAGCAAAGTCAATGTCTTTCTAAGCATTACTTTCATAATGATTTTTTAAAAAATCCAACTGTGAGTAGGGGGAGAAAACTCAGTAGTTAAGAGCACTTGCTGCTCTTTCATGGGACCTGGGATCAATTCCCAGAACCCATGTGGTGGTTCACACCTGTCTATAATTCCAGTTCCAGAGGATATGACACCCTCACAGAGATATACAGGCAGGCAAAACACCAATTCACATTTTAAAAAAATCCAACTATCTATGATTTAGCTGAGAACAAACAAATAAAAATAAATTGAAAATTTCCCAGCAGTACATGGGAAAACTTTAATAAGATCAAAAAGTGTAAACTAAAATTTCAGCATGTCACCTTTTGTAGATTGTCAGGCATCTGTCCCTAAGGTCAGCCCCTAGCACTTATGAGTATTGATGAGGTAAGCACACTCATGTACTGGCTAGGGGGCAGGCATATTTATATAACCATTCTGAAGTTATTTCAGAAAAATACTTCAATAGCTCTCGAAATGTATATGTCTTTTGACTCAAAAATAAATATCTCAAATATATATATATATATATATATATATATATGCTAAATAGAAGAGATCAGAGATCCCACCAGTAGTGCCTGGGCAGTTGTATTCATCACAGTGTTATTTTTGAAATCCATAGGTAGAAATGGCTGGCAAGATGGCTCATCTGGTAAAGGTACTTGCCTGGAAAGCCTGACAAGCTAAGCTCAATATCTAGGACCTGACTCTTGAAAGTTGCCCTTTCACCCACATTTGGCACTATGGCATACACAGGACTGCATTAACATGTATCAAATACACAAACACATATACATATACAACAACAGTAGTTATAATAAATAACTTTAAAGTAGAAAAAAAATAACCCACCAAAAATGACTATGAGTGCATAATCCATGGTATATTACTACAATGTGAATTGTTTTTAATGACTACTTAATGATACAGGCCAAATACAGCATAAAAAGTTAAATCAGAGTTTATCATCCAGAGAGAAGTTTCCCAACCCAGGAGTATTTGGTTAAAAAAAATCTGGAGGTATATTTGCTTGTCACATGCTAAAAATGGGTGCTATTGTCATCTAGTAACCAGAGAACAAGGATGTATTGAATACCCTGTGATAAAACAGAAATCCCCCAAGACAAACAGCCCACCCAAATTACAATAGTACTGTCATAGTTTGTTTTTCTATTGCTTCAATAAACAACAAGACCAAAAGCAACTTGAGAAGGAAAGGGTTTATTTTATCTAACAGACTATAGCTCAAAATCAAATGAAGCCAAGACAGAAACTTGAAGCAGAAACTAGAGAGAAATGCTGCTTGCTGGATTGCTTAATTTTTTCTTATATAGTTCAGGCCTACTTTCCAAGGTATGGTGCCACCCACAATGGGCTGGGCCTTCCCATGTCAGTCATCAAATAAGATAACTACCTACATACATGTCAAATAGAAATATGCACTGTGGCATGTAGGCCCAGAACATGGAGGGAATGATCCTTACTCCTACCAGTCTCAAGATTTAGATTTTCTGGGTTTGAACATATCTTGTCTTCATTCCTGCTTCAGGCCCACTCCCCAAGTCACAGAGCTCACTTTGCCCCACAAAATAAGTCATACTTGGAATGAGGATTGTCCAGCAGGCTGGGAACATGGAAAGAAGAGATGTTGCATCTTGAGCTAGAATTTCTTTAGGAAACCTCATCTTTTTTTTTAAGGTCTATAAATGATAAGGTTATAATCCCCTCTATTACTGAGGGTACTCTGCTTTACTTAAGCTATATTTAATTAAAATACTTGGAAGACTAGAGGGATAAGTTGGCTCTTAGAGTGTTGCTGCACCCCCATAACAAGCCAAGAAGCCTCTAACTCCAGCTCTGAGGTAGGTAGAAAGAGGATGCTTGGGGTTAAGTTCCAGATTAGCAGAGAAAACATGATCCCCAGATTCAGGAAGAAACCCTGCCTCAAAAGGATTATGTAGACAGTTGTAGAGAAAAGCACCCAACGCCCTCTTCTGGCCTTCACATCTCTGCACAAGTACATGCACCAGCACACACATGTGTCCATGCATTCACAAAGATACACAGAAAAATAAATAGTCTTGAAATATACCTGGGGATGGTGGAGGTGTAAAAAGAGAGAGTAGGGGGATGAGTGTGACCATAATACATGTGAAATTATCCAAAATTAAATTCATTTTAAAATATATATATATATATATATATAAACAAATAGTTCGAGGAATGGAATAGAGTCCTTGAAAGAAGAAATACTAGAAAAATGTTTAACATCCTTAGCCATTAGGGAAATACAAACCAAGACTGCTTTGTAGTTCCCTCTCAGCCCAGAGTATCTATCATCCAAAAAATAAATTACAATAAATGCTGCAGAGTTTATGGGGAAAGAGGAATGCTTACTCACTGCTGGTGGGAATATAAAATGATACAGCCACTATGGAAATCGGCATGAGGTTTCTCCAAAAACTAAGACTAGAACTGCCATAAGTCCAGCTATACTACCCTTAGGTATAGACCTGAACGAATCCAAGTCATAACACTACAGAGACACTTGAACATTTGTTTCTTGCTTTGATATTCACATAAAAAGTGGAAACACTCATTATTCTAGACAGGAAGGAGAGCGGGGGAGGGAGCAGGAGGGAGGGAGGGAAGGAGGGGGACTGTCTGATTGTTTACTTGCTTGCTTGCTTGCTTGATTATTGATTGATTGATTGATTGATTGCATTTATATAGAAAAAAGTGACATCTGGACTAGTTCTTTAACTGGCTAATACAGATTAGTCAAACTAACACAGAGGCAAGGGCAGCCTATTGATGTGGCCCTTCCATGTAGATATGCCTTCATTTCAAGGCACATAGCATAAAGGAAGAGAGTTAAGGTTGAAACAGAAACTAGTTGGTACTGGTTTAGTAGCTGCCTGAGAGCAAATGTTCCATGGTAATGTCATGGTTTGAGTACGCTTGGCCCAGGGGGTGGCACTATTTGGAGGTGTAGTCTTGTTGGAGTAGGTGTGTCACTGTAGGGGTGGACTTTAAGACCCTCCTCCTAGCTGCCTGGGAGTCAGTATTCTGCTAGCTGCCTTCAGATGAAGATGTAGAACTTCTCAGCTCTGCCTGCACCATGCCTGCCTAGATGCCGCCACGCTCCAATCTTGACGATAATGGACTGAACTTCTGAACCTTACACCAGCCCCAAATATATGTTGTCCTTGAAAGAAAAATTATACAGATTTAAGGTTTAAAAATATGAAGTTAAAAGAGTAAGTTTCAAAATTCACAAACTCAGGGCTAAACACTGTGAAAAGCAAGTCCAGGCAGCCCCGCCCTGCCACTAGAACTAACAGACCATAAAAGGAAAGGAATGCAGAACAGACCCGGAGTACCGGATCTGACTCACAGGCCACCTGGCAGGAAGAGATAAGCCCCCAGCCCCTGACATTCAGGATGCCCCAAACCTGCCAATGTGTGTAGCTATACCTTATTACCTCATCATGTGAAATAGCCAATCATATGTGAACATGTCTATGTGCCTCGTTTGAATCCACCAATCCCCGTAACTATGCATCTTCTTCTGTACTCCCGCTTCTGCTTCCCCAAACCCTATAAAAGCCCCATGCTGGAGCTGCTGGGCGCGCAAGTCCTCCGAAGAGACTGTGTGCCCGCAGGAACCTGTGTTTTCCAATAAACCTTCTTTCTGATTGCATCCGAGTGGACTCGGCTCGGTCGTTGGGCGCTTGGGTCTCCTCCTGAGGGAAAGGTCCTCTCCGGAGATCTTTCAGTCCTCACAAGATTTGCCTTGGTCATGGTGTCTGTTCACTGCAGTAAAACTCTGACTAAGATAGGTGAGGAAATTTGAGAAATGTTTGGCTAAACAAATTGAAACCAATTATTTTCCAGGTAAAATGAGAGTGGGGAGGCTTTCTCAGCAGGAGAAGTGGGGTACTCAAAGCTCTCAAAATGGTTGCTAGGTGTTATTATATACTATGAACAGAGAGTATAAATGAATTTATGCATCTGGCCAGAGATGTCTGAGCAGAGTGAGGTACATAGGGGGCCACCAAGTAGAGTAGCATATAGGCTAAAAAAACTTAAAATATATTAGCAGTTTTAATTTTATTCAAGAGGGTCCCCAAGCTTTATTCATAGCTTTGCAGAATGGGAGTGTTCTCAGCCAGATAATAGTTGAAGAAAGTATTCGTGTTGCTGGGTGCGGGATCCTTTGGGCAAAAAGCAGAGAAGCCATCAAAAATGCAGGTGGATCTTGAAGGTCATCAGCTCTGGTGGAACTTAAGTGGGAATGAGAAGGAAGCAAGGCTTTCTACTAAGATGGCACTGAAAAAAAAGAAGGAAGAAGGACGCCTACTCTTCCTAAAGCCAAGAAAGTAGAGAAGGCATGGTCTTTAAAAAAAAAAAGGAAGGGGGGTTTGTACATCACCTACCTTCCAGCAGCCCAAGACCCTGAAGCTCCAGAAACAGACCAAAAACTGTCAAAAGAGCTTACCCAAGAGAAACAATGCTATGCTATCATCAAGTTGCCCCTGAATACTGAGTCAGTCATGAAGAAGATAAAAGAAAACAGCACACTTGTGTTCATTGTGGATGTCAAGACTAACAAGCATCAGATCGAATAGGTTGTGCAAAAGCTCTCTGACATTGATGTGGCCCAAGTCAATAAAGGCCTGACGGACAGAAGAAGACAAATGTTCTATGGCTGCCTTCTGATTATGATGCTCAGGATGTTGTTAACAAAATTGGGACCATCTAAACCGTCCAGCTGGCTGATTTTAAATACCCATTTTTCCACCATAAAAACAAAATAAAAAAAAAGGAAGCAGGAAGCAGCTGGAGGGATGGTTCAAGAGAAGTTCCTGATCTTTTATAGGACCTGAGTTGGATTCCCAGTCTTCATGTGCAGTTCACAACTGCCTAAATAACTCCAGCTCTAGAAGATCCTTTGTCCTTTACTGGCCTCCATCAACACACACACACACACACACACACACACACACACACGGCACAAAGAGAGACACATGTAAATTAAAAATAATATTTTTTAAAAAATTAAAAAGGATACAGAAAAGCCAAGAAGTTTTTTAGAGAAAAAAATATTCTTAGGGACTGTGACTATGGCTTAGTCAGGAAAGTGCTTGCCTTGTAAGCATGAAGACCTGAGTTCAATCTCCAGTACCCATGAAAAAAGCCAGATGTAGTGGCATACCCTGGCAAGCCTAGTGTTGGGGAGGCAAAGACAGGAAGTTGATGAGGAACTGCTGAACAGCCCCTTCTAGGTAACGGACTTTGTGAGCTCTAGGCCAGGGAAAGACTCTAGATGTTAACATTTTGTCTAAACTCTACCCCACAATTATCTGGCAATAGCCAGATATGCTAAACTCACTATAAAAGGGGCTGATTGCCCACTCCTCTCCTCTTGCTCTTGCCTTCCTTCTTCCTCTCTCTCCCCATCCCCTTCTCCCTCTCTCTCCAAATGCTCAAGGCTCTCTCTCTCTCTCTCTCTCTCTCTCTCTCTCTCTCTCTCTCTCTCTCTCTCTCTGCCTTTCTCTGCCTCTACTACCTCTTGACTCTCCTCCCCATGCCATGAATAAACTATTCTATACTATACATGTGGCTGGTCCCTCAGCAGGAAGGGATCCTTCAGCATGAGCCTGCTGAGGCATCCCCTTCTCCCACACCTTACCACACATCCACCAAACGTATCCCCTCTCTCTATCTTTTTATAAATACATCATTTGTCTCAAAATAAGATGAGTGACTAACATCAGGAATAATATGTGAAGTTGCCCTCTGGCCTCTACATGCATGTACACAGACACACAGACATACAGACAGAGAGAGAGAGAGAGAGAGAGAGAGAGAGAGAGAGAGAGAGAGATGAGGGTGCAGAGAGAGAGGGAGAGGGAGGGAGAGACAGAGACAGACACAGAGATTGACAGAAGTAGAAGGAAAGAAGGAAGAGAAGGAGGGAGAGAGGGGAGAGAGAGAGACAGAGACAGAGGGAGGGAGGAGGGAGGGAGAGAGGGAGGAAGGGAGGGAGGGAGGGAGGGAGGGAGGGAGGAAGGAAGGAAGGAAGGAAGGAAGGAAGGAAGGAAGGAAGGAAGGAACAGATGGACTGAGGAGAAAGGAAATGTTTACTGGCAAGTAAAGAAGTTGACTCAGTAGGTAAATGGTCTAGACACACTAGCTACACAAGTCTAATGACCTGAGTTTAATCCCACTTTACAAGCCCCAAGTGATGAAACCCATCTGTAATCCCAGCACTCCCCTATGGCAACATGAGTAGCAGAGGCAGAAAAATCAACCAGAATCTCTTGGGCTACCTAGCCTTGGTATATAGAAGTGCAGTGCAGTGGAGTCCAGCAGAAGACACAAAGGGGACCCTGATTCAACAAGGGAGAAAGCAAGAATCAATTTCCCTAAATAATTGTCCTTTGACAGCCATACATGCCCTGAGGTACATGGGGTATAGGGATTTATGCACTCGCATGCATGTTCTTCTTTTCTCCTCCTCCTCCTCCTCCTCTTCCTCCTCCTCCTCCTCTTCCTCCTCCTCTTCTTCCTCCTCCTCCTCTTCCTCCTCCTCCTCCTCTTCCTCCTCTTCCTCCTCCTCCTCCTCTTCCTCCTCCTCCTCCTCCTCTTCCTCCTCTTCCTCCTCCTCCTCTTCCTCCTCTTCCTCCTCCTCCTCTTCCTCCTCTTCCTCCTCCTCCTCTTCCTCCTCCTCCTCTTCCTCCCTCCCTCTCTCTCTCTCTCTCTCTCTCTCTCTCTCTCTCTCTCTCTAATTTTCACTTGGGAAATAATTACAGATCTATTAATCACATCGTATTAAAGGTTACTTTTACAGTTCATCCAGTCTCAGATGCCAAACAGCTCTTTCTTCCCAAGCAAAAAGTGAAGGATCTTTATGTAAGAGGTCAAATTGACATAAACTCCATTCATCTCATTGTGTCATTAGTGGGCTGCTTCTTACAATAATATAAAACTTGTAAATAAAATTGAAGAAGCTTCTCAAAGGACAAAAAAGAAACTAAACAAGGAGGAAGACTGTAACAGGGACTAAAAACAATATCATTGAATAAATCTATAAAAAGGCCGTGTTAATAAATAAAAGAATGTCTTTAAATACCACCACCAATGAGAAGCTTCATGTGTGCCAGGAATCACAGAATAAATACAACATACTTTTTTTTCTACAAAGCTTTGATCCTCTATCTTGCCAGCTGGGCATTTCATAGAAACACATAAAACTGTTTTTGTTCTTCACCATGACCCCCAATTAAAACACTACGGCAAGTATTAAGTTTCTAGAACTACTCAGTCTCTAAGAGTAAACAGAGCAGACCTTCTTTACACACACCATGGCCCAAAGGACTGGATGAGGGTTGAATAACACAAGTTCTGCCCTCACAACTGACCACATGAACCACTTCTCCTTTCTGAACCTGGTTTCTTGTCTTTAGAATGGAGAAAATTTAGAACAAAATGACATGATTAAATATACTATGGAAATAAGCATTTTGTCAACTAGGAATTCATAGAGGCAGGCACTTTAACTTGCCCCAGCCCTACTTTGGGTAGGGAGAGGTAATAGGAGCCCTATAGGAGAACAGGGCTGAAAGCCACGGTAAAGAACTTCGAGACAAATCCCTTTGTGAACTGCAAACAAGGTTCTATGTGAACTTTATGTGAGAGACATGAACAAATACCTACTCACTCCAGCACCAGTGACAGATCAAAGTATGGATTCTGCCAAGTGTGACTTAATGAACTAATGAGTGTATTGGGGAGATTTAAAGGAGCATGGGTGACCCAAAGACAGAAACGTCACTGTGGAATCTCACTCCAGCACGGGCAACAATCTCCCCACAACTACACAGATGGAGACTCCACCTAAGTTCACCCTCCATACTCAAATACTCTAACATAGTGGTCCTCAGTGACTAGTTAATACAGTTGTGGTTACCCCAACCATAAAATTATTTTCATTTCTATGCCATAACTGTAATGTTGATATTGTTATGATTTATGGTGTAAATATTTTTGAAGCTAGAGGTTTGCCAAAGAAGTTGTGATCCACGGGTTGAAAACTGTACAGAGATTGTACAGCTGGAGCAGAATTACTACAGTTGGGAGGGGCATGAAAGAGACGGTGGCTGAGATCTGGGATGAGGAGCTAATAACCCTCCTCATCCTTCTGTGAGGAAGCATCATCAAACTCAGTCTTGCAGGCTTCTTTCTAGTCACAGCTATTCTGATAACAAAAGTAATGTTAGGTTGTTACATTCAGAGGTTCATGTTCCACAACACACGAGAATCTCTGGAGTTCAGAGGGATGGGGAAAAGCACATATGGGCTGAGGATATAACTCAGCAGTAGAGTGAGCCAAAAGTTTAAAGAAAAACACCTATAACCCAGAACTTGGCCTCCTTCCTCATCCCCCAACTCGTTGCCATGGAAACCCCTAATCACACTTTCAAGGCTTCATTAGAGCTGCCATTTTGAGTGTAATAAAGACAGAAAATATGGCTTTAATATAGTTAGCTTTTCATTAATTGCTTTTGTAGGAGAATTTTTCTGCCATTTAATGAATATGAAAGCAAACAGCAGTAATTTTCCCAAAAGGCCAGAGAAAGAGAACATATGGGTGCTTCTCCTCCTGGAATGGCTTGCTTGCTCTTGCCATCTCAAATGAGTTCGAAGTTGCTGTTCACCCAATAGGTGCGACAGAAACTTGGAAAGCATTAACCATGATGACAGTCCTATTTCTGAGAAATCATCAGCCATGGCCTCCTGCCACATCAGCTGCTAAGAATAGTAAGGATCCAAGCCACAGAAACTCCACAGTACCAAAGGAGTCTGGTCTGTAAGGCATGTTAGCAAGCACACAGACCCAGGAAAATTGAGAGAAGACTATGTACATGATAACGACAGGTTTTATTTATAGCTCCTAATCATTGAGCACTTTCAATACAGTGAGGCACTATGTTCACTCTTTCTACCCCTCTTTGCATCCCCTCACTGAATTCTTACTCCCAAATCTCAAAAAGTAAGTACTATTGTTGACTATTGTTGCTCACACTCTTAAAGAAAAACCAAAGGTTAGGAAAGTCAGTAAACCTTAGCCCAGAGAAGAAAAGGAAAATGGAGTAAAGCCACCACAGAAACAAGAATTTCAAAGGGGCTGGGAAGATGGTTCCTGGGAGGAAAATGTACAAACATGAGCTATTGAATCTGGATCCCCCAGAACCCATGTAAAGAGTCAGGCATGGCAGCACATGACTGTACTCCTAGTACCAAGGGCATGGTGCAAACACAGGAGGATCCTCCAGCCCTTGCTCCTCAGCCATTCTAGTTGAATTGGTGAACTTCATAGTCAGTGAAACACTATCTCAACAAATAAGGTGGAGAGTGATGGAAGATAGATCAGGTCTATTGATCAAGTAGGCTTCATTCCAGGGATGCAGGGATGATTCAACATACAGAAAGCCACCAATGTAATCCACTATGTAAACAAACTCAAAGAAAAAAACGACATGATCATTACGTTAGATGCTAAGAAAGCATTTGATAAAATTCAACACCCCTTCATGTTAAAAGTATTGGAAAGATCAAGGCCCATACCTAAACATAGTAAAAGCAATATACAGCAAAGCAGTAGCCAACATCAAATAAATGGAGAGAAACTTGAAGCAATCCCACTAAAATCAGGGACTAGACAAGGCTGCCCACTTCAATATAGTACTCAAAGTCCTACTCAGAGCAATCAGACAACAAAAGGAGGTCAAAGGGATACAAATTAGAAAGGAAGAAGTCAAAATATCACTATTTGCAGATGATATGGCAGTATACTTAGTAGTTCCACCAGAGAACTAACTACTAAGCCTGATAAACAACTTCAGCAAAGTGGCTGGGTATAAAATTAACTCAATCAAATCAGTAGTAGCCTTACTCTACTCAAAGGATAAATGCCAGGAGCTATGTCGATGCCCACACCAACACGGCCCCAAGAACCGTGCGTAAGCCTGTGGGATTAAAACACACACACACACACACACACACACACACACACACATGGGTTATTCCTGTTAAGAAAGAATGCCCCTTCTGTAGCTTTATTTTCTGAATATATACTCCAAGTAGACCAGGTGGAAAAATCTAGGAAGCACAGTGGGAAACCCCAGCTCGAGACTTCAGTGACAAAAGACCAAAAGACCAAATACGTGCCCCCAATTTACTTGGGAGAAATCCGGAAGACCAGCCTAAATCTCAAAAACAAAGACTGAGAAGACAAAAGACAGGAACTAATCTACCATCGCCCAGGTGTGTCTCTACTGGGTCAGACTGCTCCTTTGTTAGGAACAAAAGGCTTCCACATGTATCAGCAGGGCTCAGCAGGGGTCAAACCCTGCAAGGGACCCAGAAGGCTCTGAAAGAGCTAAGCCCTCTTACACACCCTCTGTCTCAGGAATGTTTCAGAATGTCAAGACCACTTACACCCTCTGAGGAACCTCGCCAGTTATCTGTACTTATCAACACACCTACAATTTGTGGTTTAGGGTTACAAGAACCAAAAGAACAGTGGGAGGGGGTGAAGGTAGTGAAATTGGTCTTGGGCCCTGCATGGCCTTCTTGCTTGCTTGTCTTTATAAGCCACTGCCCAGAAATAAAATTTGAGAGCTTGATCAGACAATCGACTTGCTCTCCTTCTTTGCACCTCCTGTCCCCCATTCTATCGCCCTCTCCTAGGTCTCCACTGAAGCCACCTCAGGCTGGGGCAGATGAACAGGCTGAGAAAGAAATTAGGGAAATGACACCCTTCACAATAGTCCCAAATAACATAAAATATCTTAGTGTGACTCTAACCAAGCAAGTACAAGATCTGTAAGACAAAAACTTCAAGTCTTTGAAGAAAGAAATCGATGAAGATCTCAGAAGATGAAAAGACCTCCCATGCTCATGGATTGGCAGGATTAATATTAGTAAAAATGGCCATTTTGCCAAAAGCAATATACAGATTTAATGCAATCCCCATCAAAATTCCAACACAATTCTTCTTAGAGTTAGACAGAACAATTTGCAAATTCATCTGGAATAACTAAAAACCCAGAATAGCTAAAACTATCCTCAACAATAAAAAGACATCTGGGGGAATCACTATCCCTGAACTCAAACAGTATTACAGAGCAATAGTGATAAAAAAAAGTGTATGGTATTGGTACAGAGATAGGCAAGTAGAACAATGGAATAGAATTGAAGATGCAGAAATGAAGTCACAGGCCTATATTCACTTGATCGTTGAAAAAGGAGCTAAAACCATCCAGTGGAAAAAAGACAGCATTTTCAACAAATCGTGCTGGTTCAACTGGAGGTCAGCATGTAGAAGAATGCAAATCCACCCATTCTTACTGCCCTGGTCAAAGCTTAAGTCCAAGGGGATCAAGGACCTCCACATAAAACCAGATACACTCAAATTAATAGAAGGAAAAGTGGGAAAGAGCCTTGAACACATGGGCACTGGGGAAATTTTCCTGAACAAAACACCAGTGGCTTATGCTCTAAGATCAAGAATCAACAAATGGGACTTCATGAAAGTGCAAAGCTTCTGTAAGGCAAAGGACACTGTCATTAGGACAAAAAGGCAACCAACAGATTGGGTAAAGAGCTTTACCAATCCTACATCCGAAAGAGGGCTAATATACAATATATACAAAGAACTCAAGAATTTAGACTCCAGAGAGCCAAATAACCCAATTAAAAATGGGGTACAGAGCTAAACAAAACATTCTCAGCTGAGGAATATTGAATGGCAGAGAAGTCCCTAAAGAAATGTTCAACATAATTAGTCATCAGGGAATTTCAGATCAAAATGACCCTGAGATTCCACCTCACACCAGTCAGAATGGCTAAGATCAAAAACTCAGGTGACAACAGATGCTGGCAAGGATGTGGAGAAAGAGGAACACTCCTCCATTGTTGGTGGGATTGCAAGCTGCTACAACCAGTCTGGAAATCAGTCTGGAGGTTCCTCAGAAAATTGGACATTGTACTACCTAAGGACCCAGCTATACCTCTCCTGGGCATACACCCAAATGATGCTCCAACATATAACAAGGACACATGCTCCACTATGTTCATAGCAGCCTTATTTATAATAGCCAGAAGCTGGAAAGAACCCAGATGCCCTTCAGCAGAGGAATGGATACAAAAAAATGTGGTACATTTACACAATGGAATATTACTCAGCTATCAAAAACAATGACTTCATGAAATTCATAGGCAAATGGATTGAATCAGAACATATCATCCTGAGTGAGGTAACCCAATCCCAAAAACCACACATTGTATGCACTCTCTGATAATTGGATATTAACTAGAATTACCCAGATACAATCCACAGACCACATGAAGCTCAAGAAGGACGACCAAATTATGGACACTTCTATCCTTCTTATAAGGGGGAACAAAAATACTCATAGGAGCAAATATGGTGACAAAGTGTGAAGAAGAGACTGAAGAAATGGCCACTCAGAGCCTGCCCCACCCGGGGATCCAACATATATATATATATATATATATATATATATATATATATATATATATATATATATATACACACAGCCACCAAAAGTAGACAATACTGATGAAGCCAAGAAGTGCATGCTGACAGGAGCCTGATATTGCTGTTTTCTGAAAGGTTCAGCCAAAGCATGTCAAATACAAAGGTGAATGCTAGCAGCAAATCATTAAACTGAGAATGGGACCCCGGTTTGAAGAATTAGAGAAAGGATTGAAGGAGCTGAAGGGACTTGCAACTCCATAAGAACAATAATACCAACCAATCAGATGTCCCAAGGCCTAAACCACTACCCATTGCTCCAGCTACATATGTAGCAGAGGATCGTCTTGTTGGGCATGAATGAGAAGAGAAGCCCTTGATCCTCCCAAGGCTGAGTCCCCCAGTGTAGGGGAATGTCAGGGCAGGCAGGCCGGAAGGGGAAGTGGTTGGAGAGGGGGAACACCTTTATAGAAGGGGAGTGGGAGGGGATACGGGGCTTATCGACAGGAAACAGAGAAAGGAAATAACATTTGAAATGTAAATAAAAAATATCCAATAAAAATGAAAAAAACAAGGAGTTTTCATACTTTTTAGGGGTACAGGTTACATCAGCACGGTTACAGTTTAAACTTATTGGCTAAGCATATTGACTTTGAATCTATTGACTAGCAAGCATGGGATTATGACATGCATTCGAATTCTATGTGGGGCCAGAGGGTCAGGTGACCGTCAGTCTGTATATTCTGCAGTTTTTCAAGAATGTTGATGAAAGAACCCCAAATTGGGGAGACTCACACTCCAGTCTCGGGATGGCGGTGTGCCCCAGGAAACACGAGAAGCCGATCTTGATGTAACAACAAGAGGCAGCTTTATTAACGAGATCTCGGGCCGACACGCATCTCACGCAGGAGATAGAGGAGCCGACCACGAGCCTCTAAAGGCAGGGGTTTATATAGGGAAAGCCAGGGGATTTCGCGAGGTTACACATGATTGGCTGATTCAAATGGTGCACAGTTACTTTTGGCGCGGAGTTACATCAGCAAAGCATACGTGCAATCTAGTATCTCAGCAATGTGGGTAGGGTGACTCATCTCACTCAGCAGGGGGATGACCCATCCTCAAGGAGTGAAGGAAGGGGAGGGGGCGGCTCTTTTTGAAATTTAACTCTTCATTCCCGTTCCTCCCAAGAACTTTGGGTGGAGAATGGAACTTGGCCTAGCCTTGACCAGAGGCAGGAAGCTAGAACTCGGCCTAGTCTTGTCCTGAGGAATAAAGCTGGTGGAAGCCCCTGGGCTCTTTCACCTCTTGCTTTCGCATTAATCTGCCTTGGTGTCTCAGAGGCATCTCAAAGTAAGTACCACTGACCAAGGGTCGGGGTCTTACAGTAGATAGATAGATAGATAGATAGATAGATAGATAGATAGATAGATAGATAGATAGATAGATAGATGATAGAATTCCACAGTGGTACTTGGAGCAGCAGAGGAATAGACACTAGCTCTCATCCTTTCACAGTAATACGCATTGTCTGTCACTGAATCTTAAAGCTACTTATCCAGAATCTAGTTCTTTCTTGCTTCATGAATGTTCAGAAGTTGACCTTGGTAGAGATCAATCACTGTGTAAAAGGCTTGCAGGTGTAGTAATTTGAATAAGAATGGCCCCTAGGCTCATGTATTTGAATGCTTTGTCACCGGAGTATGGCTTTGTTGGAGGAAATGTGTCACTGGGAGTGAGTTCTCTCCCTCTCTCTCTCTCTCTCTCTCTCTCTCTCTCTCTCTCTCTCTCTCTCTCTTCCCTCCCTCTCTCCCTCTCCTTCTACCTCTCCTTCTCCCTCCTCCTCTCCCTGTGGATCAAGTTGTATCTCCCAACTTCTTCTCCATCTCCAATACCATGATTGCCACCATGCTCCCCACCATGATGATCACTCTGAAACTAAGCAAGTCTCAATTAAATGAGTTGTCTTGGTGATGGTGTCAACTGTGCAAGGATGAGAAACCTGAGTTCAGATCCCAGCCTCCATGTCAAAGTATGGTAGGTCAGAGAGCACCTGCATTCCCAACACTGGCAGGTAGAGGTAGGAAGATCCTGTGGCTTGCTGGACAGCCAGTCTACCTGAAGCAGCAAGATCCAGGTTCAATAAAATACCCTGTTCCAACAAAAATAATATGGAGAGCAACAGAGAAAGACAAACACAAACTCAATCCTTGGCCTTCATTCGCACACCATAAGAAAATGCATGCACCCACACATGACCATTTGATCCATCTTTTCTCTCGTCCCCCTCACCAAAAGCAAACAGGACAGAACAGCAGATTGAATCAGAGGCTATCCTACAGATATGGCTTGGCTGATAGTGCTTGCCTAGAAAATTGGAAGTTATTCATGCCAGAAGGTTTCAAGAACATCTTTCATAATTTAAAACACATAATTTAAGAATAATTTTCCTAAAAGATGGGCAAAGAATAAGTTGTAAGGGAAAAGTGTTATTGGATACAGAGAGAAGTGAAAAGGAAGGAACAGAGAGAGTAGTTCATCAAAACACAATACACAAATGTATGAAAACTTTCTTTGGAAAAAATGTTCAAGAATAGTAGCAGGTAGTTCCATTTATCAGCTTCACAGTTCTAGAAAATTTAAAAAAAAAACAGACAAAACAGAAATCATTTCATCTACAAGCTTTGAATATATATGATTGCTAATTTTTTTCCTCAGAAATATTTGCATTTCAAATTTTTCTCCAGAAATAAAACTTGGTCATGTATTTATATCATATGGCTTTTGAATTCCAGAATCTAACTCACATAAGCACTGATTTGTATGTGACTATTTTTATCCTTCCCACCTCACCCCATTCTAAATAGGAAGGGTTCTTCCTTGTGTGTTAACTACACCTTTTTCTCTTGTGGTCTATGAAATGTGGATAATGATATGAGACTTAGGGAAATAAAGCCATTTTTGATGGATTACTCACTGCAGAAACCAAATGAGCCATGCAGTGTTGGAGGCAGAAAGCACTCATGCTTAGGAGAGAGACCCACTGCATGAGATGCCATAGACAGGGATCTGGCTGTTTATTTTGGGTCTTCATTTTCTTAATAAGTTTTCCATGTCACATAAAACTTATATTAATAGATTTGTGGTACTGGGGGTGTACCTCAGTTGATAGGGCACCTGCCTGGGATACACAAAGCTCTGAATTCCATCCCACACATGGCACAGAAAGCCTGCCTGATGTCAAACCTGTAATCCCAACACTCTGAACATAGATCAGACAGAATTAAATGTTCAAAGTCACAAGTGGGTACACAGTGAATTTCAAGCAAGCCTAAGATGCATGAAAAAAATTATTGAGGTAGAAAAGAGGATGTGAGGTTTGAGGGTACAGCTTGGTACTTGCCTCGCAAATGGAGGTGGGGGGATCCTAGGTTCAATTCCCAGCATCCAAAGAAAAAAGAAAATGAGAAAGAAGGGATGGGAGGAAAAAGAGAAGAAAAGGAGATGAAGTAGAGGGAGGGAAGAAAGAGGGGGAAAAGAAAAGAAGAAAAGGGGGAAAGCAGAAGTGGTTGAGGGAGTACTGAGAAATTAGATAAAAGAAACAAAGGCTCTAAACACTTGAGTGGGAGCCAAATTCAAGGAAGAGTTTTTAATGACTAAAGGGGAAATGGGAAGAGAACTTTTTTTTTTATTTTATGAGCCACTATCAGACAGTGTTTAGAAGTCCCATTGCAAGGCATCCTAGCAAGTCTGACAATGATAAAGATGTCCAAAAAGGATGCTCTTTGAAGCTTTGCTGACAGTGTTAATGTACTCTCCCACTGGCATTTGTTTTTCTAAGAGACCAAGTACAGATGTAAATGACTGCCAATTATTGTTTCTGCTACAAGGCTGTTTCTTTGAAAGCAACTCTGCTCAGACAATGAGCCAACTGGGGTCCCAACTACATTTGGGTTACACAATGTAACAGAAAAATGCCCTCTCTTTTCAGGAAAAATAAACGGTCCTTGGACATATTGTACAAAGATACCTCTGGCTGTTATTTGGAGGTGAGCTGGAACAGAAGTTGAATGTCATCTGGATGAGGACTATCACCATCCATTCAGCCAGCATGCTGAAATAACCAGATCTCTTTGGGTGCTTTGGATTTTTCAAAGCAGTAACTGAACACAGGGTAGAATTTTATAGATAGTTTGAGATATCGGCATCAGCCATCTTCATACCCTCTAATTTTTTTTTTATTTCTTGATTCTTTCCTCAGGTTACAAAAGCAACTTTCCTAGATGTAACTCCATGCTATTGATGAATCCATTCCGTCTTGTTTTGTTTTGTTAATAAATGAAAACAATTGGAAAGATGGGACATGGAAATAGAAAAAAATATCCAGAAGCTCACTTCAAAGTACAATGGCAGAATTCACAAGGGAAAGCCTGCTTCAGTGAAGCAGAAGGAGAGAACCTACTACTGAAAGTTGACCGCTGGCCTTGTCTTAATTACTTTTCTGTTGCTGTGAAGAGACATCAAAACCAGGGCAACTTACAAAAGGAAGCATTTGACCTCGAGCTTTCTTGGTAAGTCCTTGATGGCAAAAGACAGGCCTGCATGGCACTAGAGGAAAGGTGAGCTCATACCCTGATTGGGAAGCAAGAGCCAGAGAGAAGAGGGAGGGAGGGAGGGAGGGAGGGAGGGAGGGAGAGAGAGAGAGAGAGAGAGAGAGAGAGAGAGAGAGAGACTGGTCCTGGATGAGTATTTGAAACCGCAAAGCCCACCCCCAATGACACACCTCTACCAACAAGGCCATACCTCTTAATCCTCCCTAAACAGTCCACCAACTGAGAGAGAACCAAACATCATTCAGATACAAGAATCTATGAACCTATGGGGGCCATTCTCATTCAAAATACCACAGATCTTCACATGGACACTTTAGCACTCCAACACAAACACACACACAAAACACACACACACACACACACACACACACACACACACACACACCAAATATTTTTTGTTTAAAAAAAACCAAATCAGGAGCTGGACAGATGGCTCCGTAGTTAAAAAATGCAATACAGAGGATCCAAGTTTGGTTTCCAGCACCTGAGTGTCCCCGCCAGCGGGGACCCAGTTATTCAGGGTCCCGAAGAGGCTTTCTACCTGTGGGCCAAATGAGGGTGAAGAGAAGAAGGAGACCAAGCAAGATTCTATTGTCAAGGTCTCGTTTATTGGGGTGAACGTTACAGCTTTTAAGGCTTTCAGGTAGGGGGAGTGTCCTTTGTGAAACACAGAGGAGGGGGAGATGAGGATATAGGCAGTGATAGCTGGAGGCAAAGAGGTCAGGCAGTAGACGATGAGGTCAGGTGGTAGACACCGGGTGTTGACTCAGGAGATAACTGGTATCTGCTTGAGCTGAGGCATCCCTTGAATGTTATCTTCCTGTGCCGTAAATTCATGGGAGAGGCCTCTGTCCAACAATCTTAAGACTTATGGCAGTCATCTTAGGGGTGAATATCTGTGGCCAAATAGCCCAGAGTCACCTAGCCACTTTGAGCCATGCAGTCAAAAAGTGGCTAGGCCCAAATCCAATATGGCTCCCTACACCTGAGTCAGGCAACTCAGAATCACTCATAACTCTAGCTCCAGAAGGAACTGATATCTCTGACCTACATTGGCACCTTTATTCACATACATATTCTCTCATACAGTCACACACATACACATAACTTAAAATGATAAGATTATCTTTAGAAAAATCAAATAAAATATTTAAAGATTAAAGATCATGAACAAAGTTATTTTGAAATAATTATTTGATATGCAAATATGCCCACCTTTTGTTAAAGATGAAAATAATTTGCATGCTAACAAGATGCGTAAGCAAATCTGTTTTTTCAAAAAGAATTAAATCTTGGCTGAATATATTATATACTGCAAGATGGAGAGCATCTTCGACATTGCTCAGAATTTGATATTTTGATATTGTATTCATCAGTGTTGAGAATACCACATCATATAAATATGCAATACAAGATGCCAGGAATGTTCAGGGCCATTTCAGAAATTTTTTAAAATTCTCTCTTAATCCCAAGCCAAATTTGATTTAACAGTTTTGTTTGGTTTGGGGCTTTGTTTTGTTTGTTGTTGTTTTTGTTGTTGTTGTTGTTGTTGTTGTTATTTTAATGAAATTCAAGTGAACAACTCAAAATGAAACTTTTCAAAATCCAACATTCTTACACAACACAATCTTTATTTCATAGTTACATATTAAGGATTGATGGTAGAAAAATAGCAGAAGTCTTTGTTTCTCATAATTAAACCTATACTTCTATAAGCATTGAAAACTTTGTGTGTATAGTATAAATAGTGCAGATCATGACACGGGATAGTGTAGAATCCGAATCAAAGTGTTTCAGGCAATGTTTGTTGGCACTGCATGTCATAATGGCATATGCAGTGCAAAGCACACATGTTAAGAACCAAAGCTGGTCAGGTATGGTGGCTTATGCCTTTAATCCTAGCATCTGGGGGTGGGGTGGGGGAGGAGGCAGACAGATCTCTGTAAGGTGGAGGCCAGCCTATGTACACAGTAATTTTCAGGCCAGACAGTGCCAATAGTGAGAGCCTGATTCAAAAAAACACAAATCAAACAAACAAGCAAAGAAGCAAACCTGCAGTAAAGCTGTGTGACAACATGGGCATTGACAGAAAGACCTCAAATTCATTATGCATTTGATTTTGAATTAATTCTTGGTCATTGCTTTGGAATTACTTTTTGGTCATTGCACATTCAGACAACTTATCACTGTTGCCAATTCTATTTTTGTGACTCTCAGTCACTCCATTTGGGTTTATGATCCACAATCTAAGGTAGTGTCATTCTTACATTTGGCAGTTGATAGTCTGAAACAATAAAGTCATATCCAGTAGCACTGCCTGGTCTCCTTCATACACTCCTTATTGTATCCCAAGACACTATCCCAAGCAAAAATCTCATGACCTCACAATACCTTAATACCCAAGCCTAGAACTTAGTTGTGTCATTTCCATCCCATTCCCAAGGGCAGACCCCAATTTACAGTAAGGAAAATGGATCACAACTCATGGAAAGAGCCACAAGATCCTGAGGCCATTTTTGCAATTTTTCTTATACCAATGTTTCTGAATCCACTGCCCATACCCTAGGGAAGGGCACTTGAGATCAAGCCTCATGCACTGTCTCTACTTTTTACCATAGAGCAGTGGTTCTCAACTATCCCAGTGCTGTAATACAAGTCCTCATGCTGTGGTGACCTCCCATCATAAAATTATTTTTGTTGTTACTCCATAACTGTAATTCTGCTGATCTGCAACACCCCCCCCCAAGGCTCACAACCCACAGCTTGAGGAGGCTGCCATAGAGGAACTTGAACAAAAGTAGGGTACTAGTTGCTTCTGGATCAGAAGCAGTATTTTGGCAAATCTCATATCAAGACTATTAGTACAGGACATAGAATATATTATAGCACAGTGAGAGACTGTTGCTTGGTGTACATGAGGTTATGGATTCAATCCCCAGTACTGGAAACAAAAATAGCAAACCAAAATAAGAATTTCCCAGATGTAGTGGCACAAACTTGATAGCCCAGCACTGGAAAGACTAAGGCAGAGGATTGCTGGGAATTCAAGGTCACTTTGGGCCATAATAGTGAATTCAAGACCAGCCTGGAATATGTAGTGAAACCCTATCTCAAAACAAATAGGTAAACGAGATCACTAGTAAGTACACGTTTGCATGCTGGCATGTGGCTGGTAGTAAAAGTCTTGCCTACCTGCTAAGTTCCATTGGACTCATTAGGGTTGTAGCCTTGCCTCCAGGGTTTTTTCTTTTTATATAATCTTTGTCAACTACCTCATCAAATAGGAAGGCTAGCATTTAAGAGTCAGGCTTACCCCCTGGCAATGGGCAAAGAGACACCTGGTTTGTGGTGGTGTTCTTATATCAGTCAGGGGCAGAGCAGATGGCGGTCCTTTGTTCATCCTAGCTTGATGCCTGGCTTGGTGGACAAAGCTGTTTCATGCCTAGGGCACATGCAAAAAAAAAGTCAGGCTTTTTCATAACATAACAGAGGGAGTGTCATGTTTATAAGAGATGTCAAGAAGCTTGAATCCAGATCTTGAAGACAATGTAGACCATGATCTCCCAGCAGAAAATGATATCAGGGAGTGACTGGGCCCTTTCCCAGTTAAAGAGGATAGACCATGTCAGAAGAGAACAGTCATTCACAGAGTCACATAAAAGGGTATCACCTTACAACTTCATCTAGCTCTTTTCTCCCAGCCTATCCTCTTTCTCCTCCAGACTTTCATCCTTATTCTGGTTGGTTAACCTCTACCTGTAAGTCATTAACTAAATGACTTTTAAATATAGTCTCTCTCTCTCTCTCTCTCTCTCTCTCTCTCTCTCTCTCTCTCTGTGTGTGTGTGTGTGTGTGTGTGTGTGTGTGTGTGTGTACCCTCAGAGACCAAAAGGCAGCATTCAAACCCCTAGAGCAGGAGTTATAGATGGTTGTAAACCCTGGGTGCAGAATTTTATATATTAATAACTTGCCAATCCTTAATACAGTGTCCAGTTCATAGAGGTGATCAGCAAAATGATACATGGTAATAACCAAAGCATTAAAATGGTGATTCAATTTGTTCTTTTGCCTTGGAGTTGTCCCATGTTTGTTATTAGATAATACACATTAGTACGATTTCCAACTCTGCCTCCTTTTGTACTATTAGCTTTCTAGACGCAGTAGTCTTTCATCACTGATCTAGAGGCAGGGGACCTGGGAAAACAGCTGATGAATGAGGAAGACTAAAATTTCATGCTATAATCAATTTTATTCAGAGCATCAAACAATTTATATTGTGAGGATTAAGAAAGGACACCTGCTTAAAGTTCTCATGAATTCAGGCTATATATAATCACAAGGACAAACAATTTGTGACAAAAGCAGATTTTTCTATAGAGGCACATGAAGGATAATTTAAGCATTTACTTGATAACACCAGCAAGCAGTAGTGAGCAATCTAAAGTGAACTCACTCCTATCCCCTAAACCCGGAAGGAACATGAAAAGACATTCCAAGAACATTTTGTGGGATTTTTTGGTTTATTTTGATTTTTTCTTTAATTTTTATTTTTTATTCACTTTATATTCCTATCACAGCCCACCTCCCTCCTCTCTTCTCAGTCACTTCCTTAAAAATTCCTTCCCCGTTGTTACTCCCACCACTCCTCCTCTGAGAAGGTGAGCCCACCTTGGGTATCAGCCCCCCTGGGGCAGCTAGTCCCAGCAGGTCTAAGCATATCCTGTCCCACTGAGGCCCAACTAGTCAGTATAGGTAGGGGGAAGGAGATCCAATACCAGGCAACAGAGTCAGAGAACAGCCGCCACTCCAATTGTTAGGGGAACCACATGAAGAACAACTGCATAGTTGCTACAAATGTACAGGGGGCCTAGGTCCAGCTCCTGCATGCTCCATGGTTTTCAACCCAAGCTCTTTGAGCCACCATGGTCCCAGATTAGTTGACTCTGTGGGTCTTCTTATGGTGTCCTTGATCCCTTTGACTTGTTTATTTCTATCCCCAACTCTTCCACAAGACTCTCCATGCTCCCCTGAACTTTGGCTGTGGGTCTCTGCATCTGCCGCCATCTGCTGCTGGATGAAGCCTTTCAGGAGACAGTTATGCTAGGCTCCTGTCTGAAAACATAGCAGTATATCATTAATAGTGTCAGAAGCTGGCTCTCTTCTATGGGATGGGTCTCAAGTTGGGGCAGTCATTGGCTGGCTGTTTCTGCAGTCTCTGCTCCATTTTTATTCCTGCACGTCTAGTAGGTAAGACAAATTTGACCATTATGCTACTATAACAGAATAGTTGATACCAGATGATTTGTAAAGAACAGAGATTTCTTACAGTTCTGGAAGCTAAGAAACCCAAGGTGAAGGGTTCTTTCTTGAACCCTCTCTTGGCAAGAACTTTCTTGATGTATAATCATGATAAAAGATGGAAGGATGAGAGAGACAGAAGGCACGGGAGGGAAATCAAAGAAGAAGGAAGAAACTCGTTTTTCATAAGGGACCCATGATAATAGTATTAATCTATTCATGAAAGCAGAACCATTATGACTTAATCACCTTTTAAAGGCCCCACATCTCATCACTCTTGTAATATTTTATTCAAACCATAGCTGTGATGCTTTAAAAAGGATAACAAGATTACAGTTCAAATATATGAGTCAATGGGGGCCATTATTATTCAAACCACCACAGATATATAAAGTTGTCAAGAGGCTGATTCTGGGAGAGGTGAAATCACTGTCTTTAATTGTATCCATTGCTGATCCCACCAGGTTCCAGTGGCTAGCTCCAAACCCACGGTCATGCAGACAGAACCGGTTAATCTCAGTAGGTCATAAAACAAAAGGAATAAATGTAAACATGATAGAGTTATGAAAAGAAAAAGGCAGAGGCTTGGGAGTGGTAGGCAGGGTTAGTAGGCAGAGGAGAGATGGTGGGTCATGAGAGTGGCTGGTATGCATTGTGTATGTGTATTAAACTAAGAACAAATTTATTTAGTTAAAAAAAACATGGAGTCAGATAGTGTCTTAGTCAGTATTCTATTGCTGTGAAGAGATACCATGACCATAGCAACCCTCATAAAGGAAAGCATTTAACTGAGGTTTGTTTATAATTTCAGAGCTTTAATCCATGGTTATCATGGCAGGAAGCATGGTAGCATACAAGCAGACACTGTGCTGGAGAGTTAGCTGGGAATTTGACATCTGGATTCACGGGCAGTAGGAAGAGAGAGGCACTGGACCTGGCTTGAGCATTTTAAGTCCCAAATCCCACCCTTAGTGGCACACTTCCTCCAAGAAAGCCACATCTACTCCAATGAGGACACAACTCCTAATCCTTCTGAAGTATTTCCACTCCCTAACGTTCAAGCCTTCAAATATATAAGGCTATGGGGGCCATTCTTATTCAAACAACCACAGATATATAAAATTATCAAGAGATTGTTTTTTTCCAAGACATGGTCATACATACCTGTAATCTCAGCACTCAGAAGGTGATGTTACATAGTACAACCCTGCCTCAAAAAAAAAAAAAAAAAACAGGGAAAAAGAGTATGTTGAAGAGGGGATGTAGAAAATGACAATTCTAAGCCCTGTCATTTTAAATGCACACAGTAGCAAAATTAATATTATGAATGTCATGGTGCCTCTAAAAATGGTCTAGCCTTCTGTTCTGGAATTGTTTTCATTTTTAACTGTGACTAAGCCGGGGAATGTTGTAAAACAGAATGTTCTTTTAAACAATATTTTGCACATTTCTCAATTACTCAGTGAAATAACTCCAAAATGTGTTCCTCATATCCATATCTATGTCAACAACATTTTCTCTCTGTCATAGAGTAATACGATCTCATAGCTTGGAGACATCTGTAGCTTGTGGGTTGGATTTAAAAAAATTACAAAAGTATAGTGTCAACAATTTTAAAGATAAAACTTGGAGACACTACATTAGATCTCCATATACTATGACATAAAAATACCATCACAAACCACAAATTGCCATCAAAAGTCACTTTTTACAAACCGTTATTCTGCATTTATGTGTTTAATTGTACATGCACCACAAATCTTATTTAGAGTTGGAGACCCACTCAGTTTATTCTGAAACTGGATTTCAAGCACACTTCTCCCAAAATAGAGCATTTCATCAGATTGATTTTTTTTAAATGCAAAACCTGCCTATATCTGGTATCTTCCTCCTGCAGACTCTGCCATTTGATAGTGTATTTTATTATTTTATTTCAATTTCATGTTCAAGAAAAGCTTTTGAAACCATTTTGATTACCCTGACAGCTGAAATGAAATTTTTACAAGGATAGCATATTGAAAGCCAAAGATCTGGTTGACACAATGAATGTGATGATGGAAATAATTTTCCAGCAGACCAGCCTAGCCTATTGGCTTCATTTAAAATTTATATCAGAGAGTGGGTAGAATTTTTTTAACACTTTTCCTCTAACAAGAAAACAGTAGATTTCAACTCTTCCTGTTGGCCAAGAAATGTACTAAAACTTTGGAGATTGCGATAGTTATTGGGATTATAACTGTACCACCCTGAATGTGCCAGATCTTATCTGATCTTGCTAAGCAAGGTCAGGTCTGTTTAGTACTGGGATGGAAGGGTAGTTACGAGACTTCTAGAAACTTGTGCAGTATCTGAGTTTACAGCTGTTCTCAGGGCTGTGAGAGAGAAAGGAACTTTTGATCTATGCAATAAATTGGCTTATTTTCACAACATCAGTGTACTCCTATAAGGACTTAATAAATTATGCTTGACGATATCAATGTGCCCCCAGTAAAATATCCACCCTCTCAAAATTGCCTCATAATGGGTATTGATAAAGTAGATGCAGGTTCAAATTAGCAATAAGATTCATGCTACACTGCGTGCTGTAATATCCACTTATTTGGTTTGTAAAGGATAGAAAATAACACGCACACCACATGTCTTCAGGAACCTGTGGTTGGTGAAGTCGTGATAAACCAGTGATATCTACCCTTTCAAGTCCTGTGTCTATCGTGATTTGCTACAGCAACATCAGAAAACTATGACAATGCAAAGAGCTACCCAAGAACATAGCTCCATGCCGTAGAGTAGCCATGACTACAGATTCCCACAGTATAGGGCACCAGTTACACAGACCCCAAACCTACATGCTGGACTAAGCAGACCCACAGAACAGGGCTATACAGATATCATGATTAATCTTGTCCACTAAGAAATGTGTTTCTAGGAGGATCTGTGGGCATTTCCAGGAAGGATTAACTGAAGGAAGAAGTCCCTGGTCCAGAGTGAGAGGCGGTTTCCAATAAGGACCCAGTTTAAAGAGATCCAAGGAGAAAACGGTACCACCTACCTACGCATATTCATTTCTTTCTTTTTTTTCTTCTTCTTGGACCTGCTCTTTGTTTTGTTGTGTTTTTTTTTCCATCTTTATTAAATTGGGTATTATTATTTACATTTCAAATGTTATTCCCTTTACCGGTTTCCAGGCCAACATCCCCTTAACACCTCCCCCCCCTTCTATATGGGTGTTCCCCTCCCCATCCTCCCCCCATTACCGCCCTCCCCCCAAGAATCCCATTCACTGGGGGTTCAGTCGTGGCAGGACCCAGGGCTTCCCCTTCCACTGGTGATCTTACTAGGTTATTCATTGCTACCTATGAAGTCAGAGTCCAGGGTCAGTTCATGTATAGTCTTTAGGTAGTGGCTTAGTCCCTGGAAGCTCAGGTTGCTTGGAATTGTTGTTCATATGGGGTCTCGAGCCCCTTCAAGCTCTTCCAGTCCTTTCTCTGATTCCTTCAACGGGGGTCCCGTTCTCATTTCAGTGGTTTGCTGCTGACATTCGCCTATGTATTTGCTGTATTCTGGCTGTGTCTCTCAGGAGAGATCTACATCCGGTTCCTGTTGGCCTGCACTTCTTTGCTTCATCCATCTTGTCTAATTGGATGGCTGTATATGTATGGGCCACATGTGGGGCAGGCTCTGAATGGGTGTTCCTTCTGCTTCTGTTCTAAACTTTGCCTCCCTATACCCTCCCAAGGTTTTCTTGTTCCCCTTTTAGAGAAGGAGTGAAGCATCCGCATTTTGGTCATCCTTCCTGAGTTTCATGTGTTCTGTGGGTAATCTAGGGTAATTCGAGCATTTGGGCTAATATTCACTTATCAATGAGTGTATACCATGTATGTCTTTCTGTGATTGGGTTACCTCACTCAAGATGATATTTTCTAGTTCCATCCATTTGCCTATGAATTTCATAGAGTCATTGTTTTTGATAGCTGAGTATATTCCATTGTGTAGATGTACCACATTTTCTGTATCCATTCCTCTGTTGAAGGGCATCTGGGTTCTTTCTAGCTTCTGGCTATTATAAATAAGGCTGCTATGAACATAGTGGAGCATGTGTCTTTGTTGTATGTTGGAGCATCTTTTGGGTATATGCCCAAGAGAGGTATAGCTGGGTCCTCAGGTAGTGCAATGTCCAATTTTCTGAGGAACCTCCAGACTGGTTTCCAGAATGGTTGTACCAGTCTGCAATCCCACCAACAATGGAGGAGTGTTCCTCTTTCTCCACATCCTTGCCAGCATCTGCTGTCTCTGGAGTTTTTGATCTTAGCCATTCTGACTGATGTGAGGTGGAATCTCAGGGTTGTATTGATTTGTATTTCCCTTATGAGTAAAGATGTTGAACATTTCTTTAGGTGTTTCTCAGCCATTCGGCATTCCTCAGCTGTGAATTCTTTGTTTAGCTCTGCACCCCATTTTTTAATAGGGTTATTTGTCTTCCTGCAGTCTACCTTCGTGAGTTCTTTGTATATTTTGGATATAAGCCCTCTATCAGTTGTAGGATTGGTAAAGATCTTTTCCCAATCTGTTCGTTGCCGTTTTGTCCTAACAACAGTGTCCTTTGACTTACAGATCCCATTTGTCGATTCTTTTTTTTTCCCTTTATTGGCATGCCTTTGGCACTTTTTTTTTTCAGTTACTACTGTACTTTATTGTGTTCAACCAAATCACCATGTTACAAAAAGAGCAAGCTGCCATAATAAAAAATAAGGCTCCTCTATCCAGCACCAGATAGCATCATTTTACTTTCAAGCCTAGAAATTGCACACTTGTATATAAACCAACCGAAGATGAGGATTGAGAGTTCATCTTGGTGGATTTTTCCTTTGATGAATAGGAAGTGTCCTTCCTTATCTTTTTTGATGACTTTTAATTGAAAATTGATTTTATTTGATATTAGAATGGCTACTCCAGCTTGCTTCTTCTGACCATTTGCTTGGAAAGTTGTTTTCCAGCCTTCACTCTGAGGCAGTGTCTGTCTTTATCTCTGAGGTGTGTTTCCTGTAGGCAGCAGAATGCAGGGTCCTCATTGCGTATCCAGTTTGTTAATCTATGTCTTTTTATTGGGGAGTTGAGGCCATTGATGTTGAGAGATATTAAGGAATAGTGATTATTGCTTCCTGTTATATTCATATTTGGATGTGAGGTTATGTTTGTATGCTTTTCTTCTCTTTGTTTTGTTGGCAAGATGATTAGTTTCTTGTTTCTTCTAGGGTATAGCTTGCCTCCTTATGTTGGGCTTTACCCTTTATTATCCTTTGTAGTGCTGGATTTGTAGAAAGATATTGTGTAAATTTGGTTTTGTCATGGAATATCTTGGTTTCTCCATCTATGTTAATTGAGAGTTTTGCAGGATACAGTAACCTGGGCTGGCATTTGTGTTCTCTTAGGGTCTGTATGACATCAGTCCAGGATCTTCTGGCCTTCATAGTTTCTGGCGAAAAGTCTGGTGTGATTCTGATAGGTCTGCCTTTATATGTTACTTGACCTTTTTCCCTTACTGCTTTTAATATTCTTTCTTTATTTTGTGCGTTTGGTGTTTTGACAATTATGTGACGGGAGGTGTTTCTTTTCTGGTCCAATCTATTTGGAGTTCTGTAGGCTTCTTGTATGCCTATGAGTATCTCTTTTTTTAGGTTAGGCAAGTTTTCTTCTATGATTTTGTTGAAGATATTTACTGGTCCTTTGAGCTGGGAGTCTTCACTCTCTTCTATACCTATTATCCTTAGGTTTGATCTTCTCATTGAGTCCTGGATTTCCTGTATGTTTTGGACCAGTAGCTTTTTCTGCTTTACATTATCTTTGACAGTTGAGTCAATGATTTCTATGGAATCTTCTGCTCCTGAGATTCTCTCTTCCATCTCTTGTATTCTGTTGGTGAAGCTTGTATCTACAGCTCCTTGTCTTTTCTTTTGATTTTCTATGTCCAGGGTTGTTTCCATGTGTTCTTTCTTGATTGCTTCTATTTCCATTTTTAATTCCTTCAACTGTTTGATTGTGTTTTCCTGGAATTCTTTAAGGGATTTTTGCAATTCC
This sequence comes from Rattus norvegicus, assembly GCF_021556685.1. Classification (NCBI taxonomy): domain Eukaryota; kingdom Metazoa; phylum Chordata; class Mammalia; order Rodentia; family Muridae; genus Rattus; species Rattus norvegicus. The sequence continues at coordinate 38,891,451 of NC_141554.1, forward strand.
TCTCTGTAGGCTTCTACTTGTTCTCTAAGGGAGTTCTTTATGTCTTTCTTGAAGTCCTCCAGCATCATGATCAAATATGATTTTGAAACGAGATCTTGCTTTTCTGGTGTGTTTGGATATTCCATGTTTATTTTGGTGGGAGAATTGGGCTCCGATGATGCCATGTAGTCTTGGTTTCTGTTGCTTGGGTTCCTGCGCTTGCCTCTCGCCATCAGATTATCTCTAGTGTTACTTTGTTCTGCTATTTCTGACCGTGGCTAGACTGTCCTATAAGCCTGTGTGTCAGGAGTGCTGTAGACCTGTTTTCCTGTTTTCTTTCAGCCAGTTATGGGGACAGAGTGTTCTGCTTTCGGGCGTGTAGTTTTTCCTCTCTACAGGTCTTCAGCTGTTCCTGTGGGCCTGTGTCTTGAGTTCACCAGGCAGGTTTCTTGCAGGGGAAAAGTTGTTCCTACCTGTGGTTCCAAGGCTCAAGTTTGCTCGTGGGGTACTGCCTAAGTCCTCTCCGAGGCGGCAGCAACCGGGAAGATCTGCGCTGCTCTTTCTGGGAGCCTCCGTGCACCAGGGTTCCAGATGACGTTTGGTGTTTTCCTCTGGCGTCTGGATGTGCACAGAGTGCAGTCTCTTCTGGTTTCCCAGGCGTGTCTGCCTCTCTGAAGGTTCAGCTCTCCCTCCCACGGGATTTGGGTGCAGAGAACTGTTTATCCGGTCTGTTTCCTTCAGGTTCCGGCGGTGTCTCAGGCGCAGGGGTCCTGCCGCTCCCGGGCCCTCCCCTACGGGAACCCAGAGGCCTTATACAGTTGCCTCTTGGGCCAGGGATGTGGGCAGGGGTGGGCAGTGTTGGTGGTCTCCTCCGCTCTGCAGCCTCAGGAGTGCCCACCTGATCAGGCGGTGAGGTCTCTCTCCCACGGGGTTTGGGAGCAGAGAGCTGCTGCGGGCCGGGATCCGCAGGTGTGGGACCCCATTTGTCGATTCTTGATCTTGAAGCATAAGCCATTGGTGTTTTGTTCAGGAAAATTTCCCCAGTGCCCATGTGTTCAAGGCTTTTTCCCACTTTTCCTTCTATTAATTTGAGTGTATCTGGTTTGATATGGAGGTCCTTGATCCACTTGGACTTAAGCTTTGTACAGGGTGATGAGAATGGATCGATCTGCATTCTTCTACATGCTGACCTCCAGTTGAACCAGCACCATTTGTTGAAAATACTATCTTTTTTCCGCTGGATGGTTTTAGCTCCTTTGTCAAAGATCAAGTGGCCATAGGTGTGTAGGTTCATTTCTGGGTCTTCAATTCTGTTCCACTGATCTAGCTGCCTATCTCTGTACCAATACCATACAGTTTTTATCACTATTGCTCGGTAATACTGCTTGAGCCCATCTTTATTTCTTGATGGTGACTGCCTCTATAGCTACACCTGTCATTCATTGATGACTTCAGTTTCCAGGTTATTCCAGTTCCAATATGGACTGAAGATCAGTAATGCTCCAAAAATCTTCCCGAGCTTCAGCACTGGATTGGAACTATTGAAGCAACCAACTTCATGAACTAAGCAGATACCGGGTTCTCAGCCTTTCCAGCATGCAGACAGCCATTGTCAGACTACCTACTATGGAAAAAAAAGTCTAATAAATCTCCATTCTCTTCCCTCTATTTTTCTGGAAAACCCTGACAAGTGCAACAGACAACAGAACAGACCCCACAATTACTTATTACTGGGGTTTCCATAAAAACAGGAATCTAGTATCATCCCTGAAGTTTTTCTCCCAGGCTGGCTAGGATTAGCTCCATGCTGAAGTTAACCTTGTCCTCACTATGGTGAACTTAATGTCCTCATACATGTACACATTACAAACTGAGACTATGCTGCTACTTAAATCTTAAGTGCCTGACAGGCTCCTTCTCTTGTAGAAGAAGAAAGCTAGCTTCTTTCTTTCCCTGAACCTAGACATCTAGGAAGTTCCTGTGCATAACTTTAGTTCTACAATGAAAGGAAAAAAATATCTGCACAAGATGCCCTAAGACCAAGTTCTCAGCACAAAGGAGATTTATTTGTCCCAGAGAGACAAAGGGCAGGGAATAAGAGACAAAGACAAAACATAGAGGACAAGGGAGAAGAGGAAGGGAGCCAGGGAGAAGGGGGGGGGGGTATTTGTCCTGGAGGAAACAGAGATGACCCATAGGAAAATGGTAGTTTATAAAGATAAAGGGGGAAACCTGTATTAGGATGATGTGTTTAATTTTAATTGGGCATGTTAATTAAGTAAGTCAAAAGGGGCTTTTGATTTCTTTGATACTTTTTGAAAGCTCGACCTTGGTAGTCAGCCTCAAAAGAAGGAAGTGGTCAAATAAGGGAATAGACCTTGGAGGTTACCTTTGGGAATGTAATCTAATGGTTTTTAATGAGGCACAGAGAATGGGGGAGAAGGGCAAAGCCTGCTCAGGCCATGTTTGCCACCCTTGAGCTGGCCAGAGTCCCTCCACTACCAGCCAAGACACCAAAAAGAAGTTTGGATCACTTTTCAGCCTTTGGATAAAGATCAAGTGAAGAAAGATGTTTGGAATCTTTGCCAATACTGGCAATGACAGCTGGAGTCAGTGAAAGATGCCATAGAATCCAAAGAGCCAGACTCCTGGCATTTTCTGTTGTTCCTTCTGCACAGAAGGGCCACAAATGTTTTCTGTTAGTTCTGGTTCATTCTCTGGGCCTGGTTCGGTTGCCTTTTCCTGGGAATATATGGCACTAATGACAAACCATTTTCCATCCGAGTCTAGCTTAGTGAACTAGGTAGTTTGTTGGGGGTACCTACAGGACTATAAACAAAATCAAGGACAAATAAATCACCTCAAAGTTCATCTTGACATGGGCAACAATTGTCAAAAGTGGCAACTCAACTCTGGAGCTCTCGCGCAATTTTCAAGTAGCTCAATAGACCAGAGAGTCTTCTCTCACAGGAAATTATTTACTCCTTTATAACCTCACGGAGTGATCTTTTGACTTTTGTAACTTTCAGAAATTCCCTGAGCCTTGTAAACTATACTTACTTCCTGGGCCTTGTATGCCTCATTTACTTCCTAAGTCTTTGAGCATCCCTCCTCCAGAAGGGAATATTTTAATTCAGAGGAGAAAGCCATACAAACTTTACATCCAGCCAACCAACTCCTTTCGTGCTTAAAATAACCCAAGTCATTTATGCCACCAACCTTTAATGAGTCAGAAATTCTTATAGTAGGAGGCTTCAGACAGTTGAGAGCTTGGAATGGAGGATAATCCAGGACTAAATCTATAACTTGGTTGGAATAAATATAGTCACACTTGAAGATGGGAAGTCTAGCACCCTGTGACGCAGAGTGGAAAAGTAAGTAATCAAATAATAATTTACTTAGTACCTGTGAGCAGGAAACCACACGGATGAGCCACAAAGAACACATAATAGCCCAGGATTAAACATGGAGAGAGCTAATAGTGAAAAACTGAAAGGAAGAGTATGGTACATTCCAGTCCATAGTTCTTTACTGAAAACAAACCTGAAAGTGAGTGGTTTCTGAGTCAGTTCTAAGAAGAATATTATCCGCCTGTCTGCCTGTCTGTCTATCTACCTACCTACCTACCTACCTACCTACCTATCTATCTATTTATGCCAGGAGTAGAAAATGTCTCAAAATGAACAAGACCTATTTGGTGGAGGTATCCAGAGAGGATAGGAACTCCACAGGAAGACCAGCAGAGTCAACTAACCTGGGCCCTTGGCGGCTCCCAGAGACTGAAGCACCAACCAAAGAACAAATCTGGGCTGAAAGGAGGCCCCTCTGCACATATGTAGCAGCTGTGCAGCTTGGTCTTCATGCAGGTTTTCCCAACATTTGGAGCAGGACCTGTCCCTAAAGCTGTTGCCTGTCTATGGAATCTGTTCCCCTAACTGGGTCACCTTGTTTGGCCTCAGTGGAAAAGGGTACACCTACCCATGCAGTGACTTTATGTGCCAGGGGAGGGGGGCATTCTCAGAGGATAAGGGGAAGGGAGAAGGGGGAGAAGCTGTCGAGGGGGCTCACTATGATGATAGGGGACCGTGACTGGGATGTAAAGTGAATAAATAAATAGATGATCAAACAGGCAGAAGGGGACTAATTTGTAACATCAATTGACTCACAGCCTCATCAGGACTTTTATATGAAAAATTAAGGCATATGTTAGGAAAGAGCAAACCCAGAAAATGTCCTGTGTTAATTGAGAGGACATCAAGGACTCAGACCTCCTAAAACCTACCAAGGTTCAGTTTTCAGCTCAAGCCACCCTTCCTCAACATCTGTTGAGGTAGCTCATGCTGATGTGAAGAATTGCCTTTCTTTGCGAGATGCACCTTGCATAGCTCACCCAGCCCTGTGCTCCATAAGGAAGAGAACAGGTCATCAAGGGGGCTTAAGGAAGCACCCTAAGTATTTAAAAGACTACTGAGAAATTCCCCTATTCTGTACCAAAGAGCTCTACAAATATTTACCACAAAAATAGTGCACTGAGCAAAGAAAAGCCTATGAGCTCAGAAGAACCTAACCCTATATTTCCCCTGGGAAAAACTGCTTCAAAACTCGCTAACTCCAAGTTCACTGCAAGTTTAAAGAAAAGGCTACCACGAATAATGAGAGAACCAACTATGTTTAACTCAGCAATAGCTATTGCCGGAAGGATGCTAGGAAGAAATGACAGGAATCTAAATGACATATTATGTGTGTGGGTATGCATACTGTGGTGAGAAAATGTCTCCATTAGATTGGCCTGTAGGCCAATCTATGGGGCATTTTCTTGATAGATAATTGATGAAAGAGGACCCATCTCACTGTGGGTGACACCATTTCTGGACAACTGGTCCCAGGTTGAGAAAGTGCTAGAGAGCAAATCGGTAAGCAATGCTTTTCTTTAGGAGTGCTTCTCAACCTGTGGGTCTCAAATCCTTTGGGAGTGACACATCAGATATCCTGCATATCAGACATTTATATTATAATTCATAGCAGCAAAATGAATTATGAAATGGCAACAAAATAATTTTATAGTTGAGGCCCAGCACACCATGAAGAAATGTATTAAAAGGTTGCAGCACTAGGAAGGTTCAGAATGGTTGCTCTATGGCCTTTGATTCGGTTCCTGCAATCAGGTTTGTGCTTTAAGTTCCTACCCTGGCTTCCCTTCATGATTGGATTATAAACTGTAACTCTCCCCTGGCCAAGTTGGGTTTGGTCATGGTCTTTATCACAGTGAGAGAAAAGCAAACTAGGACACACAACCACATATGAATGTGCATATGTGGGTGTATATTCATGTGTAGAAGTTCATGCATGTGTATGAGTCTGCATGCAGAGGTCAGAGGACAGTTCCAGGTAACCTTCATTGGGAGCCATCTACCTTGCTTTTTTTTTTAATATTTGGGGTTTTTTAGTACCTAGAAAGATGGCTAGGTGGTGAAGAGCACTTACTGTTCTTCCAGAGGACCTAGGTTTGGTTCCCAGCACCCACATGGTGGCTCCAACCATCTGCAGCTCCACCACCTCTTTCTGGCCCCTACAGGCAGTAGGCACACATGTGGTGCACAGACAGACATATAGGCAAAACATCCATACATATAATATATAAATAAACGGATTTTTACAAAGAAACTTTTTTATTTTAAATTATGTATATGTACGTATATCTGTGGGAGAGGGTGTAGGCAATGAGCCCAAGTAACCACAAAGACCAGGAGAGAAAATCAGATTCCCCTGGAGTTAGAGGCTGTTGTGAACCACTCAGTGTTACTGCTAGGAAGCAAGATCATGTCTTCTAGAAGAATAGTATGTGCTCTTAACCACCAAACCATCTCTCTAGGCCTTCCACCTTTTTGTCTAAGATGGGATCTCACTGGCCTATGGATCACCAAATAGACTAGACTGGTGAAACAGTGGGGCCCTGAGATCTTCCTGTCTCTACCTCACAGAGTCAGAACTCCAAATGAGCTTGCCACACCTAACTGATTTTGGGTTGGTTCTGTTTTTTCTTTTCTTTTTTTTTTTCAAGGATTCTGGCTTCCTTTCATTTCTCTCCTTTTTAATAATTTTATTTTTCTTGGACATTTTATTTATTTACATTTCAAATCTTCCCTCCCCTTCCCATATCCCCTCCCCCTGCTTCTATGAGGATGCTCCCACTCCATTACCCCATTGGGAAAACGAGCCTTCACAGGAGGATCAAAGGCTTTTCCTCCCACTGATGCTGGACAATGCCATCCTCTGCCAAATATGTGGCTGGAGTCATGGGTCCCTCTATGTGTTCTCATTGGTTGGTGATTTAGTCCTTGGGAGCTCTGGTGGGGTCTGGTTGGTTGATATAGTTGTTCATCCTATGGGGTTGCAAACCCCGTCAATTCCTTCAGTCTTTTCTCTAACTCCTCCATTGGGGTCCTTTTGTACAGCCTAGCTGCAACCGTTCTCATCTGTATCAGTAGGGCTCTGGCAGAGCCTCTCAGGAGACACCCATATCTGACTCTTGTCAGCAAGCATTTCTTGGCATCAGCAATAGTGACTGGGTTTGGTGGCTGCAGATGGGATGGATCCCCAGGTGGGGCAGTCTCTGGATGGCCTTTCCTTCAGTCCCTGTTCCACTCTTTTTCCCTGTATTTTTCACCCGTAATTATTTTGTTCTCCCTTTTAAGAAGGAATAAGGCATCCACATTTTTGTCTTTCTTCTTCTTGTGCTTCATATGATCTGTGAATTTTTTTCCTTAGGTATTCCAAGCTTTGGGGTTAATATCCACTTATCAATGAGTGTGTTTTTTGTGATTGTGTTACCTCACTCAGGATATTTCTTAGTTCCATACATATGCCTAAGAAATTCATGAGGTCATTGTTTTTGATAGCTGAATAGTACTCCATTGTGTAGATGTACCACATTTTCTATATCCATTCCTCTGTTGGAGGACATATAGGCTCTTTTCAGCTTCTGTCTATTATAAATAAGGCTGCTATGAACATAGCAGAGCATGTGTTCTTGTTATATGTTGGAACATTTTTAAATATATGCCCAGGAGTGGTATAGCTGGATCCTCAGGTAGTGCTATGTCTAATTTTCTGAGGAACTGCCAAACTGATTTCCAGAGTGGTTGTAACAGCTTGCAATCCCTTCAACAATGGAGGAATGTTCTTCTTTCTCCACATCCTCACCAGCATCTACTGTCACCTGAGTTTTTGATCTTAGCCTTTCTGACTGTTATGAGGTGGTATCTCAGAGTTGTTTTGATTTGCATTTCCCTGATGACTAAGGATGTTGAACTTTTCTTTACATAATTCTTAGCCATTCCTCAGTTGAGAATTCTTTGTTTAGCTCTGTACAAAATTTTTAATAGGATTATTTGATTCTCTGGAGTCTAACTTCATGAGTTCTTTAGATGTAAGATTGGTAAAGACCTTTCCCAATCTGTTGGTTGCCATTTTGTCCTAATGACAGTGTCCTTTATCTTACAGAAGCTTTGCAATTTTATGAGGTCCCATTTGTCGATTCTTGACCTTAGAACATAAGCCATTTTTGTTCTGTTCGGGAAATTTTCCCCAGTGCCCATGTGTTTGAGGCTCTTCCCCGCTTTCTCTTCTATTTGTTTCAGTGTATCTGGTTTGATGTGGAAGTCTTTGATCCACTTGGACTTAAGCTTTGTACAGGGTGATAAGAATGGGTCAATTTGCATTCTTCTACATGCTGACCTCCAGTTCAACCAGCACCATTTATTGAAAATGCTATCTTTTTTCCATTGGATAGTTTTAGCTCCTTTGTCAAATATCAAATGTGTGGGTTCATTTCTGGGTTTTCAATTCTATTCCATTGATCTATTTGCCTGTCTCTGTACCAATATCATACAGTTTTTCTTTCTTTTCTTTTTTTTTTTATTAACTTGAGTATTTCGTATTTACATTTCGAGTGTTATTCCCTTTCCATGTTTCCGGGCAAACATCCCCCTCCCCCTTCCCCTTCTTTAAGGGTATTCCCCTCCCCATCCTCCCCCTCTTGCCGCCCTCCCCCCAACAATCTAGTTCACTGGGGGTTCAGTCTTAGCAGGACCAAGGGCTTCCCCTTCCACTGGTGTTCTTACTAGGATATTCATTGCTACCTATGAGGTCAGAGTCCAGGGTCAGTCCATGTATAGTCTTTAGGTAGTGGCATAGTCCCTGGAAGCTCTGGTTGCTTGGCATTGTTGTTAATAAGGGGTCTCGAGTCCCTTCAAGCTCTTCCGGTTCTTTCTCTGATTCCTTCAACGGGGGTCCCGTTCTCAGTTCAGTGGTTTGCTGCTGGCATTCGCCTCTGTGTTTGCTGTATTCTGGCTGTGTCTCTCAGGAGCGATCTACATCCAGCTCCTGTCAGCCTGCACTTCTTTGCTTCATCCATCTTGTCTAATTGGGTTGCTGTATATGTATGGGCCACATGTGGGGCAGGCTCTGAAGGGGTGTTCCTTCTGTGTCTGTTTTAATCTTTGCCTCTCTCTTCCCTGCCAAGGGTATTCTTGTTCCCCTTTTAAAGAAGGAGTGAAGCATTCACATTTTGATCATCCGTCTTGAGTTTCATTTGTTCTAGGCATCTAGGGTAATTCAAGCATTTGGGCTAATAGCCACTTATCAATGAGTGCATACCATGTGTGTTTTTCTGTGATTGGGTTACCTCACTCAGGATGATATTTTCCAGTTCCAACCATTTGCCTATGAATTTCATAAAGTCATTGCTTTTGATAGCTGAGTAATATTCCATTGTGTAGATGTACCACACTTTCTGTATCCATTCCTCTGTTGAAGGGCATCTGGGTTCTTTCCAGCTTCTGGCTATTATAAATAAGGCTGCGATGAACATAGTGGAGCACGTGTCTTTTTTATATGTTGGGGCATCTTTTGGGTATATACCCAAGAGAGGTACAGCTGGATCCTCAGGCAGTTCAATGTCCAATTTTCTGAGGAACCTCCAGACTGATTTCCAGAATGGTTGTACCAGTCTGCAATCCCACCAACAATGGAGGAGTGTTCCTCTTTCTCCACATCCTCGCCAGCATCTGCTGTCACCTGAGTTTTTGATCTTAGCCATTCTCACTGGTGTGAGGTGAAATCTCAGGGTTGTTTTGATTTGCATTTCCCTTATGACTAAAGATGTTGAACATTTCTTTATGTGTTTCTCAGCCATTCGGCATTCCTCAGCTGTGAATTCTTTGTTTAGCTCTGAACCCCATTTTTTAATAGGGTTATTTGTCTCCCTGTGGTCTAAATTCTTGAGTTCTTTGTACATTTTGGATATAAGGCCTCTATCTGTTGTAGGATTGGTAAAGATCTTTTCCCAATCTGTTGATTGCCGTTTTGTCCTAACCACAGTGTCCTTTGCCTTACAGAAGCTT